>NC_081558.1:2400441-2484541 GCF_022355385.1 Mustela nigripes | reverse complement strand
CGCCGTCAGCCTGCCCGTGTCTCCAGTGCCCTCCTGCCCGCCCTGGGCTCCATCACAGGCAACCCGATGCTTGGGCGGTTCAGGGGTGGTGCGCTAGGGAGCCCAGGCTTGGGGGCCAGGTAAGACCCAAGAGGCAGGGGTCTCCGTGTGTCTGGCTGAGGGGTGGGATCTGTGAAGCTAACAGGGTCAACCCGTGTTCTGGGGGAGCCGCCAGAACACCTCCGCTGCTGCGGGGAGGAGGCAGGTGCCCCGGGAGCCAGGGTGTCCTGCCCAGTGCGCACCCTTGATAAGGCCTGCCTCCCAGCGCCCCTTCTCTGCCGCCACGGATCCTGGGCCGGGAGATGAGCCCCAGCCACTTTCTCTGCCATTCTCTCGCTGGCAGGAGTGCCTGCCGCATCCTGGCGTCCGGGGCCAGCTGGGCATTTTGGGAAGCAGGTCTCGGAATCCTGCCCAGTCCTGTGAATTTTGGTAGCAGCTTTCTAGAAGGTCGGAGGGGTGACTGATGGGGGCAGAGACTGGAGAGGCAGTGATCCGCTCTGGGCTCGCGGTGGGGGGGGGGGGCAGAGGGCGTTTTTGCAAAGGTGCGGTGGACTTCCAAGTGGCCGGATGTCAGGTTTCTTGGGCACCGGGTCCCTTGAGACTGTAGCCGCCAGGGAGGGAAGCCGGGAGAGAGAGCCTGGCGATCACCTCCTCTGGAAAAACAGATGTGAAAGCTGCCCCCCTTTGGGCTGATGTGGGGATGACTTACAGAGCTGGGCCCAGTCCTCAGGGCACTTTTGCTCATAATAGATAAACTCATGGACACACAGACAGGATAGCTCCGCGGCCTGATAGGTGAGAGAACCAGGCAGTCTTTTCCCCGGGCTGGGCGGGGGAGACTGACCGACCGCCCCTGAGGGGATGCAGCCAGCTGTGGGAAGGGAGTGGGGCTGCCGACACTGCCCATGCCCCCAGGCCTGATGGTGTACCTCTCTCATCCTTGGGAGGGTCCGCCTGACCCCTCAGGGAGAATCCGAGTCCCCAGCAGAGGGAGGAGATAGGCACCCTTGTAAATAAAGAACTGAAGGCTTCCGTGTTTTTGTAAAACAGGCCTGGGGGAAAGGGGCCCCTACTGGCCTCCAAGACCTCCACTGCACCCTGTCTCCACCTCGGGGGGAGCATGTGGGGAGCTGCAGGAGGATCTGTGGAGAGAGGAAGCTGGGGCAGCCCCTCTTGGCCTGATGAGGTGGCTTGAGTGAAAATCATCTTGGAAACAGGGCCCACATCTTTCTTTTGCTCCCAAGTCTATGGGTTCACTTTCCCCCTTAGCAGACTCTCTGGGCTCCCCTGCTCTAGCCCAGAGAGGACCCTTAGAGCCACACATGGATTTTCCTGTGGGATCTGGGCTGGAGCGTGTGGCTGGAGTGGGTTTCACAAAGGAGAAGTGGAGGTCTGAGGAAGAGGACATTAGCTTTGGGGTTTTGAAGGATGAGTAGGAGTGTAGGAGCCTGTGGGGGGGGGGGCATGCCAGCCTGTTGAAACAGCTGTGTAAGTGTGACCTAGCCCAGCTTCGAAGGAAGCTGCTGAGGCAGGAAGTGGCCCGAGAGCCATAGGAGTTCCTGCTTTTCTACGGTAACCCTTGGTTCTCATGCTGGCTTTGGGAGGCAGGTATTTCAACGTCCATACTTTCTGGGAACTGCAGCCCAGGGAGGCACAGTCGCTTGCCCGAGGTCCCCTGGCCAGGCAATGGTTAACCTGGCCTGGCCAGCTTTGGGGTGGATTCTGGCCAGAGCAGCACATTCTTCTGATCAGAGTCTACATAGTTTGTGCCTGGCCCCGAGGCGGCCCCTGGGGCGTCCAGACATGAGCTCAGGACGCTCCTCCCAGGCTCCAGTTCCAGGGAAATCGTGAGGAAGGGTGCTTTTGCTTTCATTTCTCCATCCCAGGACGATGGAGGCGGCCCTAAGGTCTGGGGCATGAGGTCCAGAGCCTGGAGGGAGGAGGGAAGGTCAGCTGCCAGCCCGGGAGGGAATGGGGGGGGGGGCCGAGCTGGGCCTGGCCCGGCAGAGGGAGGAGCATGGCTCAGGGCCCAGGGCCTCACACACTGAACCTGTGTCCCCATCTGGAAAGTGGGGAGAATAGTAACACCCACCTCTTGGGCCTGTAAGTGGACGACACTAGTATAATCATTCACTTGTCCAAAAGGTAGGCGCCAGGCTCTGTGCTGGTGGCCCGGGCCCCAGAAGTGACCTCGGGAGACCGACTGCCCACCCTCCCGGTGCCCATCTGGTGGGGGAGGCAGGCAGGAAGCAAGTGGAGACAAAAGAGTGCCTGTGTATGCTAAGGCATGTGAGAAGAAAGCCATGTCCAGACTGTGTCAGCACAGGGAGGGGACTGCTGGGGACTGCCGTGGTCAGGGAGGGCTTTTCTGAGGGGGTTGTATTTGGGTTGGGTCCTGAAGCATGCAAGGATGCGAGGGAGCAGAGGACGCATAGCTGGTGCAAAGGCCCTGGGGCAGGACTGAACCTGTGTGGCTGGAGCAGGGGTAGGGGTGGAGGGGTGGGTCGTGCAGGGCCTGTTGGCCGCCCCCACAGACTCGGGCTTCTTCTGAGATATCGGGTTTTTCCAGGAAGAGAACCCCCGCCCCCATGAGCTGGTAGACACTGGGGCTCGGGAAGGGCAGGGTCCACCGTAGCCTGACCCAGCGTCACCTGGCCTCCTGACTGCCTGGAGCGTGGTGGGACGCTTGGCAGGAGCTGGGGGTGGGCGGAGGTCCCGGCGGGAGGACGGAAGAGAAGGTGCGCGCATAGACGGCGTGTTTGTGGCGTCCCTGGTATTTGTGGCGGGCAGCGCGCCAGGGGACCCCACAGGTGCTCTGTGCTTCCGTGTCCCCACCTGTCACCAAGGCAGCACCCTGGGGACGCTGATGCTGGCAGGGGGATGCCCCGTTCTTGTCTTTTCATAGATCCTGGCCCTGCCTTGTACTTGGGAGCACGTGACCTCGGGAACAGGACGGCCCGCGGTGTGCCTCAGTTTCCACGTCAGACACTGGGGGCCCCCCTGTCCTCTTGGGCTGCGTGACCTCGGGGCCGCCCCAGGACTCTCTGCCTCAGTTTCCCCATTTGTCACGGGAACCGTGGCCTCTCACCCCGCCCCCCCCCCCCGTGACTGTGGGAGGGTCCCCGCCGGTGAGGTCCTGGAGTGTGACGTCCCCCTCCCTCCGCCCACCCACAGGCACCATCTGTGTCCTGCTGTCCTTCCCCTTCATCTTCAGCCCGTGCCTGGGCTGCGCGGCCACCACGCCGGAGTGGGCCGCCCTCCTCTACTATGGGCCCTTCGTGGTGGTCTTCCAGTTCGGCTGGGCGGCCACGCAGATCGCCCACCTCAGCCTCATCCCGGAGCTCGCCACCAGTGACCACGAGAAGGTGGAGCTCACGGCCCTCAGGTACGGCCTCCGCCCAGCCCTCAGGCCCCGGCCCAAAGCGGGAGCCCTTCCGTGCTTGGGCTCAGCCGCGGGGGCCCCAGGATGGTGCACCCCAGCTCCGCCCCAGCTCCCGGGCCTGCCGGGTGGTGTGTTGATCAGCTGTTGCCGCAGTAATGCATGGCCCCAAGCTGGCGGCCTTAGACAGCGTGCCCGTGCAGCTCGTGGTTTCTGTGGGTTATGAATCTGGCTCAGATCAGCTGTATTTTCTTTTTTCCAAGATTTATTAGAGGGTGGGGGGAGGGGCAGAGACGCAGAGCCCGACACGGGGCTCGATCTTGTGACCCTGAGGCATGACCAGAGCAGAAACCCAAGTCTGATGCTGCCTGGTCTGTCTGGGGGCTCCCATCAGGGCACCCGTTAGGGCTGGGGTCTCAGCGGTCCTAAGGATCTCCTGATGAGGTCTGGCTCACCCAGGACCACCTCCTTTAACGTGAGCTGTAGAATCCCTTTACCTCTACCTGTATTCACAGGTCCCCTCCCGTGGGGGAGGGGTTGGACTGGGAGGGACCAGGGTCATCTTAGAATTCTGCTTGCCTGGCGTGGAGAGGGTCAGTCCGTTGCCTTGCTTGAGGCACAGACAGGAAGTTCTCCTGGAGAGAACCTAGGAGCATTTATGGAGTGCTGGCTGTGTACAGGCGCATTTCTGGGTCCTTCACGTGGAGTACCGTCTTTAATCCTCCTGGCAATCGTCACAGACCCCCTTGCAGGCTTGAGCAGAGTGTCCCCTGCGGGACGGTGTGCGGTAGGGACGGGGAAGAGTGGGTCCAGTTCCGGAAGGGCTCGCACGGACAGCTGGAGCTCCAGGAGAGGCCCTGGGGGAGGGGTGCCTGCTACGTGTGCTCTGCGGCTCTGGTCGTGGTGGCATCTTCACGAGGGGCCTTGCCGCCCCCATGGCGGCCCGCTGGGCCCGTGCTGCCCGGCCTGGCTTCCAACCAGCACTGCCCCTGGGTTCTGCATTACGGCACAGGCACAGCCCGGCGGGGCCAGTGACAGCCCTCGGGCCCCAGCTGGCGGGGCGGTGGTGCCGAGACCGGGCTCCAGGGCACGCTTTCCCGCCAGCCTTGAAGCCTCTTCACTTTGATCTCTGGGGTCTTGTGCTCACTTTCAGAAAGGGAAACTGAGTCCTGGCATGTGATCCAGAGGCTCTGCCCCCACCCCCCCAGCCCCTGGAGGGACACTCAGATACTTCTAGACCACAGAGCCCCAGCCCTGTCGAGGCCCAGGGTCCGGGAACCAGTAATCCCAAATCCTGGCTTCTGAGTGTCTCCGGTCTTCCTGGAGTCTCTGTGGCCCTGGCCTGGGTGGCTGGGCTGTCCGGGTGGAGTTGTGGGGCCGGTGTCAGTCATCAGATAACGTGCCACCAGGGCTCTCCTGGGGCCACCCTGTGTTTGGGAGATGAATGCTCCGCCAGCCGGAGATGCCCTGGGTCCCGTGCCGAAGCCTCCCCTGCCCCCGCCAGGTACGCCTTCACCGTGGTGGCCAACATCGCCGTGTACGGGGCCGCCTGGCTCCTGCTGCACCTGCAGGGCTCCCCGAGCACGGAGGCGGCCCACGACGTCACCGACCAGCTGGGGGTCCAAGACGTGCAGGTGTTCCAGGTGAGCGGGGCCCAGGCCGGACACCCCCGTGGCCCTGACCCCGGGGGCTCAGGCCGAGAGCGCTGCCACTGACCCCTCTCCCGCCCGGCCTCCAGAACCTCTCCCTGTTGGTGATAGGAGTCGGAGCCGTGTTCTCGCTTCTGTTCCACCTGGGCACCCGGGAGGGGCGCCGGGCCCTGGCGGAGGCGCCGGACGAGCACAGCCCGCTGCTGGCCCCCACGACTGCGCGGCCCCTGCTGCTCTGGAAACACTGGCTCCAGGAGCCAGCCTTCTATCAGGTGTGCGGCTGGCCAGGGATGGGGCTGGCGGACACGGGGGCAGACAGTCCCTTTACGGTCCTCCGGTGGCCACGGTCTGCCCTGCCCGCTGGCCAGGCAGTCACCGCGAGTGGCTCAGGCACCGCCGCAGGGCTCCCAGGGCTCCCTGGGCCCCCCGATCCCCGCTGACCCGCGCCCTCGGCTCCCCTGCCGCAGGTGGGTCTGCTGTACATGAGCACGAGGCTCATCGTGAACCTGTCCCAGACCTACATAGCCATGTACCTCACCTACTCCCTCAACCTGCCCAAGGTGAGCTGGGGGGCGGGCCTGGGTCCAGCGCGCCCCGTGCCCCGCCGAGTCCCCCAGCCCGCCGAGCTCACGCTGCTCTGCCCCCGCAGAAGTTCATCGCCACCATCCCGCTGCTGATGTACGTCAGCGGCTTCTGCTCCTCCTTCCTCATGAAGCCGGTCAACAGGAGCATCGGGAGGAACGTGAGTGGCCAGGTCGGGCGGGGGCGGGGGCCCCAGAAGCGCAGGCTCCGGACCGGGGCTGTCCCGCGTCTGGCTCCCGCATGGCTCGGGGCTGTGGTGCTCTTGGACTCGGTGCTGCCCGGGGCAGTGGAGCGCTGGCCGGTGCGGCCAAGAAACGCCGCCCGTCACCGTGTTTGATTTTAACGGCTCAGCAGCAACTGGCGTTAGCGCCCGGGCCTCCGGGTCCCCCGGGGCCTGAGCGAGGGCACCGCGGGACAGTCCAGCCGGACGCCCTCCCCGCGGCAGCCGGCTGAGGAGCACGCGGACCGGCGGCTCTGACGCCGGCCCCGCTGCCCCCACAGCTGACCTACTTTGTGGGGCTCCTGGCGATCCTGACCTTCGCCGCCTGGGTGGCGCTGGCAGACAGGCTGGGCGTGGCCGTGTACGCGGCGGCCGTGCTGCTGGGCATGGGCTGTGCCACCATCCTCGTCACCTCGCTGGCCATGACGGCCGACCTCATCGGCCCCCACACGGTGAGGCGGAGCGGCGGGGTGGGGCAGGGGCTGGGGTCCGGGCCGCGGATGCTAAGCCCCTGCTCTTGCACCCCAGCACAGCGGAGCCTTCGTGTACGGGGCCATGAGCTTCTCGGATAAAGTGGCCAACGGGCTGGCCGTGATGGCCATCCAGAGCCTGTACCCCTGCTCGTGAGTGCCGCTCGTTTGTTCACGGGATAGTGTGTGGGGGCTGCGCACCTGTCAGGCCCTGCCCCGGGTCTGGGGGTTTGGCCCGGACAGAGGACAGCACGCGGGTGGGGCTTGCACACTGGGGTCCCACTTGTTCCTGACCTGGAGCACCCCGCCAGCTGCTGGACGCCGGGGACACGGCGTCCGGTTGTACCGGGGCAGTGGGAGTGGGCAGGGCTGGGCAGAGCTGGGATCTGCTCAGACCCTCAGAACCTAGTTCTAGACCCAGATGGTTCTAGACCACTGAGTGGAGACTCGTAGAAGCCTGGGGTCTGGGAACAAAAGCCCATCTGTTCCCCTGTCCTCAGGGGCCTGGGGGCAACACCAGCTACTTTCGTAAGCACAGAACCGTGTGACCCAAACCAGTGGCGAGGCCTGTCTGGGGCAAGAGGTCAGGGAAAGCTTCCTTGAGGAGGTGACATTGGACCTGAGGCCTGTCAGGGAGTTCCAAGCAAATGCAGAGGAAGCACCCTACGAAGGTCCTGGGGCAGGACTGGGCTCGGGGTCGGAGGAAAGCGTGTGGGGAAGGCCCGCGCGGCTGGAGCACGGAGGGGATGGGGCAGGTGTGCAGCGCCTCGGGGGCACCGGGGGCGGTGGTGGTCCAGGCAGGTGGTGGTGATGGGGCCGGATCCGCAGGAGACAGAGAATGGGCGAGGAGGGGCAGATGTGGGTAGGGGCGGGGGCGGGGGTGACTCCCCCGGTTCTGGTGGCCCAGTAGCTGGGCGGCAGGTCCATGCTGGAGGGTCCTGACAGAGGGCGACGCCCCCGCCTCTGCCCTCCCCTGCCCCACAGCTTGGAGATCTGCTGCAGGGCCTGCATGGGCTTCTACCGCTGGGTGATGGTGGCCGCCACCGGCGGCGTAGGCGTGGCCGCCACCCTCTGTCTGTGCAGCCTCTTCCTCTGGCCCATCCGCCTGCGGAGCTGTGAGTCCCGAGCTGCGCCCCACCCCCAGGGACCAGGGGCTGGCGGGGTGGGCCCACAGCAGCGCCCCCGCACTGACTGCACCCCCGCCCCCTTGTTCTGCAGGGGACCCTGGAGCCCAGCCCTGATGCCACACGCGCCTGTCGCTGTCGCCGTCCTATGAACAGGGACTCGGTCCCAGGCCCCGCGGAGGCCCGGAGCAGCGCTCCCTCTGGGCTGGCCCTTCCTCCCGTCCCTGCCCCCACCCTTGCTGGCTGCGGGGGGTCGGGGGGGAAGGTCCGGTTCCCAGACATGGAGGTGAGCCCTCTGGGATCCAGGCGCGCGCCTGGCTCACCCCTCACCCCGGGCTCGGCTGTGGTTTCCTACGTGCCGCCAGGTCCCCTCGGCCATGGTGCGGTCCCTGGGCCGGACGGGAACCTCAGGCAGGGGTGGGGAGGAGCGAGTCCCATGCCCTGCGCCCAGGCTACTGCTGGCCACGAATAAAGAGCCACCCGTGGGTGAGGGCTGTGGCCTCAGCTGTGTCCCCGCAGTCCAGAGTGGGGAGAGGGCAGCTGAGACGCCCTGAAGTCCGCCTGCCTCTGGCCCAAGTTTGGGTCACCGGGGTGTTGGCTGGTGGCTGGACCGCCCAGGGTCCCCAAGGGTCCCCGAAGGTGGAGGGGTGCACGGAGGGGGGCTGCAGAGGGTGGCGTCGGGCAGCATGAACTTTATCAGCGGATGGGTGTGTACACGGGTGGGGGCCGCTGGTTGGTGGAGGGGCAGTAGGGTTCCAGGTCCCACTGCCTGTGGTTCTGCGTGGTGTAGCGCGGGCGCTGGGGCGCGGACAGGAGCGGCACGTAGTCAGACCCCTGCCATGGCGGCTCCGTCTGGTACTGGTGCCTGGTGACCACTGTGGGACAGTGGGACAGGTCACCTCCTGTCCCCGGCCACTCTGAACCCCAGCCGAGGTGGCCTTGGTCCCCCCGACCACCTCCACTCCTCACCGTATTCCTTGCCCCGGAAGGGTCTGTCTGTCCACAGCGCGCTCCCCCACCGCGTGCTGGGGACCCTGTACTGGGCCGGGAGGACGGGGTCGCACCAGGAGGTCTCCCGGAGGCGCTGGGTGTAGGCTGTAGGGGGAAGGGCCTGGGTAGGTCATCTGTGGCCCTGGCCCTGCCCTTGGGGCTGGGAGGGGCAGGCCGGGCCAAGCACTCACCGGAGGGCATGCTTCGCTCCCGGTGGCTGTGGCAGCCGTGCCAGCGGGTATAGGCCTCCCGGTATGGGCTGTCCAGGGCCCGCGGGAGCGTGTACCAGGCTTCCCGAGACTCAGAGTTGGTCAGGCCGGTGTACCACGGCTGGCCCGCGGCGTCGCGTCCCATGGGGGCGTACTTCCAGCGCACTGCCTGCCTGATGGCCGGTGTCCAGCGGGGACCCTCCAGGGACAGATAGTCATCGCTGTGGGGGTGAGGGCAGCAGAGGCTGAGCCTGGGCGCCTCCCCTGGCCCGCACTGCTGGCGTGCACAGCCCTGGCCGGCAGAGGAGTGCGGGCGCGGAGCCCTGTGGCCTGCTTCCCTCCAACCCCCCCCCCACCACCCCCCCGCCCCCCCTTGTTCAGCACTTCTGATCCATCCCCCCAGGGACCCGGGGTGGCGGGGGAGGGTGCGCCTACAGCATGAGGCCTCTGCTGCCAGACCCGTCCTAGGCAGGGCACTAAGACGGACTCCCCAGGGAGGCAGCAGCTGTCCAGGGCCAGTGGGTGTCCAGAAGCCCTGGGGCAGCCAGGACCGGTGTAGGGAACGGGACCGCAGTGCAGAGATGGGAGTGCCTGGTGGTGCAGTCGGGGGAGCGGGCGACTCCACCTCGGGGGCGTGAGTTCGAGCCCCATGCTGGGTGTGGAGAGAACTTGGAAATAAAATCTGAAAATCAGGTCGCTGTGTGGTACTGTTAAAAATGACAGGGAAAACCCCAGAAGCGGGAAGGAAAGCTGAGAAGTGAGACACCCCCAGAGCTGCTCAAGCCGCAGGGACCTCGTCGGGCAGAAACCTCACTGGCCGTTCCTCTCCCGGAAGGCCTGCCGGGAGCACCACTGCCCTGCAGAGGGTCCAGCGGGCCCTTCGCCCTGGCGGTTGGGGGCACTGCTGACCACAGGCTCTTTGGACCTGTGCCCTGTGTGGCCCAGAGATCATGGAAAACTGGAAACCCATGTGTCTCCCTGAGGGTGAGGTGAGCGTGGAACGTTCTGGAACATCGGTCTTGGGAACCTGACACACACTGGTTTTGCCAAGCGCCCACAATCCTGGGTCCCGTCCTAGCAAAGGGTATACTTCTGAGCCCCGACGTGCTCAGCATTTGTGAAACGCAAGGCTGCCAGTCTACCGTGATAGTGGGAGGTGGGCCTTTGGGAGCAGCAGGTCAGACCTGGAAGAAACCCCAGTCGATGCCTGCTCGGTCCAGGATCCAGAGCCTCCTGCCCTTTAAGAGAGCGCACGTGTGCCCCCGGCCCCCGCACTGTACCCCGGAGCGGGCACTGCACAGGATGGACGTGTGGCGGGGCGGCCCAGGGGCACACCCCGGTCTTCCTACAGCTGCACAGCTCCCCGTTTGGTGCCTTAGCCAGTCCGCCGGGGTGAGAGGGCTCCCCAAATCCATGCCCTCCTGGTCTCAAGCACCCCCCTGGGGAGCTCAGCAGAGAGCGTTTCTAAGCTGTGGGCCTCGGGCTGAGCTGGCCCTCATGCGCGGCCTGGTGTCCTTGGAAGGGGAGCCTGGACACAGAGAAGGCCATGTGACACCGGGGCAGAGATCGAGGTGACCTGTCCTCAGGGGGTGCCGAGGACAACCAGAAAGGCGCTAGAACAGGGAGGCCCAGCAGAGCTGCTCCCTCAGGCCCCGGAAGGAACCAGCCCTGCAGACCCCCTTGATCTCTGGCCTCCGGCTTCCAGACCCGGGAGAGCGCCGATCTCGGTGGTTTTGGGTCACAGAAGCCCGGCCTGGTTCTGTGAGAGCGGCTGCGGGCAACTCCTGGAGAGACCCAGTCAGCTCCGGACTGTGCCTGTGCCCGCAGCAGACCCCCGGCCGGCGGTGCTCACGCACACCCTGCTCTGGCCGCAGGCGGGGAGGGCAGTACCGGGGCAGACGGGGGCAGGCGGTGTGGGGGGCAGGCGGTCAGGACGGGGTGAGGCGGGGCGAGGCAGGGCGAGGGTTGAACACGGAGGTGCCTGGACTGAAGAGTCAACACGAGAAGCCGGACTGAATGCCACGAGGCCTGGGGCGCAGAGGCGGCGCGCGGGGCCGTGGGGGGGGACTCACCTGAACAGAGGTGCTGGGAAATCTGTTTCCAGGGTCCCCCGGGGGACATAGGGCCGGGCAGCCTCCCGCCGCAGGGTCTGCATGTCTGCCTCTGGGTCCCCAGGGGCTCATGCCTAGAAGGCCTGTGGGGCCATTGTTGACGGCGACAAAGGCGTCCCTCGGTGTCCCGGCAACAGTACTGGCCAGCGCTGGTCCCCGTCCAGACCGCTCCCCCCTCCCCCAGCAGAGGCCGGCGGGCAGGTGGTGGGAGGCACGAGTGAGGGAGCCGTGTGAGCCCTGCTGCAGGGGCCGGGCACGGGGCTCCCACCTCTTCCCCTTCGGGCCCCCTCAGAACAGCCCACCGGGGGTGCTCCAGGCCGCTCCCTCGGGCGCACCCTTCCAGGAGCTCCGGCTGGGACCCCACATTCCCAGCCGCCCCTTCTCTGCTTTTGGGATATGTTCGGAGCTAGACCTGCGGGCACACGCCGCAGCTCGGTTCGCAGCCCTCAGCTGCACGAGGGACACACGGACCACGGTCCCTCAGGTGCGGGAGCGTCCTGTGGCCACGAGCAGGACCAAGGCGCCCCCACGCACAGCCCTAGGGACGGACCCCCGAGCCCACGACGCGCAGGGAGGGAACCAGACACAGGAGGCCACACAGGGTGTGAGTCCATTTATGTGACACGCCCAGACCAGGCCCCTCCATGGACGGGGTCTCGCGGGGGGCCGAGGGCTGCGAGGGTGAGCGGGGAGTGACGGCGGATGGGGTTGCTTTTGGGGTCAGGGAACGTTCACAGACGGTGGCAGCACAACCTCACGAACGTACTAAAAATCACTGAGTTGCACACATTAAGATGGTCAACTGTGTTCCGCGTACGTCATCGCAGTAACGGGAACAAGATCGCCCAGACCCGCCCACCCCTCGCTCGCACCTGCTCCTGGTGGCCTGGGCCTCGTCTCCTCCAGGCCCTGTGCTTCCTTCCCTCAGCCACGCACACCCAGGGCCCGCCGCCTCGGGGGTGGAAGCCTGAGTCACCCCCGCAGCCCCCAGCCGGCAGCCCCTGCCCGTGCCTCCCCCACGCCGCTCCGGAGCCTCTGCCACCAGCGCCCCCCGCACCAGGAGCTCCCTGCTCTCCAGGCCCGTCTGGGGCTCTGGGTTCCGGGGTGCCCTTCCCGCCACCTGTCCCCCGTCCCAGCCACACGTGCTCCTTGCTGCCCGCTGCAACCAGCTGTGCCGCAGTCCGGGCTCTGGTCCCCGCTGCCCCGGACAGGGCTCCTCATCTGCAGGGAGGGACCTCGGGGCTGGCGAGCTGCTCACTGTAGGGGGCTCGCCCAGCTTCTCAGGAGCCCCTGACCTGCCACGTCTGGCTGGAGTCCCCACTCCTCTGGCCTGGCTTTCCCTCCAGCCCCGACTGTCTGCTCCCCTCAACCGCCTCAAGGCCCTCTCTTCTACAGCCGTTACGGCGGCGTCGGCCCCGTGCCTGCTGCCCCCCGTGCCTGGGCCTCACCCCCCACCACCACTCATCCCCTTCCCCTTCCCTTACGAAAGCTACATTCAAGGATCCACAGAAACAAATCTTGCCTCCCGTGTGAAATGCTGGGCCAGCGAGGGCACCCACCGGCCTGTCTCCCTGGCGGTCAGGGGAGGAGGCAGCAACGCCTACCCCGCCCGAGAGCTGCCGCGGGGCCCCTGAATCCAGCACCCCCTTCCTCCTCTGCTCCCAGCCCAGCCCTGCCCCACCGCAGCCCGCCTCCTGCGCGCACAGACCGCACCCCTGCCCTGTCTCCCCACTCCACAGGGCACCCAGGCAGTTCCTTCCCCACGGCAGGGCCACACCCTCGCTGGGCCACAAGGGCTGGCCATACCCGTCCTCAGCCCCAGGGGACTCTGAATTTGGGGTTACCGGCACCTCCTGCGGACAGCCTGTGAGTCTCCCCATGACCAGCTCCCCCAGGGCGAGCCGCCTGCCCCTTGCGTGCGACATCTGGACACCCCAGCTGGGGACCAGCCGGCCAGTGCAGGAACCCACAACTGGTGTAATGACGATGCTGTCACAAGAAACAGGGCTCGCCCTGCACTAGGCGCCCCTCTGTCCCCTGCCCTGCCGTCAGCCCCATGCAGACCCGCACCCTGCCATCCCAAATCCCTGGTGCGGGTCCGAGCGGGGGGGGCGGCCCCGCGGGCACCGCAGCTCCCGGGCTCCTGCAACTGCCCAAGGTGAGTGCGTGGCTGAGTCAGGCCTGGTTTCTTAAACACTCCCACAAAAATAAGAACTCGACCCATCAAAATACACACATCTATGTACACGGTCCCTCATCTGCCCTGCGGCAGGCAGATGTGGCCCAGGGCCCGGAAGGCGGGCGCCCACCACTCCCCACCGGTTCAGGCGGGCTCCGCTGATCGGGAGCGGTGAGCGCCGCCCCCCACGGTGGGTAGTGGGTAAGCCACTGCTGCCCCCTCTCCAGCCTTAAACTTTCCTGGGACCAAGCTACAAAGACACAGAAGCAAATCTGAAGAGCCACAAGTACGTATATACACGTGCACACACACAACCAACGGAGCGGGGGCACGAGGCCATGAGGACCTGGAGGGGCTCTGCCCCACCCCATCCACTCTGCAGCGCCCGGGGGGGGCCGAGGGGGCGGGGGGGGGGCTGCTGACGCCCTGACCACACGCAGGCCGTCCCTCCCTCCTCCCCCGGCTCCTGGTCTGGAGATGAGGCAGGAGGGGACGGGCCCACGTGCAGCTGGGCACAGACCCGAGAACCATAGGGTGGGCTGGGGGAGGCTCAGGAAGTTTCTGGAAGGACCTATGGGTACATCCTCCCTGGCTGCCCCACAGCCAATGGCACAGACGGACAGGACTCGATGGGGTGGCCTGGGGGAACGGGCTGCGGAGCAGGAGCCAGATGCCCAGAGGACACAGCCTCTGGGGTCGAGTCTGCCCTTGGGTCACCCTGACCGGCCGCCCAGCAGGCCACAAGCGCCCGAGTCCGGCTTGGGGATGAAACAGGCCGTGACCCCGTCAGCAACAAGGACAGCGCGGGATCCGGGTATGCACAAGGTACGCAGCAAGCGGACCCGACTCGTTCTCCTCAGACAACAAGTCCGGCTCCTGATGACCGCCTTCGGCCCGGACACTGCCCGGGGCCCGCTCCAGATGTGGCGCCATGTCCCCGAGAGAAGTCAGTGGCACGGATGCCGGGGCAAGGGCAGCCGTGCTGGCCGCAGAGAAACCCGTCAGATGTCTGTCCCTCTGCTCCGTGGGCCGACCCCAGCCGTCCGCCCGGCCCCAGCTGACCGGCCTGGCGTCCCGCCGTCTGTCCTGCAGGCGTGAGTGGCGATGGCGGCAGTGAGCACGTACTTCTCGGAGGAGCACGAGCCCCGGCGATGCCGCGGCGGACGGAGACGGAAGCAGGCTGGGTCCCAGGAGGCGTCCGTCGTGCTCCCAGCAGATGGGTCCCCGCCGGGGCCCCCTCTCCTGCTGGGGCCCGGCCACGTCCCCGCCCCAAACACCGGCTGCCAGGGTTCGCAATCAGGCTTTAATGAGAATCTTCGGGGTCCTCCAGGCCCGACTCCCCGCCCGCCCCGGCTGCGTCCTCTGGGGACTGTGTGCTGGGGAGGGGAGGGTCCATGCACGCTGACGAGAGGTGGGACTCTGCCGACACGGACGGTGAGGCCCGAGACTTTACCGGATCCTGGTGAAGAGGTTGAGGACTGACACAGACTCCTGCGGGGCACACGGGAGAGAGCACTAAGCCGCAGCCCCTGGGGCGGCCTCCCCGGTGATCGGGGTCCGCTGGGCCAGACCACTGGGGCTGGGCCCCCCGCAGCACCAGCACGATAAGGGACTTCTGCCTGGAGGGCATGCGAGGCTTCGGGCCAGGGGAGCCTGTGGGCACCGTGCCCAGCACCCTGAGGCATGTAGGGGAGCGAGACTCTGAGCACCGTCGGCCATGTGGCCTGGGCTGTGTGGCAATACGGGAGCAGAAAGGGGACATGGGGGGTCCCAGAGGAGACCAGAGCTGACGGGGTAAACGGCGCTGGCCGGGTGACTCGTGGGGGCCCGGGACAGGCTGAGGGACGCGCGTGGGGGAACATCTGGCACTGATACCGACCCACTTTACCTTTGTCGAACGGGTTTTGCTAAAGACGTTCCAGAACCGCAGGGTTTCGTCCCCAGCACCAGTGACTATGGCCTCTCCGTCAGGGGACATGGCCTGTGGAAGCAGACAGACCCCCCCCTTGGCCTTATGCCCCGTAGGCTTGGATGCGGCCAGGGGCCGGGGGGCCGGGGGGCAGGCCCCATGGAGGCCACCGGCCCGTATGGGGAAGACCTGAGGTGGGCTGGCAGAGCCTCGGTTAGAGCGTCCTGGTGAGGACACACGGCCGCCCCCCACCTGCCTCAAGGACAGACACACTGCTCCGGACAATCAGATAAATGATGTGTGGGTTTAAGCACAAAACGTTTTCTTCCGCCAAGAAAAAAAACCGAGCACATCTGGAAAGAGGGATCCTTTCTCCGAGCCAGCACGCATGGCAGTCCGGTGAAACGTTCAGGGACCAGCGAGCACCGGGGCCCAGTTACCGGCGGAGGCCCTCTGTGCGCGCGCGGACACACGGCTGAGCGGAGGAAGGCCAGGGCTGCAGGAAGGCGGGTGCCGGGTGGTGGGACAACCTGACTGTGCAGGCAGGAGGCCGCCCAGGCAGGGGGACACGGAGACACGGGCTGCACACCGCCTCTCGGGGGCACGGGGCAGTGGCGTTCTTCCAGACCCCGGGCGGGGCACACTCACCAGGTACAGGACCCTGTAGGAGTGCCCGGTCAGCTTCGCCACCTGCGTCAGGGACGGGTACTTCCAGACCAGGATCTGGTTCTGTGAGTAGCCGTGCGTGCTCACCTGGGGGCAGAGAGGGTGTTGCCGGGACTCAGAGCCCCCCTTCTGCAAGCCGGGGGCTCAGACGCGAGCGGTGCAGCGCACCCACCCCAGGAGGCATCTCGGGCTTGCCAGGCAAGGCACAGAGGCCTCCGCGACTGAGCTCCCGGAGCCCTGGGCTCTGAAGGCCTTCCGGCGCCGAGGCAGGAGGCGTGCGCGTGGCCCCGTACTCACCAGCTCGTTGGCGTGCTTGGACCAGGCCAGGTTGCACACCTGCGAGCCCGTGTCGATGCACTGCAGCGGCTGCCCGGTGAGCGTGTTCCAGAAGCGGATGCAGCGGTCGGCCGTGCCGCCGCCGGACGCCAGAAGCCCGTGCTGGTGCGGGGACCAGGCGATGGCCTTCACGGCCGCCAGGTGCTCCGTGTACTGCTGCACGGGGCTCAGGCTCGAGTGGTTCCAGACCAGCAGCTGTGGGGGCAGCGGCTGTGAGGCCCCCGAGCTCCTCAGCACCCCCGCCCCGCCGGGGCAGCACCCGCATCACCATGCCCTGCGGTGGAAGGCACAGCCTGAGCCGTGAGGGCAGGGCCCAGGGCACCTACCTTGTTGTCGTTGCCTCCTGAGGCGAGGAGCTGGTGGTCCGTGGACCACTTAAGTCCACACACCTCCTGCCGGTGGCCCTGTAGCCGCCGCTCGGCCTGCAGGGGCGGCGTCCGGATGTCCCTCTGCAGGATCATGCGGTCGCGGCTCCCGGACGACAGCTGGTCGGCGTTCCAGGCCAGCGCCCCTGTGGGCCGGGCAGAGGGCAAGGGAGGCTGAGGCCTGTCCCCCCAGGAATCACACTTGTCCCCCAGGGACTGGGTGGCTCCTCACCGACGCGGGCCGTGTGGCCCTCCAGCATGGACAGCTTCTTTCCCGCAGCCGCGTCCCAGATCTGCACGAAGCCCTTGTGCGTGCCGACGGCCACCAGGTTCCCCTAGGACCGATCACACAGGGAAGGGAGCAGGCGTCAGGCCCTCTCCCTGACGAGCGGCCCTGACTCTCCTCTCCCTCCGGGGGAGGTGCCACTTCTCTGCGAGTCCCTCTGGGCCAGGAGGACGGCCATCCTCAGAGCCCGCTGGGAAAAAGGCCACACAAGCACTCTAGCCGATGCACCAAGCATCCGTGTGCTTCCGCGCCAGCTGCGGCAGTGAGGAGGGCAGTCCGCAGGGAACCATGTCTGGCCTCGAATCTCTGGGGAGGAGTAACCATCTCGACCAGGCTGGGGACAGGCAGGAGTGCCGAGGCCGTTCCCCGAGCTTAGACAAGTGACCGCCAAGCTGGGGCCCGGTCCTTGTGGGTCTCTGAAGCCCCCGCAGCACTGTGTAGGGCCCCCACCCGCGAAACCGGGTCACATCTCCCCCGTGCCAGCCCTGCCTAGCTGGGGTCCGAGATCATGTACTGACCCGTTCAGACCAGCCCACAGATGTCACCGAGTCCCCTTCCACGGAGAGGTCGCAGAGCCGGGTCACCTGGGGGAGAGGGGAAGCGGCCGGTGTGAGCGGACGCGCTGCCCGCCTGGCCTCCGAGGCCTGCCCCATCCGTTCATCCCTGTCTGTCCCTGTTCATTCGCTCCGGGACACCTCACGTCCGTGCCCTTGGGTGTGGGGGCTGAGAGCCGGGGCTCAGGAGGCTGCACGCTGGGAGGGGGGACACACACCAGCATGGGGACGACAGTGTGCACAGAGCCTGGACCAGGGAGTGGGGCTGGGGGTGCTCGGGTGACCCGGGCGCCGTGCGGCAGGCACAGGCCACAGGCTGCCAGGAGCACAGGGGCAGCCCTTTCTGAGGCGGCTTCACGTGCCTCGTTTGGAACCTGTCTGTTTTATTCCCGAAGACGGCCCGCCCCAAGTTCACCAGCGTCCTGCCCAGCAGGCCCTGAACCCCAGCACGCCTCGGGCGGCCCCCTCAGCAGGGCCGGGCCAGCTCGGTCCCACCCACCCCCACGCCCGCCCCCACGCGTGCAGCCGGGCCACCTGGCTGGTGCAGGCGCTCCACAGGTACACGCAGGTGCCCAGCCCCACGCTGAGCACGTTGAGGGACGACCAGTCCACCAGGTTCAGGTAGAAGTCGTCCTGCAGCTCCGGGGCGTCCAGGACCTTGAAGGGGATCTTGGAGATCTTGCGGGTGGGTTTCCGTGGTGACCGCAGCAGCTTCTGACTGCAGGAGGGAGAGCCCGGCCCCGGCCCCGGCCCTAAAGCAGCCGCAGTCTCCTCTCCCCTGCAGCCCTACACGCCCCCTCCCGGCCCGACAGGGTCGTCTGCTCATCTGGCCCTGCCTTCTGCCGCCCAGGTGATCCCAAGGCTACGGGCAGCCCAGCGGCCACCCGTCTCCCTGGGCTCTGACAGCCACACCAGGCCCTCCGCCCAGCACCTCCTCAGGCGCCTGCCCTGACTCCCCTGCTGGGCCTAAAGCCGCTGAGCCTGCAGAGTGTCCCCAGCGCGGGAGGCCCCCTGAGCCTCTCCTGCACCCTGAGCACAGGTCTTGGACCAACCCTGCCTCCCAGGCGGCACGTGGTTGCCAGCCCGGCCCCGTCCCAGCCCCCTCCCTGCGCACAGGCCCGGACTCACCTCTTGTTGCTGACCGGGGACAAGGAGTAGGGAGACACGTCATTGCCATCGTCAGGGCTGGCGCGCTTGGTGCTGAGGGAATACTGGAGGCGGGGTTGGGGGGGACCGGGTGAGCACAGCCTCCGCCCGAGCTCAGGGAGCTCCCGCCTGAAGCCCCGGTGCCCCCCCGCGCTGCTGGAGGCCGGGCAGGCGTGCAGGGTGTGCACAGAACCCGGAGGAGCTCTGGGGAGAGGGATTCCGAAAAGTAAGCCAGGTCTCAGGCCTGAGACATTGTCTGGACAGCGACTTGCCTGTGTTAGCCTCCCCACTGTCCCCACGGCCACCAGCCCCCTGGCCATCTCTCGGGAGACCCAAGCCAGGCTCCTTCTAGTTCTTGCCGGGGCCACCCTGAGGTTCGGGACCGTGCACTTGGCCCCTGCCCCAGCTCTGCCTTCACAGCAGCAAGAGAGCAAAGCCTCGGCTCGTGGCGTGGGGCCACGTGTCTGCCCGGCTGGGTGCAGGAGGGCCGAGCGGGGGCCGAGCGGGGACCGAGCCAGGTGGCCCGGCGCGGGCCGCGGGTGGGGAGGGGCCGCAGGCTCACCGTGAACAGGCCCTTCTTCTCAGGCGTGGAAGGCTGCAGCCTGCGGTCCTCCGTCTGTGGGTCCTGGACCTTCTCAATGCCGGCTCCCAGCAGCTCGTTCTTCAGCAAGGCAGAGTAGGCCAGGCCGTCTGCGGACAGCGGGCTCCGTGAGCCACGGAGGGGCAGGGCGGTGGGGGGCATGGACGTGGGGGCAGGGGCGCGGGCGGCCGGACTCCTGACCTTTGCCGTTGTCGGAGGTGGCATCCTTGGCTTTCCGGTTTTGGCTGGGGGACTTCTCGTTCTCCTGCGGGACAGGGAAGGGGAGGAGGCAGGGCCAGCTGGAGCGAGCCTCCGGGGCCCCTGCTCCCCCCCGGCCCCAGCCCCGGCCGCCGCCCTCTGGGCAGCCCCTCACATTGATCCTGTGGAAATTCACGCTCCAGTTGGCACCGGCCCTGGAGGGGATGAAGCGGTCCCCGTGTTTGCTGGGAGAGGACACGGGCGAGTTGGCCGGCGTCAGGGTTCGCCGCATCTCCGCGACCTGCAAAGATGGTAGGCGGCGCGGGTGCCTCAGAGCCCGTCAGAGCCCGCCGCGGCGCGGGTGCCTCAGAGCCCGTCAGAGCCCGCCGCGGCGCGGGTGCCTCAGAGCCCGCCAGAGCCCGCCGCGGCACGGGTGCCTCAGAGCCCGCCGCGCAGGGCCGAGGCCAGCCTCCCTGCACTTGGCCTCTGGTCACGGAGCCAGGGCATCGGTTCCAGAAATCCGGGCGGCAGCAGTGAGCCGGTGAGCGAGCCGCGGGCTTGGGCTGGCCTCCCTGTTCCTGTCCCTCAAAAAGACACGCTGAAGCTCTAACCCGGCACCGGGATGTGACCTTACTCAGACGCAGCGTCTTCGCAGGTGTAAGCCGGTTAAGACGGCCACGCTGGAGTGGGACAGGCCCCAAATCCATGCCCTGTGTCCTCCTAAGAGCCAGAGATGCTGACACAAAGCGAAGGGGACACGAAGACAAGGCAGAGACGGGGGGGGGGGGGCGTCCCTGAAACCAGGGACTGCTGGCCACACCAGAAGTCCTAGGAAGGACTCCCCCACAGGGCCCCCAGAAGGAGGTGGCCCCGAGACACCAGGGGCTGAGGCCTCGACAGCCTGTGGAGCTCAGGGAGCGCAGAGACGAGCAGCGAGCACGGTCTGCGACGCGTCAGGAGCCCGGGATACAGGCAGCACGGCGGACCGGGTGGGGTACAGGGAAGAGGCACCCCCAAACGCTGCTGGCTTCCAGCAGATAAGGACCGGGCTCCCTCATGCCACCATCACAGCCGTGCGCGGTCAGGCCAGCCCACAGGTCTGAGACACTGGGCCCCCTGCCTCCCTCTCTGGAAACGGAGAGCACCTCCCCCGTCCCCCTCCTCAGCCTTGAGCGTGGCCCCACGGGAACAGGGGTCTGGAAGCTTCATGGTCCATGCGGGTTCCAGTAGCAGGAAGCCGGAGGAGTGGGACTCCCTGGTGTGGCTGTGCCCCTCCCCCACCCGACACCCCCACACCCCTACGTCCTCTAGGAGCTGGAGCCAGGGGCTCACCGCAGTCTCCGCCCCAAGCCCGCCCCAAGCCCCGCATGGAGCCAGGCCAGTGCCAAGCCAGTGCCAGGCCAGTGCCGGCTGCGGTGGGGCGCCGGGAACTCACGCCAGGCATGGTGTTCTCATTCTGAACGACGATCTGCCGGAGGAGACGCCGCTCATAGTCCTGGTCCATGGTGACACAGGGCAGGCCCAGCCCGCCGGCCGAGGTCAGCTGGCCGAGGTCAGCCTGGGGCAGGAAGGGCAAGACCAGGATCACACCACCGGCAGCAGCCCCCGCCACTGTCTGGTGGCCGCGGGGAACTGCGCGGTGATGGCCGGGACCCCCACCACATGGAGGGCCTCCCTCCGAGACATTGAGGTGGGGGCCTGGTGCACCCACAGGCTATGGAGGCCACAGGGGGTTGGGACGGGGAGGACCGGGGCTCTCCCCCGGCCTTTGTTCTGGTTAGTGCAAGTCTCTCCTCTGTCTCTGGGTCATGGAGCTCGCCCCAGGGCCACCCCTCCAAGCCACGCAGCCCACCACGTTGCTTCCTGCTTCAGACCCTCTGAGGTCACAAGCTGCCCCCCGGCCATACCCAGCCCTGAGATGGGGGGCTGGACAAGGGCTCAAGTGGTCCCAGCACGGGTTCCTCCCTGAACGGGGAAGGTTCTGTGTCCTAGAGCAAGACTGGGGGGGGGGGGCACAGTCCTCACCCTGCTGGCCTGTGTGCACAGCGGGCGGGGCTCAACAGCACCACGTGGCAGAGCTCACACCCACTTCCCACTGTGCTCAACTCCGCAGAAGACTTCTCGGTAGACGAGTGAGAAGAGAGGAGGCAGCCGGAGAATGTTCTAGAAGGAGGAGCACATGGAGGGAAGAAAGGGCTGAGCGCTATCCAGCAGAAGGGGGAGCCGGCGGCCACCTCTGGGAGGAGGGTGCTCCTCACCACCGGGCACGCCAGGCCCCCTGCAGGGGCTGCTTCCAGAAACCAATGCGGAACGTTTGCCAGCCGCCAGCCGTGCCTCCCCTGGGGGCTGTGCAGAGCCTCGAGGCCAGGCCGGAGCAAGGATGTGGGGGACAGAGCCCAGCACAGGGGCTGCTCAGAGGACCGGAGCTTCCTGCGGCGCGCTCACTTTCCACCCCAGACTCCCTAAGTCACCGTCCCCACTACTCCGGCTGGAGCCCTGCGGCCATGACAGGGAAGGACCAACTGAAAAGCAGAAGCCGGCCCAAAGCTCTAAGTTTATAAGTTCTGAAGTGTAGCGCCCTGCGGAGGTCAACAGCTGCGTTTAAGGAAAAAGACCACAATAAGAGACACGCAACATAAGACAGAGCGTCGGGGGCACCTGGGGAGGGGGCTCAGTGGGCTGAGCCTCTGCCTTCGGCTCAAGTCATGGTCTCAGGGTCCAGGGATCGAGCCCTGCATCGGGCTCTCTGCTCAGCGGGAAGTCGGCTTCCCCCTCTCTCTACCTGTCTCTCTGCCTGTGATCTCTGTTTGTCAAATTAAATAAATAAAATCTTAAAAACAAAACAAAACAAAACAAAACAAAAAACCATGTAGCGTTAGCACGGCTTTAAGCACACAGCTCTGTGGAGTCGAGCACTCACGCTGTGCCGCGAACACCCTGAGCTCCGGAGCGAGCTCCAGAACCTTCTCACCCTCCCAAACTGAGACTCTGTCCCCACAAAGCACAGGCCCCACCCCGAGCCCACGAGCTTCTGTGTGTGTGTGCGTGTGTCTCTCTCTCTCTCTCACACACACACACACACACGCACACAGCCCGGGGACCCAGGAATTCCACTTCTAGGTACGTGTCCAGGAGGAAAGGCGGACCCACACCCAGCCAAGCCCTCCCGCGTCCGCACTGGCATGACTCCGGACAGCCGAGGAGACAGGCTCCCCAGTGTCCGCCCCCAGAGAAGGACAAACCCAGCGCAGTCCTCCCACACGCTGAAACGTCTCTCGGCGTTGAAAAGAAAGGGCAGTCTGAGCCCTGCGACACCACGAGCACACCTGGAAGACCCCCCGCTCAGGGAGAGAAGCCAACCCGGGACCCATCCTGCGGGATCCCACTCACGGGGGCTCCCCAGACAGTCCTGTCCACAGAGACAGAGGGCAGACCAGAGAGAACACCTGCCCTTGCAAAGACACCTGAGGGCGGCCGGATGGCTCAGTTAAGCGTCTGCCTTCGGCTCAGGTCATGATCCCGGGGTCCGGGGATCGAGTCCTGGATCGGGCGCCCTGCTCAGCATGGAGCCTGCTTCCCCCTCTTCTTCTGCCCCCTCCGTCTGCTTATTCTCTCCCTCGCTCTCAAATAAATAAAGAAAATCTTCAAAGACAGACACCTGAGGAGAGTACTAGCTTCGTGTCACCTGGGAAGGGACAGACCTGGGGGTCCACCACTCAGCACTCACTCCAGCTGGGGCCACACAAGATACCCAGGCCAACCTGCCTGAGCCCCACCTTCGACATCCCCAAATGGCCTCTCTGTGGGTTCCCGGGCCTGTGGTGGAGAGACCGGGTACAGCGCGTGGCTGAAGGACCAGCAAGACCCCAGAGTCCTGGACCCTCACCTGCCACGAGGGGACACAGAGCGCTGGTCTGGTGCAGTCCAGGCCCAAAGCCGGACACTCAGCCAAAAACAAACCAGCTGGATTAGACCTGGAGGAACAGGCGTGCAGCCACTAGTCGCCACCGTGCGCTCCACAGCGTGCACCACGCTCACACACACGTGAACCCACGACGGCGGAGTCGGGGCAGCAAGGCCCTGGGTCATGTAGGGGTACGGACAGGGGCTCCTGCCCAGAGGCCTGACGTGGGTGCCCACCAGCCCCCGGGGCGCCTGGGATTCCCGAGCTCCCCCAGCCCCATCATCCCCACAGGGCCTCCTGCTTTGAGTGAAGCAGGGTTGAGGCCCTCCCTCTGGGGTTTACCTAGGGGAGCAGCCACCCCCTTCTTGGCAATCGCCCCCCACCCTGCATGGACACTGTATGCCCCGGCAAGAGGTACCCGGACTGGTTCAGCCCATTTGTCACAGAGTCCGGAAGTGGGCTCTGCCCCTCTAGCCTCCCCCACCCCTCTGGGGGCGAGGCCCCTTCCCATCCAGCTCCCAGTTCACCTACTGGCCCGCCCCAGGATGAACCCTGTGTGCCGTCACCACAGGGACGACTCCTGGGCCGTGTGGCCACACGAGTTTGTGTCCAGGCTGGAGATGCCCACCCGGAGGCCTGGGGTTCCCCCACGGTGAGCCTGGGCCGCGCAAACCAGGGCTGAGCTGTAGGCGGCCAGCGAGTGCTGGGAGAACGACGTCTGCCCCGGGGGCTTGTGTCCGGGAAGGCAGAGGTCAGGGACACCAAGAGCAGCGCTAATGGCTCCGTTCTGCTAAGTTCTACCCTCCTGGGTACTCTGCCAGAGTCGGGCCAGTCAGCGGTCCTCTCCACCGCACAGATGACACAGGGGGAGGCGGCTGACGTCCCCGGCCCGTGTGCGGAGTCAACCCTGGCCCGCCCTGATGGAAGCCGTTTGCCGCTGCCCAGGCAGTGAGCCCTGGGGGGCCGGGTGAAGGCCATGTTCAGTCCCAATGCTCAAGAGATGTCCCCCCCTGCTCTCCCCACGCAGGGCTGCTCAGGGATGGTGGGGCTCTGGGGGGCACGAGGGCTTTAGCAGCGGTCACCCTGTGGGCTGCGGGCTCTAAACCTCTCAGCCCAGGTGAACGTGGAAACCAGAGCCCCCTATTCACAGAGCAAGGCCACCACGCCTGTGTCCCCAGGTGACTCCCCGGGAAGCTGGCGAGGCTGATGTGCTACATGGACGGCGGGGCCCAAGAGAAACCAAAAGTGTCCGCAAGACGAGACAGACCACAGATGCTTTTATTTAAAAAGACGAGACAAGTGGGGGTTGGGGGGCTATGAAACCGGCCAGCCATGGGAGGTGGCGGGCGCGCCCACGGCCACCCCGGCGCGGCTGGAGGGCAGCAAGGCCCCAGCGCCGAGCCCTGCGCTCCCCCGCCGGCTGACGCCCCCGAGAACGGAGCAGCAGGCACACGGGCTCTTGGCAGGAGCTGAAACCTGACTTCCGATGAAGGCAATTTGGCAGTCGCCTTCCAAATTTAAAACACACGTCCTCTCCCGTGCGGCGTCTCTGCTTCTAAGAATCCGCCCGTAACAGCCCCATGTGAGCAAAGCCACGTGTACAAGGACACTCGTGCAGGCCGCGTGTGCAACAGAAGGCAAGGGCCAACGCAGTGACGTGAGGCTCCGGTCCCCACCGGGGCACAGGGCAGCGGCCAGGGCGGCGGGAGGGCCAGCGGGCCCCACACACGGAGTGCAGCTCCGAGCCAACAAGCCACCTTCGGAGGGAGAAGCCAGCGGCAAGGGGCAGCGTGTGGGGAGGAAAAGGAGCTGCGGGAAGGGAGAGGAAGGCGCCCGCTTCCCGGGGCGAGCCTGCGCTGCTTGGATCCCCGCTGCGGCCCCGGCAGCCCCAGGGCGGGCACCACGTGTTGGCCGCCTTCACTGCACACCTGAGAACTTCCTAAGGAAACCCTGAGAGCATGCGGCGACTTGCGTCCGCGAGCAGTCCGGAGCCCGGACTGTCCACAGGCTGCAGCGGAAAGTGCCCCCCGCGCCCCCAGGCCGAGCCCAAGACAGAGCCGGAAGGCAGCAGCGAGCGCCCCCCTGTCCCAAGCTTGCCCTGCTGACGGGCAGGCTGGCGTCCAAGTCACGTGAGGGGGGCCGGAATCCTTGGCCACTCGCTGCCACTGTCCCCACCACAGGGTGCCGCACTGGCAGACTTGCCCTCCCAACAAGCCGACCCTTACGAAGGGGGTCACCTCTTCTGCCAACGTGGCCCCCAGGTTGAGGAGCCAGGAGACCCACCCCAGGCCACTGCCTCACACAAGCTTCCAACCCCCGAGCCCCCTCTTCTGGGAGACGGGCAGCACCCCAGTCACCTCAGAGGACCATGATGAGGTCCCCACGCAGTGGAAGCTGGTCTGCACGGGTCAGAGGTCGCCGAACACCCAGGGCTGCCCTCCCGCACACTGGCCGCGTTCCGCTCCTCGCCACCCAGGGCCCCGATTCCCCCCGGCAGTCACGGAGCAGAGCCCAGCTCCTCTGCAGCCCCCCGCTAGCCCCGAGCTCTCCCAGCCCCGCTGTGTGCTGCTCACGCGGCTTCCGCCCGCCGAGCGCTCAGCAAAGATGCTCTCACTGCAGGTACCACCCAGCGGTTCTCTCCGGGGTCATCCTGCCCCTCCGGGGACACTGGGCGGCGTCTGGGGACACATGTGGCTGTCGTGACTGGGGTGCTCCTGGCACTGAGGGGTGGGGTCTGGGGCCGCGGCTCAGCCCCCCACAGTGCTGGGAACATGCCCCCATCGAGAGCAGGTCTGGCCAGAATGTTCCCAGTGCCCTGGGGCAGACCCGCTGGAGGCCAGCAGATGAGGGAGATGACGGAATACAGGCTGCGCCCGGTGCGAGCAAGGACCAGTGACACAGCGCACACCGTCTCCCACACCGTCGCCCAGCCCCCTGGAGTGGGGGTGCGGCTGCGGGGGGCACGGCAAGGGCAGTGGCATGGACACACGATGGTCTCCCCTCCAGGCCCGGGGGCAGCGCAGCACGCGCTGCAGCTCCTCCCAAGTTCGCACTGGGCCCCGGGCCCCGGGCCCCTGGGCCAGAGCACGCCGCTTCCAGGAGCGCTCACCAAATTTCAAGTCCTTCACGGTCCTGCCCATCTCGAAAAACCAGTCCCTCCTGGCTCTGACATTGTAGGGCTTCCCAGCAAAAGCTGAAGGAAGGAAACAGGCCCACAACAGGGCTCTCGTGACTCGGTGTCTCGAGGGTGACATGTGGCCACCTGGGAAACGGTTCACACCGAGGCCCTCCCTGTTGTGAGGACCGCAGAGGTCCTGGAACCACCCGGCGTCCCCCGGCAGAACCGTGCTGGGTGAGGGTAGGTCCAGCTTCTGCGGGGGAAGCCGCATGTGCCAGCAGGTGGCGGTCGGGGGCACCTGCTACCACACGGTAGAGAGGAGCCCGCGGACACCAGCTGCCCCTCCCACGTGCGCCCAGTCCCCCCGGTGACCCTGGCCCCGTGTGACAAGGATGGCAGCAGGCACCGTCGTTCCGGGTCCCGGACTTGCGTCTGCCCCAGGGGCAGTGCCAGTGCGCTCCCGCAGGAGGAAGCTGCGGGGGTCCTCCCGGGAAATCCGGCTCCGGCGCCCACGCTGCCCCTCCTGCCCGTGGCCGCTCAGATCACGACGCTCCCTCAGGGGGGAGGGTCCCCAGCCCCAGCACCCGAGGACCAGCCACCAAAGACCGAAGGCCTGCTCTGGAGTGGGGCGTCAAGTCGCATGGTCAGTTCTGGGGGGACTGCCCGCCCGTGAGAACTAGGCTCCTACGCGGCTGGGGGCTCCCTGGGCACCGTCACCCAGGCACGGGCCTCCGCGGGGCCCCTGAAATCTCCAGCACGTGTGCCCGTCCAGAGCCCTCAGGCGGGGGCGGCAGGAGACCCGGGAGAGTCTGAGGAAGAGGAGGGCGTCCTGCGGGCCCTGGGCGCGTTCTCCTCAGCCATCCTCCAAGACGCTGGGGAAGTACCACATGAGGAAGACCCAACCAGAAGAGGGGGAGTTGTCCAATTTTCTGCTCCCGTGGGAACCTCTGGCTTTGCTGCCTCTGCTTTGGCTCAGGCCCCCAACCCCACCCCACACCGCACGGTCCTGGAAAGATCTACCAGAGAAGGTGGGGTTCAGAGGAGGACACCCCTGGCCTGGAGCCTCCGCTTCCGCTCCCACTGGCCCGGCGGCCCTAGCCGAGCAGCTGGAGACGCCACCTTCGCAGCGACCAAACTGGGTCTGACCCAGCGGAGAGGCTGAAGTGGCGGCGGGCCCCGTGGGCTCAGGGACAGGTGCACCAGACTCCAGCCGGGCCTGCTCCCTGCCCCTCGTCCCACCCCCCCCAGGGCCTGCCCCTGCCCCAGAGGAGGGAAAACTTTGGTCAGTAAAGACGGGGCTCCGGGGCGGAAGGCCTGGCCGTGGTCCCCAGACATGGACTAGATCGCACGCTCCCGGGCTGCCAAGAGCTGGGGCACAGAACGGGGACTTCAGACCATGAACTCCCGCCCCTCAACAGTGGAGGGAGCGCGATGAGCTAGTGGTCCCTCTCCTTGCGCGGCCGCAGAAGGCAGGCCCGGGAGAGCTAGAATCAAAAGGGACCGCGCCTGACACAGGACGGGGAGATGACAGACCTCCCCCGGGGGCCGGTATGAATCAGCACGAGGGTCAAGTTATTTCTGGGGAGGCCTGGGCCAGGGCCCTTGAGGAGCGTGTTCCAGCACGCCTGACCTCCCTCTGTGCAGACAGGCCCCAGGGTTCGTCAGCAGTCCTGTGCCCCAGGCCTGGCAGGCTTTCTGGACCAAAGGCTCCCCTTCCTAGCCTGTGACAATGGCCCCAGGAGACATGGCCAGCTCCCCAGGAGAGCACAGCTGCGCGAAGCCCCAGAAATGTGCCCAAGGTGAGGCCACTCGTCTCCCAGCTACGGAGACAAGTCTCGCTGCTAGGCGCCCATTCTCCAGTAAGATGGGGTGAGACATCCAGCCTCTGAGGGCATTAGGGTCCACACAAGCACAGAGGACGCAACCCGCCCTCCTCCGCAAAGGAAGGATGACTTGGCAACAGCCCCAAGCGATTTATGTTCGGGTATGTGTTTGCAGCTATGGCTTATGTCAGAGCACCTGACCACAGGCTGGACAGGCCTTAAAGGGGTTCAGGGCGAGCCCCCTCACAATAGCATCTGCTCGCACACCTGCAGGGATGGGGAACTCACCCCTCACAGGTAGCCTTGAGCATCACAAAGTGCTTCCTCAATTATGTCTCTCCATGGATTCCCACCTCTGGGTCCCAGGTGGGGGCAGAAGAAAACCCTAAAACCTAGTAAGTTTAGGGCAAGGACCCCCAACCCCACCTGCTGGCACTGGGGCCACATCACTGTCCGTAGGGGGCCATCGTGGGCACGGCCGGGGGCTGAGCAGCATCCCTGGCCCCCACCCCCAACGCCAGAACACGCACCGACAAGCACAAATATCCCCAGACGCGGCCCGCAGCGAACTCCGAGCCCTCGGGACTCCTCAGGGGGAGGAGCGGTTTCCCTCAGGCCCAAGACACCAGTGCTGACCCGTCTCTTACCGTTCAGCCTCCCGTAAGTGCAGACACACAGACAGACAGCTCCCAGCAGCCATCGGCCCCTCCCCTTGCCCCCTCCGCCCCAGCCCGCCTCTGCGTCTTTCCCCTTCTGGTAGGAGCCCGTGCAAATACAGCCGGACCCTTCCCGCACAAACCCAGGGTTATTTCCTCTGGGCAGAGCACGAGCGAAAAGGCATGGGATCTGGTAGGAGCAGCTGCTGTCCCAGAGAACCACCCAGAGGCTCAGGGAGGCCGGGTGTGAGAACGTGCTGGGGGCAGGAAGAGGGACAGGGAAGGCTGACTGTCCTGGGCCGCGTCCTGGGGTGGACGGCAGGACAGGGGGACCGGGAGTGGCAGGAGCTGTGCCTCTAGGCACCGAAGGTGGTGTCCCGCAGAGACTGGGCAGAGCACCGGGGAGCGGGGGGACCAAGGGGACCAGACTGGGCCTGCCCAGGCCAGGGGAGGAAGCGGGCGGTCCTGAGAGCATGGGGGATGGAGACGAGGGCCCACGGGAGGCCAGGGCGGGAAAGGCTCAAGGGAAGAGTGACCTCTCCTGGGCTCACGCAGCCCGACGCCTGCAGGACACCCAGACAACTGGCCGCGTGGGCCTGGAGCTCCAGAGCCAGTGCCCGCCAAGAAGGTGTGCGGAGAGCAAAGCCGCACCTGAGTTCAGATCAAACACGAGGGTCACCACGCGAGAACCTGTGCTCAACTGTTCGCAGCGGTTCTGGTCCCCGCGGGAGAAAGGTGGTGACAGCCCAAGCATCTGCCAGCTGGGGAGGAGACACACACGTGTCCCCCACATGCGGGAGCATCCGGCAGCCACCAGCAGGAGCAAGGCCCCCACATGCTGCCCTAGGAAGAGACCCCGAGCTCACAGCGCTCAGGGAGGGACCCGGACACAGACGGCCACATGGGATGTGAGTCCACGCACGTGACAGGCCCAGACCAGACTCAGCCTGACAGAAAAAATGGGGCAGTGGTTACTGGGGCTGGGGAGGGTGCAGGACTGATGGGTAAAGGGAAGAAGGTTTGTCTGGAGTGATGAGAATGTTCTGGAATTGAGGTGATAGACGCAAAAGCTGAAAAGCTCTGCACTGTATACTTTAAATCGGTAAATCACATGACATGGCAATTCTATCCAAATCGATCTGTTACCAACAAAGATTCAGCAAATCAGGAAAAGCAGGGCCAGTAAAAAAGGCTGCTCGCTGGCGGGGAGGTGGAGGAAGCCCGGGGAGAGTGGAATCCACAGTCCACTTTTCGGGGGCCGGGGGTCATCCGTTCGGCACGACGGTCGAGGACCAAACCAGTTGCGCCTGCTGGGATACACCGTGTGCGCCTGTTCCGGTCTCAAGCGAGGAAGCCACGCAGGAGAAAGCAGTGGTGCCAAGGACCCAAGGATGTGCGGCGGCTGGGGGCACAAGTGTCCGGAGCGCTAGTGCCACACAACAAGGAGCTCTGTGTGCGAGTCCCGGTGCTCGACAGAAGGAAGCAGCTGCAGGACGCGCCCAACTCCAAACCGCCCGCCACCTGCGGCCACTTTGCCAGCACTAAAGCTCGGGCAGGCGGAGTGAGGGGTGGCCAGGGCAGTGACCAGTGGCCCTGACAAGGGGGAGGCTACTGGCCAGCGATGGATCAGAAACCGGACGGCAGGAAGCTTCGGGGCAGAAGAGGGGCAGCTCAATACTCCTTCCCCAGCTCTGAAAGCCACCTGCTCCCTGTGCCAACTCCCAGGATGGCCCAGGTGGACCCTACCCTCTGGCTGTCCCCACCCGTTAGCTCCCACTCCAGCCAGTGTTCTTGAGCTCCAGCCTTACGGGGCACTGAGCAGGCTCTGGGGATAGAGTCCCTGCCCTCACAGGGCTCTCGGGCTCAACTCCAGTCCCTCTACACCGCTACTACTTGGGGACATCCTGAGCACGGCAGGGCAGGGCAGCCGCATCCCTGACCCCACCCACTCGATGCCAGGAGGGCCCGCAGTCGTGATCACCACAGATGTGCGCAGACAGCACCCACGTCTCCAGCTGAGAACCTCTAGGAGAGGGTGGCGACGGTAGCGCCATTTCACTGGTTCCTAAAAGACCAAGTCCCTTGGTCCTGACGCCCGACCTGAAGGTCCAGGATCCACCCTTCGAACAGAACCATCTGGGACCCTCTCATCCTGCTCAGTGCCACCAAGCCAAAGGTCCCCACAACCAGCCCCACTCTGGTCCCCAAACCTGCCAGGCCAGAGGCCCCAACAAGCAGTACTGGGAGACTTTGCTGAAGCAGAGCCTCGTGCGAGAGTGGAGGCAGACCGGCTTCGGGAAACTCGTCGCCTCCCCATCTGCTTCCGGGCACGTCCCCCCTAGCCCCAAACAGCCACTGCCACTGGCTGGGCCACGGGGGTCTGAGATTTCCCCCGGAAAACAGTCACGGGGCGTGGGAGGTGCTCCAAAACGGCCAGCATGGCTCGCTCCCTGGACACTGCCCACCACCCAGCAAAGCACCCATCCTTTGAACCAAGAGCTGTCCAAGGGCCAAAAGCCCAGTTTTCAGAGGGGGTGAGCCCAGAATGCTCAACAAAACCCTCCCGGAACAGTGGAACCTTGTTCCCTCCGCAAGTGCCCCGACAACCAGCACACCTGCCTGCTCTGGGGCCTGGAAGTCATGGCAGTCCAGTGGTTTCTGAGGGAACAGAAGGGGCGCGTGACCTCCCAGGCTGAGACGGCCCACGAGAAATCCGGCACAAACAACAGCCTAGAACGCGTTCTAGGGGACAATGCACCACTCTGGGGACTGTCCCCAGAAGATCTCATCAGCCTCTAGTGTGCAACCCCCCCCCACCGCCATCGTCTGCCAGGAGAGACCACCCAACCTCCTGCGTTTTGAAGACCCCCTCACCTGCCCCCAATCTGGGGTAGGGGGAGCAGCTGGTTTTGGTAAATGCTCCCCATTTCAAGCATAGTAAGAAACTGGGGGGGGGGGTGAGGGCGTGGTGCAGCCTCACCAGCGGGAGGCATGAGGTCATCACGCTGTGGACTGGAGGGGGGGGGGCTCGTGCCCAGCATGACAGGCGCCTGAAAAGAGGGGCGGATTTCGCCGGGAAAACAGAGAAGAACAAAACAGGTCTAGGCTCGACAGCTGCAGAGCGGAGGGTCTCCGGCTTTGCGCTGAGGGCGAGTCTAGACAGAGCAGACCCAGCCGGCCGGGGAGCACGGCTGAGATGGGGAGAAGCAGCCCACCCCTGGGGGCTCCCGCTGGCCGCGGGGGGCTTCCGGGAAGAGGCGGGATGTTGCGGGGCAGGCGGGTGGCTGCGCAGAGCCCGGCCCTGTCCGAGTTCGGTGGGGTCAGGGCCCACACGGAGAGCGGGACACGGCGGGCCGGCAGCTGCAGAGGGTCAAGCCGGGAGGCCGTGGGGCTGGGAGCGAGGCGGGTCAAGCGCCCCAACGGCAATGCCCAAGTGCTGCTGGGTGCCAGGAACCCCGAGGGGCGCCCACACCCACAGGGTCCCCACACCGGCGTCTACTCGCCGCGGGGGTCCGGTTCGAGCCCCGCCGCGTCGTGACAGCCACGGGGGGCCGGCTCGACCGCGCAGGGCCTGCGCCGGGATGGCCCCAATGGGGAGGGCGGGCTCGAGAGGCCGGAGATGAGGCGCCGAGCTGGGAGGGGGTCGGCTCGGGCCGTGTCGAGCGGACCGCGGATGCGAGCCGCGGCGCAGGTCTCGGGCGGCCGCTGGCTCGGGCTGCGGCGCTCACGCAGGGCCGGGTTTGGGGGTGAAGACGGGAGGGAGGTGCGGAGGTCACCCCGGGCCTAGCTCGGCCGGCGGGCGGGCTCAGGGGGGCTGGCCGGCTCCCGGAGGGGCCCGAGCGTGGGGGCCGCCAGCCCGGGGTCGGGCGGTGGGAAGGCCCGCGCCGCCGTCAGGCCCCGGCCCGGCTCGGGGGGTCGCGGCTCGGGCCCGGGGGGCGGGTCCCCCGACCCCGCCGCCTCACCTGGCTCGCTCCGGTCGCCCGCTGGCTGCGCCGACCCCGCCTCTCCCGGCGCCGCGCCGCACCGCTCTCAGCCGCCCGCAGCTCCACTGGTCCGGCCGCGGCCGCCGCGGACGGGACCCCGGCCTCCGCGATCCTTAATATGGCGGCGGTCGCGGTTCCGCGGCCTCCCGGAGCCCTCCTCCGCCGCGCGCGCTCCCGCGGCCAGCCACGCCCCCGCGCTGGCGCGCTGCGTGCGGCCGCCCCGCCCCGCCGCGCCCCCGCGCGCCCCGGCCTCCCGCGGGGGCCGCGCCCCGCCCCGCCCACCCTGCACGACTGCGCCTGCGCGCGTCGGGCATCTCGGGAGGACGTGACGTCGCCCGTGATTCGAATCAATACAGGAAGCGCGGCGCCACGCGTTGCCACGGGCGACCGAGGCCCGCGGGGTCCTCGGGGGCGGGCGGAGCCCGTTGCGTGGGATCTGCGGGAATGGCTCCGCTTCGTTTAGTACGTGGGTCTCCGCAGGGGACGGTGCCAGGCCCGGATCCTCACGGGCGGGCCCGCACCCCGGGAGGGCGGTGACGCTGCGTGGTCAGGCGCGGGTGCGCGCAGCGGCCGGAGCCCGACCTGCCCGCACGACCGCACCGCCCGCGGCGGGACCTCCGGCCGGCCGGCGCAGGTTACCGCGCTCCCGCCCCGTGCTCGCCCGGGCCCTGGCCGTCCGGCCCCACGCCGCCGCCCCCCGTGGGCGGAGGATCCGGCATCTGCCAAAGGGCAAGGGGAGGGCGGGCCGAGCAGCAGCGCACGGGGCTCGCCCCCGGGACGCGCCGGGAAGAGCGAGTCGAAGCCAGCGAGCGGCCCCTTCCCGGCCGCCCGGGCGCCCTGAGGAAAGGGCGGGAGGCAGGGCGAGTGCGGGGGCCGCGGCGCGGGTCGGGTGGGACGTGGGCAGCCGCGGTGCGGACGGTGCCGCCGCCCCGCAGAGGCTCGGTCCCCCGCGGGCTTCCCGGCGACGCGGGCGAGGCCCCTCCTGCGCGCCCGTCTGCCCGGGAGAGCCGGAGCCGCGTCCGCCGAAGCGTCCGCACACGGAGGCCCAGAGCACGGGCCACAGTAACCGAGCAGGGCCGACGGCGCGGGGGTCCGCCCGCGGGGGTCCGCCCGCGGGGGTCGCGCGGGCCGAGCGCCGTCTGTCCGCGTCGCGGCGCCCCGGCTGGCGGGGAGGAGGCGCGGGGCGGCCCGTGGCCGGCCTCGGCGGAGTAATAAAACCAGCGAGGATGGGTCCCTAACGCGGCCCGTCGGGGACACGTGGGCCAAGGCTTGAAGGGAGGAAAGAGGCCGTGGTGCCCGGTTTCTGTATGTTTGTAGGAAATGAGACACTTAGGCGACGCACCTGTCCCGGACTTCAGTGAGCCCCGCCCACAGCGCGGGATCTGGCCTCATCCAATGAACACAGAGCCCGAGCCACAGAAGTAGATTTTAAGTTTTCCTGTTAGCGGCATTTTAAGAATACAAAGAAACCAGTGTCATTAATTCTAATATATTTAATTAACTTAATATGTCCAAAGTAGTTCTATTTCAACGTTTTATCAGAATCAACAGTTACCCGTGAGATACCGTTTGTTCCTTTGCTCACAATGTCTTAAAACCCCGGATGTGTGCGCTCACAGCCCATCCGTTTGGTGCTAATTGTCATTGTTAAACCTTGATCTCTACAATGTATAAAATTGACAGTGGGACAGGTAAATTCACGTACAAGCGTGCTTCACACGTTTCCAACAACTGGATCAAGTATCAGATTTTTCCACCTCTATTTAAATTAAATTTTATTTTTTATTTTTTTAAATATTTTACTTATTTGAGAGAGAGTGCACACAAGCTGGGGGAGCAGCAGAGGGAGAGGGAGAAGCAGACTCCCCGCTGAACAGCGAGCCTGATGCGGGACTTAATCCTGGGACCCTGAGGTCATGACCTGAGCCAAAGGCAGATGCTTCACCGACTGAGCCCCCCAGGTGCCCCTAAATTAAATTTTGAAAATTAAGGTCACTTCTGTAGCTACACTGGCCACCTTTGAAATGCTCCATAGCCCCCAGCCCCTCTGGCTAGTAGCTCTCCTACTGAACGGTGCAGATATAGAATATGTTTGTCGTAGAAAATTCTACTGAACAAAGAAGGTGCAGAGCAGTGCCTGGCACAGGACGGATCAATAAACATCAGATGAGCGGGGTGCCTGGCTGGCTCAGTCGGTACAGCATGAGACTCCTGATCTTGGGGTTGTGAGTTTGAGCCCCATGTGAGGTGTGGAGATTACTTAAAAATACATATATAAAATCTTTTTTAAAAAAGTTAAAAAAAATCTTTAAAATCAAATGTCAAATGAAGAAACTTCTTGAATATCTACCCTTCCAGACAAGGTCCAATCATCCTTCCTCAGACCCACCACCAGATTCAATAACTGAGTCTGGGGGCGTCTGGGTGGTTTAGTGGGTTAAGCCTCTGCCTTCAGCTAAGGTCATGATCTCAGGGTCCTGGGATCGAGCCCCGCATCCGGCTCTCTGCTCAGCGGGGAGCCTGCTTCCTCCTCTCTCTCTCTGCCTGCCTCTCTGCCTACTTGTGATCTCTGTCAAATGAATAAAATCTTTAAAGAAAAAAAAATAACCGTGTTTGCGCGTTGCTGCTTCTCACTCCACACAGTCAGCATTCCAGCTCCAATGGAAGAGTGGAGCTAAAGGGAACAATTCAGATGCTGTATTTTCTTTTTAGATTTTATTTATTTGACAAAGATCACAAGTAGGCAGAGAGGCAGGCAGAGAGAGGAGGAAGCAGGCTCCCTGCTGAGCAGAGAGCCCGATGTGGGGCTTGATCCCGGGACCCTGAGATCATGACCTGAGCTGAAGGCAAGAGGTTTAACCCACTGAGCCACCCAGGCGCCTCTACACGTCGATCTAAAAAAAAAAAAAAAAATCGAAAAAAAATAGGCCTCTCTGCCTACTTGTGATCTTTCTGTCAAATAAAATCTAACAAAAAGAAAGTCTTAAAATATTGTTGATTTACGTGCTGAGGTTTGGGGCCCCCCTTTGATTTGGGGCTCACCTGCCCCACGACTGAACAAACCCTTTCTCTGGTTCCACTTGTGGAGGGCATCATGGAATTCCTACTTAATTCGAGTATTTATTTAAACAAGTATTTTGTTTTTATTTAGAAAGAGGGCACGCGCCCAAGTGGGGGGAGGGGCGAAGGGAGAGGGAGAAGCAGGCTCCCCGCCGAGCAGGGATTCCCAGGATGTGGGACTCGATCCCAGGACCCCGGGATCACAACTTGAGCCGAAGGCAGATGCTTTGCTGACTGAGCTACCAAGATGCTCCTAATTTTTTTTTTTTTTTAAAGCAGATGTTCCTATTTTTGACAAACCAGAAATCCAGAGGGGTGAGAGCCTGGGAAACATTCCATGAGTCAGTGCAGAGCCCGGTCCTGGGCACTGAAAACCGGCCGTGCAGGGGCCCAGATGAATTCTCTCACTCAGCCTGCGTTGGGGACAGTGTGGGGCCGATCCCCGACCTGACATGAGAAGTATGACAAAGGCTTATGGGTTTCACTGTGTCCCCCCAAAAATGGCGTGTTGAAGTCCAACCTCCCCCCCCCCCCCCCCCCCCCCCCCCCGTCCCTGAGAATGGACCCTTACTTGGAAAGTGGGGTCTCTGCAGTCAGCAAGTTAGGACAAGGTTATATGCCCCAGTGCAGCGGCGTGCTTGCAAGAGGGACATCTGGACACAGATGTAGCGGAAGAGGAGAGGGCCACGTGGGGACGAGGCGGACCCCGGGGAGGTGTGTGCACAAGCCCAGGAAGCTGGAGGAGACAGGGGACCCTTCCCCAGCGCCTCAGTCGCAGGGTGCTGCTGACACTTTGAGCTTGGACTTGCTCAGGTGTAAAGGAATCGCAGCATGGAAGGTGTGGGGGGTCTGTGTTTAGCACAGATGCCTGTCCTGCTATCAGCCTGTCAACAGGTCTGGAGGTTCGAGATTCCAAGTTCCCTGACCTACAGGCATCTCGCTTTTGGGCGTGGCTTCCCATATCTGCTTCCTGCACCCCTGGGTCTATCTCCTTCCCCCAGCACATCCTGGGGGCCAGTCACACCTGGCACTCTGCCTGGGAGCCTTCCAGAGTCAGCACCACGACCGGCCCCTGGTGAGGCCATGCGCGAATCTTAGCATGAGTCACAAAACATGGTGGAGATGGTGTCCTTGCTGGCCAGCCAAGGTCACCGCAAAGTCTGTTGGAGTCAACTCTCGAACACGAAGACAAGAAGAGAATAATACTGGGGACACCTGGCTGGCTCAGTTGGTAGACCATGTGATTCTTGAGCTTGGGGTTGTGAGTTCAAGCCCCACACTGGGTGTGAAGAATACTTTAAAAAATTTTTTAAAAAAGATTTTATGTATTTATTTGAGGGAGAGAGCACAAGCAGGGGTGGGGGGTGGCAGAGGCAGAAGGAGAAGCAGACTCCCTGCTGAGCAGGAAGCCCGCCTTGGGGCCCCATCCCAGGACCCTGGGATCACCACAACCTGAGCAGAAGGCAGACGCTTCTTTGACTGAGCCACCCAGGGACGCCCGCGCACATTTCTTTTTTTTTTTTTTTTAAGATTTTATTTATTTACAGACAGAGGTCACAAGTGGCAGAGAGGCAGGCGGAGAGAGAGAGGGGGGAAGCAGGCTCCCGGCTAAGCAGAGAGCCCGATATGGGGCTCGATCCCAGGACCCTGAGATCACAACCCTGAGCTGAAGGCGGAGGCTTTCACCCAGAGCCACCCAGGCGCACCCCTCTCCCGGTGCATATTTCTTAAATAAGAGATGGTACGCCGAATCCATTGCTGTCTGCCTTTAAAAATGGGAACATCCTGCCACAGGGGCGCACCTGCTTCCTCCCCTGTGCTCTCCACCTGGCCCAGGAAGCAAGAGGAAGCCAAGAGCAGGAGCAGGGTGGCCAGGCGAAACCTGTCCCCTCGCGCAGGCTGTTTGCTCCCTCTGAAGGGGCCACCGTCCCCGACCCAAACAAGTGTCGAGGTAAATACCATGGTAAAACATCCCAAGTAGCCCAGGGAGGTCCAGGATTGAAAGTACTTTGGGTAAGTGCTTGGGTGTTTCTCAAACTCGTTGCCCGTGTGTAATTTACAAACATCGCTCCATTTGCACAAACGACATCACGTGATTCTGCTTCTCCGGTTCCACTTTGGAGGTCAGCCTTGGACTGCCCTCCGGTACCACAGGTGGGTCTACCCATCCGAGCGTCGGATTGCTAACGGATACGTGCACCACTGTTTAAGCTTCACCCCTGCGGACAGGTACTCCTTAAATATTCACCTGGGGTGTCTCCAGGCTGGGGACCCACTTAGGCTGTGCGGGAGCCCGTGGGTGCGGACTACAGAAGTCACGGCCAGCAGCGGCATGCTTGGTGCTCGGCGGGGAGATTTACGCTCGGGGAACGGTGGACGCTATAGATGAGGGCTTCATCGGTGTCTTCCGTGGTGCCGCTGCACCGCCACGCCGCCGGCCCATCCCGGCGACAGCGCAGACAAAGCCGCTGCTCTTATTCCCGTGGAGAAAACAGGCCATGAACTAATCAAGAAAAGGGTATGGGGAACTATGGATGCTATGGAGGCAAAGAAAACAGGGAACGGCACACAGGGACACTGGGAGTGAGGTCATGATTTCAACCCAGGTGGTCAGGCGAGCCTCGCGGAGAGGGGAGGTACCTGGAGGGAAAAAGGTTCCCGGTCAACAGCGCACGCAGAAGTCCTGGGGCAGGACTGGGCCTGGCCCTTGCAAGGACACTGAGGAGGCCTGATTGGCTGGAGCAGAGGGTGCCACGGGGAGGGACCGGGCAGGGCCGGTTGAGGGCCCTGGGGAGGACTTGCCCACGCGGGGAGGGCAGCCCTGAGTGCTCCCCAGCTCCCTCTGGCGGCCGCTGCGGAGAGGGCGGACTCAGGGAAGGGAAGTGGGGGTGGGGGGGAGGTGCAGAGGGGATCCTGCGGGTCCAGGCAGGTGGCGATGGTGACTGGGGGCACAGGAGGGAGGAGAGGTGGACAGATCTGGGGCCAATTTTAAACGGATCCAACCCGGATGTCTTTAGGCTGAACCCCTGAATGAGCGTTCTCACTTCCTGTGGGAACAGCTTTGGGCGGTAATGTGGGGAATCCTGAGGGCACGCTATGTTTGGGGTACCTCGCCAATATCCAAGTGGAGACATAGGGGGGCAGCTAGACCCCACATCTGGAGCCCAGGAGAGGGCTGGGCATCACCCTGCCGTAGACATGGGGCGGTGGGGGTAGGGGGCTGGGGGGGCAGTGGATGAGCTGACCACGGGGGAGTGGGGAGGGAAGGAAGAGGCTCGAGGGCCGAGCCTGGGCATGGGGGAGGGTGGCAGAGGAGCCTGGTCCCTGAGGAGCTCCAGGAGGCTGGGGGCTGGCCAGAGGAGACCCCACGGTGAGGGGGAGGAGGACAGAGACTGTGACAGGTCTGGGGACAGGAGAGCAGAGCCTCCTGCAGCAGTGGGGGAAGCGAGCCATGGGCGGCAGTCAGGGTTTGGCTCTTCTGGGCCTCTTGCTGGAGAGAAGCAGAAAGTGGGCAGCAGACAGAACCCGGCGATGCTGTGAGGTCAGGAAGGCTGTCGGTTGATTCTCCCTTGTTTTTAAGAAATTCCCACTGGTCTCTGCTGCTGGGCACAGTCCATCTGACGAGAGCAGGGAGGGTGGCTGGTGGGCCCGTGGGCAAGGTGCCCGGGACACTGAGGTAGTGGGGCATGTGTGTCCCAGGCCCTGGGCTCCAGGGCCCTTTAAAAGTCTGTAACTTTAAAAGTCTGTAACTTTAAAAGTCTGTAACTTTAAAAGTCTGTAACTTCCCTGGGGAGCCTGGTAGTCGGTTGGGTGACTGACTCCTGGCTTCAGCTCAGGTCGTGATCTTGGGGTCCGGGATCGACTAAGTGCCCATTACGAAGTCGGCTTGGGGCTCGCTCTCTGCCCCTCCCCGCCACTCTCTCTAAAATAAATAAAAATGAAGTTTTAAAAAAGCCCGTAACTTCAGAGAGGCAAGGGCCAGAGGAAGGCCTGCCCACGGCACCTGCACTCGCCAACCAGGCCGGGGCCGCAGGCTCCCAGGTGGCTTCAGGATGGGGCTAGCAGTGCAGGCACTTCCGGCCACATCCTTGACCCTGGAGGAGAGGGAATCACCAACGGCCACTGACTGAATCAATCTTGTGGCCCACGGAGCCTCCACAAAACCCGAGGGGCTCAGAAAGCTGCGGGGTGGGTGAGCGCACCCAGTAACAGAGGGGCTGTGCCCCAGACTCTGCGGGAGGAAGCCCCAGGACCCAGGACACTTCGTCTGGCTGCTTGTGACATTCTTTCTATGGAGTGGGCAAGTCAAGGGCTTTCCTGCGCTCTGGGAGCTGCGCCAGCAAATCACCGGTGGGGAGGGGCCCGGGGGCCTGTGTGAATTCGGGCGGTGAGTGGCAGAACTGCGTCGACCTGCAGGACACCCACGGAGACGTGAGTTGCCTGGGCGGAGACCCCGTGCGCTTGGTGTCAGAAGGCCTGGGGGCACAGGGCATCCGTGTGGCAGACCCAGCTCACGATCACGGTGCCCAAGGACCCCCACTCTGGGCATCTACGCCCTCGTGTGACCGGTCAGGGATGTCGCCGGCCGACAGACAGCAGCAGATGAATGTGTCCCCACGTGAGCTTAGGCTCTATGGCCACACCCATTTTATGACCGTCAAACAGGGTGTTCCACGCCGCACTGGACGAGGCAGGTAGCCGGGACGGGGACCCACGCCTGGGCTCTTAGCCATACCACTAAACCCCCACAGGGCTGGGTGAGAATGAGGGAGGGGGGTAGGCCAGGCCGGGGGCTGTTTCCCCCAGCCCCCGGGGAGTGGGCTGGCTGGAGAGGAAACCAGAGCATGGGCCTGGAGCTCTGTGAACACCCCGACCCCCTCCCCGAGGTGGTCCTTGACATGAGCCTGCTACAGAGCGCCCCACATTTTCTGAGAGTCATGTCTTGGTCAAAATAATTTAATAGTTCATTTGGACCCTGGGGTCTGCTTGTCCCTCCCCAGCCCCCGAGCCTCTAACAACCTCCCCACCCTGCCTAGTCCCGGGCTGGGGAGTCAGAGGCCCCAGGGGCAACCCTCGGAAGCCCCAGCCTCTGCCCAGGCCCAGTGGGGTTGGATTTGCCCACAGCGCCTTTCAGGGCACCCCTGGTTCCTCAAGAGGCTGGGTCAGGGCAACCCCAATCCCAACAACCCCTCAGACTCCCGCTCCCATGCCAATACCCCAATCCCATAAGCAGAAACCTGGGTGTGCAGCCCTGTGCCAGGCCCCCCTCCGTGGGGGACACGGGACACCTCCGGCTGGCCTCGGGGGAGTCAGGATGCAAAAGCAGCCAGATCGGGCCAAGCAGACAGCTGGGGGGACGGGGAAGCTGGACCTAGTCGCACAAGCTCTCGTGCTGAGCCCCACAGGGCAGGCGGGCGGCTCTAGGAGGGGGTTGCCCGCAGCTGCTCCAGCCCGTCGGCATACTGGAAGGCTGACCCGGTCTCATACTCGTACATGTCCAGGGCCACCTCGCAGCTCTCCCGCACCACGCGCTCCGGGTCGGCCGCGTGGGCCCGCAGGGCGGCCAGACAGGCAGGCCGGGCGATGGCTCCCAGGGCCTCGGCGCACTCATGCCGCACCATGGGGTTCTCAGCCCGCTGGGCCAGGGTCGCCGTCAGCTGGGGCACGGCCGCCTCGTGCTGCAGCTGGCCCAGGACGTAGCCGATCTCGTGGCGGAAGAGGGCACTGCCGCACTGCAGGCCTGTGGGCACGAAGGACCAGGAGAGGTGGACGGGGGCACCCTGTGCCCAGGAAACCCCGCCCCAGCCCCGGTGGTCAGTGCGGCTCGGGGGGAGGGACCGGCAGCCAGAGCGGCAGGAGAAGCCGGAGAGAGCAGAGCCGGGTAATAAGCTCCCGCCAACAGGCCCTGGGAACACAGCAAGGCCAGACGGGCAGGTGTGGCCTTCCCGGGCCCAAGGTCCCCTGACAGTGGCTCCCGCCTCTCCTTGAGCCTCTGTTACGCTCTTGAGTGTTTAATGAGGAAACTGTCAGGGGCACAAGACAGGTCATGCTTTACGCTGATGGGGAAACCACCACCAGGAGGGGCGCCGTGACTGCCCAGGACCAGAGAACCCTGAGGCTGGGCCAGGGCTCAAGGCCACCTGCCTGCCTGTGGCCCCCGCTCCCAAACACCACCCAGCCCCGCTGTGTTCCTACTGCCCGGCAACCCCTGGGACCCCCACCCTGCGGCCCAGGGGCCAGCTGACCAGCTGGCATCTCCCTTCCAAACAGGAAGTTCTGGGAGTGCAGAGAGGACTCCAAGCCCTCTGCGGGCACACCCCGGGCAGGGGGCACAGGGGACCACGACTGTCCGGGGAGAGGCCTGCAGAGAGCTCCCTGCAGAGCCGGGATGAGGGCGACTCAAGTCACAGTAGCAGAAACGGGCCCAGGAAGCCGGAGCCGCGCTGCCAGGGGTCGCCTCCCACGTCCGCGGCTCCCAGCCGCCGTCTGCCCAGGCAACGCCCCCGCCTTTCTGGCCTCGGCTTCCCACGGAGAGCTGGAGGGAAGGCTGCCCGCCCGCAGGGCCCAGACGCACATTCCCTGGTCACTCTGCTGCCCCGTTTCACAGATGCAGCTCCTGAGCACCCCCGGCGCCCTGCCCATGACGCCCGCCCCCAACTCACCCTCGGCCAGCGCCAAGGCGGCCTCCTCGCCGCCGGCATCCCGCAGGGCGAACATGGCTCGGTAGCGGTCGAAGAGGGGCCGGGCCTCGTCCAGCAGCACCTCCCGCAGCCGCCCCACGTCGCGTTCCTCGGCGGGAGGAGCGGGGTCCACGGACAGGTAGGGCCCTGCGGCCGCCGGCTGCCCGCCGTGCTGCTGCAGCCACTCCAGCCGCCGGACGGCCAGCTGGCACGTCTCCGCCACCTGAGGGGACAGGGGTGCCCGATGGACATGGGGACCCCCTCCCCCACCCTCGGGGGCTCTAGTCATTCTGGCCGGAGAGAAACCCACAGGGACGTGTGTGACGAGGGAGCACAGGAGCGGGGACCGCTGCAGGTGCAGACGGCGGTGCGGAGTCCCTCCCTCGGACCGTGTGGAGGGCGAGGCCAGGCGGGACTGCTCAGCCCCACGAGAGGCAGCGAGAACCTGAGGCTCCGTCCTTGAGGTCGTTAGGAAACATGAGTGCTTTAGGTCTGAGGTTAGGAGACCTCCGCTCTTGGGGCCGAGAGGAGCCCGGGGCTGAGGCCTGGCGGCGAGAAGCAGCAGGCGGACACACACGTCCACGCGGAAACCTGTACGCAGCTCGCAGCAGCATGGTTCAGGGGGCCGGGAAGGGGGAACAACCCAAATGTCCGTCAGCGGGACAAGATGTGGGCCCGGGAGTATCAGCCGAAACAGGGCAAGGCCCTCCCATGCAGCCCCGGGGCGGACCCCGAGCCCACGACGCGCAGGGAGGGAACCAGACACAGGAGGCCACACGGGGTGTGAGTCTGCGCGTGTGACACGTCCAGACCAGGCTCCTCCACGGACGGGAACGGGGGCTCGTGGGGACCGTGGATGGGGAGGGGACGGGGAGTGACCGCTGATGGGGATGGGGATTCTTTTGCGGCAATGGAATGTTCTGGAATTAGGAGAGGGTGGCACACCTCTGTGGACGCTCTAGACACCACCAAAGCGTACCCCTTCAGAGGGCGAACTTCACGTTATGTGCGTTCTGTCTCAGTAAGGCTGTCCGCGGAGAAGGAAGGGAGGCAGACAGGGGTAGACTGGGCGAGGCGAGGTGGCTCAGCCGGGCGGGGCGTCGGTTTGGTTTTGCCGAGCAGGGCAGTGGCCCGCGACCACCTGGCTGTCGCCCTGTTGACCAGGACCCTGGCAGGGCGATCGCCCTGGCAACCAGACACAGGGGGAGGCTGGTCCCCGCAGGGGAGGGGGGGCTTGGGGCCAGGGGTCAGGCGACGGTACCTCGATGACAGGGTCGGAGGAGTACTGCTTCAGGACCTCCAGAACGTCGGGGTTCCCGATGGCCCCCAGGGCCTCGCCTGAGAAGAACCACACAGACAGCTCACGGTTGGTTGGAAAATGCTGCAGACAGGTTGGGGTGGGGTGCGGATGGGGGGGCTGGAGGGGGGGACCAGCAACACCAGCTCCTTTGTGCCCACCCGTCCTCCAGCTGTGCTTCTATCTGTGACCCACGCACTGGAGCCGGAGCACGGAGCCGGAGCACGGAACCGGGCTCCCTCTCCTGCTGCCGCTCCCCCTGCTTGTGCGCACTCACTCTCTGCCAAATAAATAAAATCTTTCAAAATAAAGGAGAGGGAGAAGCAGGCTCCCCGCTGAGCAGAGAGCCCAATGCGGGGCTCGATCCCAGGACCCTGGGATCATGACCTGAGCCGAAGGCAGACATTTCACCCACTGAGCCACCCAGGTGCCCTGTTTTCACGTTGTTAAATGTCTTTACAGGCGCCCAACTGGCTCAGTCAGGAGAGCACGCGACTCTTGGGGTCCTGAGTTCGAGCCCCATGTCAGGTAAAGGAAAGACTGCAAATAAAATCTTGAAAAAAACAATATATATATATTTTTTTAAATGAAAGGGATATTTCCTGCCGTGTGAAACTTCCATGGAATTCAAACCTGTAGAGTCCATAGAGCCCACAGAATCCCACCAGCACGTGGCCATGCCTCTCTGTGGACGGCAGTTTACGGCGACTTAATCACGAGGGCAGAGGTGAGTCTTGGCAACAGAGACTGTCCGGCCCACGGACACCTTGCCACCTGCCCTTTCCAGGCAAAGGCCACCAAGCCCTGCTCTAGATCGCGTGGGAGGGAGAGGGGGCACACGAGGCAGAAGGTCCGGCGCACCCCCACCCCTGGCCACTCACCGGCCTCGTGGCGCACCATGGGCTCCTGCCGGGTGTCCCGCAGCACGTCCAGCAGCACAGGGATGGCCCGGGGGTCCTGCATCTGGCCCAGGCAGTACGCCAGCTCATGCTTGAGCAGGGCGGAGTCGTCGCCAAAGGCCCGGCTGATCCAGGCGATGGCTCCGGGACCCCCGAGCCCGCGGAGGGTGAAGAGCGCCCGGAAGCGGGCCTGCAGGGGCTGCTGGGGGTCCGCCAGCGTCCGGCCGATGGCCTCCACTTCCTGCTCTGTCACCATGGCGCACCGCGCCCTCCTGCCCACGGGCCTTCCGCAGCCCCACCTGAGCTGAAAGCGGGGGCTCCCGGGTGCCAGAACCTACGGGCAGAAAGCCAGGAGCCTGGGTGAGGTGTTCTTTTTTTTTTAAAGATTTATTTATTTGACAGAGAGATCGCAAGTAAGCAGAGAGGCAGCCAGAGAGAGAGGAGAAGCAGGCTCCCCGCTGAGCAGAGAGCCCGATGCGGGACTCAATCCCAGGACCCTGGGATCATGATCTGAGCTGAAGGCAGAGGTTTCACCCACTGAGCCCCCCAGGCGCCCCCAAGTGGGGTGTTCTTCATCGACTGGCGGATTCGTTCATTTAAGAGCTCGGACCCAGGTGGGGCGGGCGTCTGGGCTGAAGGCCCAGCTTGGCCCGGCCACCTGCTGCGTGGCCTCCGACTTGCTACGTCCCCTCCCTGGCCCCCTCGCCTGTGCGTCAGCAATGACTCCACACGGTCACAGGACGGGCTGTGGGGCCCCCACGGCCCCCACTCCCTGCGGCCCCTCCCGTACCGAAGAGGCTTGACCGGTGCGAGCCACCAGGTGTGGAAGCAGTGACGGGCCGGCTTCCGAGAGCGGGTGACGAGAGACGCCGCGGCGTCCTCCTTGCCCTATGTAGGGCCCCACGAAGTGAGGGACCGAGGCCTCTGGCCCCCGGCCACATGAGAGCGGGCAGCTGAGGGCAGCTCCTCCAGCCCCTGTCCAGCCTCCAGCCGAGGCAGCCCCAGCAGTGTCCCGACTGCGACCTCACGAGAGAGCGGACCCGGAAGCTCCTGGTGACCAGGCGCAGATCCCCCGCACAGACTGTGGGAGAGCGTGTCTGCTGTTGCTCAGAGCTGCGAACTGTGGGGCAATTCGCTACATGACAGGTAACTGAGGCACGAATGCTTTCCGCACGTAAACTGGACCCTTGCACATCCTCCTACAGCACCTCGTTATTCCAAACTCCCTCACGGTCCCGAAGGCCCTGCCCTGACCCCTGCCAGCCCTCTCCTCTCCTCCCCCTCTACCCCTTGCCCCTTGCTCACTCAGCTCCAGCCACATAGGCCTCCTGGCTGTTCCTCCAACATACCAGGCCTACCCCAGGACCTTTGCATGGGCTGTTCTCATCCTCAGGAACACTCCTCTCCAAATGCCTACCCCCCCCATGCTCACCCTCTCACTTTTTGGGTCTCAAATGTCACCTTCTCAGGGAAGCCTTCCCTGATTACAGTCATCCCTATTATTCTTTTCCCTTGTTCTACTTTTCTTCAGAGCCCTTACCCCTACGAGATACCATATACGACATTTACCAGCTCAGCTGCCTATAGTGGGTCTTACCCTTCATCAGAACTCTGAAGGCAGGGACCGAGACTATCTTCGTTGCCACTATATTCCCAGCACTTAGTAGGCATTCAATAAAAACCAGTCCTACCGGTAACAGCAGCTGACATTCACAGAGGACCTACTATGTGCTGGACCCCTCTGCTAAGCCACTCACACTCCAAAAATCATTTACCTCTCCCCATAAACCTGAGATGGGCACCAGGCTTGTCACCTTTTTACAGGCGAGAATGCAGACACGCAGGTTAGTAACTCCCTTACAAGCTGAGCGAGGAGTCATAAATCCAGGGAGCTGGGCTCCACAGTCAAGCTCTAGGCCACAAATGCTAGGTTGAGTGGACGGACAGAGACAAAATGACACAGCCTGGGCTGGGAGGAGGGGCGCCATCTCTGTCCTCTGGACCAGCGAAGACCTAGGGGACGCTTCATAAAGCATGCCGTGGCACGCCATAGCCCCTGGCTCCCTGCAGCGCCAGCACCGGGCTTCGGGAGGGAGGGGAAGCTGCCTGAGCAATCCAGGGAGAGCACCAGAAACCACAGAAGCCAGGAGTGAGTGAGCTGGCCAGGCATCAGGGGCCCCGAGCTTGGACCCTGCTATACGGATGAGCAGCGACTTGCGTGGGGTGACACGGCACGCCAAGGGCAAACAGGGCCCAGGACTCCTGACTCCTGGGCTCTGCAGGATCACCTTCAAGACACGCGGAAAAGGCCCTTCATCGCCTACCCAGCCCCAGAGTCCTCAGATTCCTGGGAACAAGGGGAAATCTGGCCGACAGGGCAGCTCCAGCTATGGGATCTGCTGCAGATCTCCAGGGCTAGACCCGAACTGGGGCAAAGGTCTCTGGGCTTGGTTTCTGCATTTGGAAGAAAACTATAAATAGCTCACAAGTTGGGTTTCCTTCTAGTCTCTGCTCAGATATTCATTGTGGAGGCAGGAACTCTCTGAGCACCCCGCTGTAGCCACGTAAGCCCTCTCTGTGCCACACTCCCCTTCGGCTTCCCTGCGCATTTAACAGCACCCGGTGTTCGGGGTATTTCACTGATCACTTTCTTACTCTAGAAAATCAGTGCTTGGAGGACAGGACCTTATATATATAATTAAAGAGAAATCTGGGGGCACTTGGGTGGCTCAGTCGGTGAAGCATCTGGCTTCGGCTCAGGTCTTGATCCCAGAGCCCTGGGATTGAGCCCTGTATGGGGCTCCCTGTTCAGTGGAGAGCCTGCTTCTCTCTATCTCCCCACTAGTGCATGTGTGCTCTCTCTGTCACATAAATAAACAAAATTTTTTTAAAAAAATAAAGAAATCACATGTACATACGTATACACACACACACACACACACATACCCAGAGGTATCTATGCTACTTTGTGCACTGCTGTGTCCTCACGGCCTAGCCTGGGATCTGTCCCCATGGCAGGAAGTGCCCAAACTGTCTTTGAGTGAACTGAACACCCACTGCATTCGCAAGGTGGGTAGGAGGGGCACCTGGACCTCACAGTTACTGCGAGTGATGGTGTGCTCACGGAGGGATGCCTGGCTGGCTCAGTCCATGGAGCATTTGACTCTCGAACTTAAGGTTGTGAGTTCGAGCCCCACATTGCGTGTAGAGATGACTTAAAAACTAAAATCTTAAAGAAAGAAAGAAAGAAAGTTAAAATCTTAAAAAAAGAAAGAAAGAAAGAAAAAAGCGTGTTCACGGAGCACCTAGTATGCACTCGACAAACCAGAGCTAGTATTAAATGTTCCTGCAGAGAGCCCCAAACCTACCTCTCTGTACCAAGGAGGGCTCCCCTAGCCTCCTGGAAGCCCACGGCTCATACCTTTAGCACGTTCTTCAGTGGGAAGCAGGGCAAGGATGTGGGCGTGGGGTTGAGGGGATCAGCCCCTAACCAAAGCAGAATCTGGAATCCGCTCACTCCTATAAAAGCCTCTTGATGAGCCAGTAAGGGACGGAGAAAGGGGAGACCGGGCTCCTTGACCTCCCGCCCCCACCCGAGACCTGTCTAAACTAAGTAAGAATTCCCAACAAAAACATCTCTGGGAACCAACTCTCCCCCAGAAAGGGGTCGTCCCAACACAGGATTCCCCCAGGGATGCTCGCAGGATCCCTCCCCTTGGAAGAGACCCTGAGTTACCGGATGCCTCAAGATCGGTCTACGCGGGCCCCCAAGTACTGGATCCCTCGTACCGTTGGTTCTCCCAAAACTCGAGAAAGAGATCACCCCTTCCGACACGCGCTGGCTCCCGGGGTCCCCCCCAACCTGCGAATCCAATCCCCGGCGAAACAGGGTCCCCAGAACCTGGGGAAAGAGCTCGCCGGGACTCGACACCCCTCAGGAAGATGCCCCCTGATCCCCCCAACCAATCAATCCTAGAGACGGGACCTCCCCACGAGGCGTCCCCCCCCCCACCGTACCTGCCCGCTTGGCCCAGGCCACGCACCGTGCTCCCTGCCGCCGAAACGCCCAAACGCGCTCCGGGAGGACGAGACCGCCGAGTCCACCCGCTCTCACCGCCGCTACCTTCAATTCACCAACCGCGACGCTCGCGGCGCCCTCTGGGGGCCGCCATTTTCTCGCCCACGTGACCGGGCTGGCCGGCACCAACACAGCGCTGGGGGGGGGTGTCCACGCGGCAGGAGGGAGGTCTGGAAGCACGAGTCGGCATCGGTGCCACAGCTCACACTCACACAGAAGACGGCGTCTAAGGGCGTCCCTCAGGGAAGGGAAAGGCAACGTCCACTCTTTCCTCGGAAGGCATTCCCTCCCACTCTCTCCCCCCCAGGTACGTGAAAATGGTTTGTGCCAATTCAGTCCGGAGCCCGGCGCGGAGCAGGCGCCGCGGTCCTGGGGCGTGGTCGAGTTCGGGGGGCGTGGCCGATGGCGTCAGGTGCCTGGACTCCAGCCGGGGAAGGGAGGACGCGGGTCCTTTTTTTCCGACCCGATGGAGTCGTTCGTTCATCGTTCACTTAACAAATAGTTAATGGGGGCTGAGGACGAGACAGCCTGCCATCCTTACCCTCGAAAACCTCACAACCTGGTTGTCTGAGGGAGTCAGACAAGCAATAAATACGGAAAATGCACGACAGGTGGTGACACCTGGTAAGCCGCAGGGTTCAAGGGCGATGTGAAGTCTTAGGAGGCGTGGCCAGGGGCTCAGGTGGTGACGTGCGAGTAGACACCTGGCAGGTGCGGAGAAGCGCCCGGGGCATGGCTGGGGGAGAGACGCCAGGCTTAAAAAGGACTCGGCTTGTCCTCCGACGCGGAGTACATCAGGGAAGCCCGCGCGAGAAGTGATCTAACTTCGGAAAGTGGAAAAGAAGCGCGGGTCGCAACAGTGTTTGTAATGGCAAGGAAAAAAATCGGAAAAAACAGTAAAGGGCAGCCCCTCTTATGCCTCGCGGTGGGGGGTGTCCAGCCCCGCTCATTCAGCTGGACCGGCGCAGTCCCTTCCAGCCTGGCTTCCTGGCTGCGGTCCTCACCCCTCAGCGTCTGTCGTCTCCGCAGCGGCCACCAGAGGCCACCTGTGGGCAAGTGAGCCCTCCTCTGCCCACAGCCCTCCAGGGCTACCCTCTCGGTCAGGATAAAAGCTCACATTCTCCCCTGCCCCCCAAGGCCCTGCGTGACTTGCCAGGTTGTGAGTTCGAGCAGGAAGTGCCCAATCTGTATTTGAGTGAACTGAGCACCCGCTGCACACCAGCCATGGTACGAAGCTCTTCATACACAGGGTAAATCCGCATCATTCCTAACGTGGTTGGATGCTGCAGGAGGTGGGGGGGGGGGGGCTCCCTGACCTCTCCTCCCTCTCGCTTTGTTGCTCACTCTGCTCCAGGCACGCAGGCCTCCTTGCTCTTCTCCAACACACCAGGCTCAGTCCTTCCCCAGGGCCTTTGCACGTGCTGTGCCCTCTGCCTGGACTTTTCTTCCCTCTGGTACTCCCATACCTGCTTCCCTTCCCCTCTGGGTCTCTGCTCACACGTATTTCTATATGGCCTTGGACACCCTATTTTAAGCTTGAACTCCCCTCTTAGTAGTCCCAACCCTTAGACCCTGGTACCACCACTCCAATACCACTTTTTTTTTTAGATTTTATTTATTTATATTAGAAAGAGACTGTGCACACACATACGCACACACGTGCGTAAGCAGGGTGGTGGGGAATGGAGAGAAGTAGACTCCCTGTTGAGCGCGGAACCCGACTTCTTCCTCGATCCCATGACCCATGATCATGACCTGAGCTGAAATCGTGAGTCAGAAGCCCAACTGACTGAGCCACCCCAGTAACACTCTTCACTTTCTAAGCCAATACATCACTTACTCTTAAGATCATCTTGAATGTCATCTCCATGAAGGTAGGGATTTTCCCAGGAGACCAAACAGCTCAAGCAAAGGCCCTGGGGTGGGGATGGATATGCAAAGTAGCCGAATGTGGGGGGCACTGGGCGGAAGCGATTTGCGCTGTGATTAATCCAGGCAGATGGTGGCCTTGGAGGAGCCCCAATCCTCTTACCCAAAGCCCCTAAATACTTCCGCAACGCGGGTCACCTCCGGGCCTCTCCTGCTCTGGGTGGCCATCATGTCAGGGCCGGCAGTTGAGGAGGGGATGGAGGGCTGGAGCCCGGCCCCACCGCTGTATGAGGAGTACCGCCCACCACCTCTGGATACCATCCGCCTGCCCAGGTATGCGCTGTACCTGCTGCTGGCGGCGTTCCTGGTGGTGGCTGTGGCCTATGCCATTGTGGGGCATCTCATCAAGGACCTCGCCCATGACCTGGCCGGTGGGTGAGCTGCTGTCTGCCATGAGCCTGGCTTGGGACAGTGTTGGGCCACTCTCGGGTGTGTGGGGGAGCACTCCAGGGCCCCTCGCAGCAGGGGAGGGGACAGAAGGTGGATGAGCCCCTGGGAGGTTCCTCACCAGTGTCCTATTGCAGACTGGGCCTTTGGCCCGAAGCCAGACCAGGAGGACGCCCCCCGGGAGCTGCGCTCGAGCCTGGAGGGCGAGGATCTGGAGGAGCTCGACCTCCAGCTGGCCCTGGCCTGGCGGGGTGATGAGGACCCTGCCGGGGGTGGCGATACGGCCCCTGCAGAAGCCCCTGCCCCGGCTCCCCGCCGCTCTTCCATTGCCTTCAAGGACCCGCCTACTCGGAGCTCCTTCTGGAGGCTGGGCTGAGCCGGGCCCTGCCCTCTGGCCCCGGGACTGGGGTTTGGACCACTTTGGGAGTTGTGTGGACAGGACTTGTGCACGCGGGATCGCTTGCTCCCCTGAGCAGCCGGACTTGGCAGAGAATGTTGTCTTTCTTGGCTGGCGGGTTCCCATGGTTGATCCCTGGGACTCTGCACTCTTGCGCACCCCGACCCAGTAGCCCCAGAGCCTGATTCCGCCCAACCTGTGCTCGATTTTCAAAGAGTAACAGTGGTAACCGAGGCCTTCGTCTGTCCCTGCTCTTGTGCTCAGTGAGCCTTGTCCACGCATTACGCTGTTTAATCCCCACTGGCCAGGACTTTTCACTCCCACTTACCAGGTGGGAACATGGAGGCACAAAGCCCGGAGATGACTTGCTTGGAGCAGAGCGAACTTTTTGCAGAAAGAGGCCAGTTCCACGACCTGCCTTCGAAGGAAAGCAGAAGCCCCAGGATGGGGTTCTGGCCCTGCTCCACCGAATCTGCCCCAGTCCCAACCCCCACCTCCTCTCTTAGACTCCCCCGCTCTGCTGCTCTACCCACTGGACCTGTTGGTCTCTGGGGGGGGGGGTCCCCAGCTTCCCAGCTAACATGAGAGCTCCTGGAGGACAGTGCCTGAGGCTTCCTCCCTCCCCTCTGAGGGGGCACAGGACTGGGCACAGGGTCAGAGCTTCACAGGTGCCACTTGGGGGGTTGAGATAGGCTCGCTTCGGGCAGCTGCCTGAGCTCCGCCGCTCCTGATGGCCCACTGAGCAATGATGATAGCCAGACCTCAGAGTGGGGGAGTCCCCAGGTATGCATAGGTGCTCCTTAAAGCTGTGTGCAGTGATGCTGGCACCCCTCCCAGCCCCCGAGGGCCCTGCAGAGCTGGAGGGGGAGACCCCCCCCGGTGTAGGGGTTTCCTGCCACGTGCCTGGGCCATGGCTGTCCAGTGGCAGCTGGGGTGGGGCACTCCTTCTCCTGGGCAGGGTTCCCTATCTAATCAGCCAGGGACCAAGGTTGATGGACAGGAGAGCCTGGAGCCTGAGTCATCAGCTACCTGGGTGCCCCATTCTCCCACCATCAAGGCGTGGCTGGGCTTGGAGATGGATAGTGGGCACGTGGCCGTCACTTCTTGTCCCTGTGCTCATCCCAGTATTGGCTGTGGGTCCCCAGGGGTCCGGCAGCCAGGACGTGGCCATATAAGCTGGTGGTGGTGGGGAGACCCCAGCGCCAGCTGTTTCTGCGTGATGTCCGTTCTCCTGGCTTCCTTGGCCTTCTCTGCAAAACACGGATGGAGACATCTTGTGGGGTGTTCAGAGAAGGAGACATAACGGCATCTGGTGGCCCTGAGCCCAGGCCCATCTCAGCCTGGCCACTGCAGCACGGAGCCTGGGGGACCTGGAGGCTGGGTCCTGGGGCAGGCACAGGGTGGAGGGGCCGGACTCCTGCGTTAATTGTTATACCAGGTCCAGAGTCTGACCTGCAGGTCTGGACCGGCCCCGCCCCTAGGCCTGCCTGCTGCTTTATCAGGGGCCGGGCAGGGCCTCACCCAGCCAGCCTTGACCGTGCACCGCCGGTCATGACCATGGAGACCCTGGAGATCCCTCTCCTACTCAGCGCCCTGCTCCTGTCACCTGCAAAAGCTCAGCAGGGTAGGACCCGATCTGGACCTGGTGGGGCGGTCGGCGGGGGGACAGGGGTGGGGAGAGTCCTGGGAGGAACTCACCCACAGGCTCACCGTCTCCCCATTTTTCATGATGAGGAACCAAGACCTCTGACAGGAGAGGCAGGCAGAGGAGGAAGGGGTCAGACCCCTCTTGGAGCCCCCCCCCAATCCCCACACTCTCTCGGGGCCTCTCTCCGCATCGGTGAGATGCTCCCGGGCCCCTCCCGTTCTCTAGAACGGGTCTCTGACACCCAGCACCCCATCCGCATTCCCCAGCACCCTTCCCCTGTCCCCTTCCGGGGGGGTCAGACCCCTGGCCTGGCCCCAGCTCTGAGTCGCACCTGCTCTACGTCCGGACAGCCTCGCAGTACCGCCCGAAGCCCTGGCTGGTGGGCCTGGCTGCTGTCGTGGGGTTCCTGTTCATCGTCTTCGTCCTCATGCTGGTTAACCGCATCTGGTGCTCCAAAAAGAGGTGGGAGCCCCTCTCCTCGCTCCCCACAGCCACTGTCCCTGTCCTCTCTTCTCCGCAAGGCGCTGGGCAGCCCCCTGCTTCCTGACTCTCTCTGGTCCTCTCCCTCCTGTCCCCCCATTTCCCTGCTCCTGCTCACACAGGCCTCACAGCCTCACGGTCTGGGACAGCCGTGCAGCCCAGGCACCCTGCTTTGTGGGGTTCATGTGCCCCAGCCAGGGGAGACTCTGAAGGCGACCTCCTGCCCTTCACTCACCTTCACCCCCCGTCTCTTGCAGAGCTGAGGATGAGGAGTTTGCATTCGGTATGGAGTCCAACCCCTATCAGGACACAGCCCTGAGGTACTGCCTGTGTGAGTGTGTGTGGGTGTGTGCAGGGCTAGGGGGTTTGTGGGAGCCCCCTTGGGGGGGGTGAGGAGAGATGGGTGTGCATAGATGACCTCTTTCTGTTCTTGAACTCCTCAAACACATTCCTGCCCCAGGACCTTTGTACACACTATTCTCACTGATTGGAACAGCCTTTCCTGTATCTTCTGGCTGGCTCCTCCTGCAGTCCCTGTTCAGATATTTCCTCCTCGAAGAAGCCCACCCTGGCCACCAGCCTGCCTGACACTGTGCCCCACATCTGTGCGTTCTTTGCACTTACCACCAGCTGAAATTATCTTAGTCATTACACCCTTTCTTGACGCTAGCTGGTAGTTTCCAAGAGATGAATAGAGCATAGCTTTGGTCCTAGCTGTGTTCCCAGGGCTCAGCATGGGACTTGGCACACAGTAGGTCTGTTAAACAAGACCGTGGTGTCAGATTGGGTAGGTGTCTGTGCACGAGCATGCGATATGGGATGGGTGACTCTCCTGGACTCCATGCTTTCTATGGTCCCGACTGGTTCCAGACATGATTCTGGTGGAAGGCTCAGGGAGGAGGCAGGGCTGGGGGCCCTTTAAGTGTAATATCCCAGCTTGGGCAAAGTTGGGGGTTGGGAAATAGGAATGCAGGAGAGGGGAGGAAGCCAACCTGACCAGAAGATTCTCAGCCAAGCCCAAGATGTATTTTGAGGGAGAGATGCAATCCCAATTGTTTGCTTTGTCTGAGACCCAGTGCAGGGCCTATGAAATGTGATTCTCATTCCCAGGATGTGCTGGAGGTTCTTGAACCCACCTGAGCTCCAGTGTTGGTAGTTTTCTCCCTGCCCGTTCATTCCTCCATCCATCCACGCACCCACCCACACACCCATCCATCCATCCACCCACCCACCTACCCATGCCTCACTTTCCAACCATCCATCATTCATCCATCAGTCTCCCTACCCAGTAACCCATCGACCCATTCATCTTTTGTACACTGCCATCCGCCCACCCACTTACACTCCCATCCATTGATCTGTCCTTCCCTTCTTCCTGCTCATTCACTCATCTTCCCATTCACTTATTCGTCTCTCCACGCAGCTGTCCATTCACCTAACCACTTACCTGCCCATCGCCCATCCACCCGCCCACCCGCCCACCCGCCCATCCGTCCATTCATTCCCTTACAGCCATCAACCTCCTCACCCACCCGTCCCTCCACCGATCCACTTCCCGCACCCAAGAGCCCAATGACCCATCCATCCATGCACCCTTCCACACTCCTGTCCAACCAGCCATCTGCCCCTCATTCTTTCTCCAATTAACCTCCCACGCTGTGTATCTATTCAACCCTCCCCTGCAACCTTCTGGTCACTTCTCTACCTATCTACCTACTCATCCATCTTCCCACCCACCTCCATCCACCTGTCCATCCCTGGGGTGGTTGAGTCTTAGCTTCTGCCTTTGTGAAATGGAACTAGCGAGGCTTCCTCTGTTTTTTTTTTTTTGTTTTTTTTTTAAAGATTTTATTTATTTACTTGACAGAGAAATCACAAGTAGATGGAGAGGCAGGCAGAGAGAGAGAGGGAAGCAGGCTCCCTGCTGAGCAGAGAGCCGGATGCGGGCCTCGATCCCAGGACCCTGAGATCATGACCTGAGCCGAAGGCAGCGGCTTAACCCACTGAGCCACCCAGGCACCCGAGGCTTCCTCTGTTTTGAGGACTGTTTTGAGAATTCAGCGAAGGCGCAGAACACCTGGCCCAGGTAGGTGCCAATTAAGTGGGAGTGACTGTTTCTCATTGTGGGCTGGGCCCTTTGTATCCTTACAGTGACGAAGGCAAGAGGGAGAGGAAAGGGGTGACAAAGGACCAGAAGGACAAGACGGCTGGGAAGGAAGGAGAAACGAACTCAGGGCTGGAGCTGGAGGAGGAGGAGTCCGGAGGCCATGGGAAGGTCGCGAACACAGCCATGTGAAGAGTCACACTCGCTTCCTCCAGGCAGCTGCCCAGAGATGCCCCTTCCATACCGTGTAAGCAACGGCCCGGACGTGAAGCCACCATAACAACTCCATGTAGAACCGAGAGCACCCAGGGAAGAGCGTGGGACGTGCCCCGCCCCGCCAGGAGGGCTCCGTGTGCGCATGTGTGGGCTCTTTCGGCCCTCCTTCCTGACTTGCCCCGCTAGTGATTCTTCTTGCACTTGGAGCTCGTTCTTGGTTGTGGAGAAAGCCCCAAGCTTACCATCTCATGGCTCCCCCTACTTCTCCCCGCTGCCTGATTTCTTTTCCCTCTCCCTGCTATCTGTTGGCCAGAACCTCCCCTGCCCCACTCAGCCTCAGGGACCAACACCGGGTAGGGGTTGCTTTTCCGAGACCTGCATTAAAGAATTGATAAGAGCCGTTCAGAGGGTTCCTGTTGTCTCTTGGACTCAGATTCCTCCTGGGGGAGGCAGATTTGGGGGTTGGGGTCAATGCTCGTGCAGGTATGGGAGAGCAGGCTACACGGTGCCCAGATGCCGCCCCTGTCCCCACCGCCCCCCCACCCCGGCCCTCTCCTGGCAATCTTGATTTTGCTCCCTGAGCCCTGGACTTTGAGCCCTGAGAGCACCATATCCTAGGAATTCCTCACTACCCCACCCCTCGTCTGGGGGTCATGTGACCCCATTCCCGGGAACTGGGTAGGGGAGGCTGTGTACCCCAGCGCTCTGCGTTCCCCTGGGAAAGGGCAAGTACTTTCTCCTCCCAATTTCCAGCCTCCCCTTTCACCTCACTTTCTCCGGGCCCTGGACCTTGCCCTGGATGTTAACTATTTCTTAATAAGGACCTTGACGAAGACGCATCCGGGCTTGGTTCTGGGGCTGGTCGCTGGGGTTGCTGGTAGATGTAAACCAAGGCTGCTAGAACACTTCCAGAATCGTCCACCAGGGAGTGCAAAAAATAAAGTCAAGATAATACAGGCCCTTAGAGATGCTCCCAGGGAGCCCTGGGCATCTCCTTCCTCCGCCTCCATCAGTGCACAATTAGTCCCTTTCCCAGCTGAAAATGGGGAGGTGTAGAGAGAGGAACGCCACCGGCCAGGTCTCGCGGGCTGCAGTTGGCAGAGCTGGGACGAAGGCCAGGCGGCCCGCGTGATGACGGAGTTTATAGGCTCTTCATAGTCTGAGGTCGGGTTTGGAGGTTAATGCCCTAGGATGGGAGAGGGTTGAAGCGCTGGGGGGGCCGTGCCTGGCTGTGGATCCTAGCTGGGAGCACGGTGTCCCTCTGGAATGCTGTGTGGCCCCGGCAAGGTAGCCCCTCGTCTGCACCCTGAGGACAAGAGTTAGGAGGCTTGAAGCAGCTTCCAGGGCTCAAGAGCCATGGCAAGGCCTGGCACACAGTAGGCTCTCGGGATGCGTCCCCACCTTTCCTGAGCCTCTCCCGTAGCTCTGGCTGTGGGGGGAGGGGGCCAAGGGGGACCTTAGGGAGACAAGGTGCTGGGATGCCTTGGACGCCGGATCCCTCCCCAGCAGACCCAGAACCCCGGGAAGGGGGCCCCATCCCCCCACTTCCTGCAGCACTGGCCACACCCTGCCCTGGGGTGTCCTGGGCAGGCCACTTCCTCTTCTAATGGGGTGGCATCCCCAGAACCCGCTGGCTACAGGCGAGGACAGACAGACAAGGATGGACAGATTCCGGGTGACCGCTGGCCCAGTCTCCCTTCTGGCGGCTCTGGTCCTGCAGCCGGTTCAAGCCCAACCCTGCTGTAAGGCCTTGGGAGGGAGAGGAGGTGGGAAGTGAGCTCCCCCCCCCCCCCCACCCCACCCCCCATTACCCGCCCCCCACCCCGCCCCGCATGGCCCAGCTGCTGACCCTGCCCCATCCTGCCTGCAGTTGCCCAGAGGAAGCCGTGGCTGGTGGGGCTGGGGGCCATGCTGGCCGCCCTCTTCCTCCTCTTCATCCTCACAGTGGTCTACGCCATCTGGTGCAGCCAGTCCTGTGACAGGTGGGCCCTGCTCCTGCCCTGCTCCTGCCTGAGTCCTTCCCCTGTGGAACCCCAGGGCTCAGAGCCCCTTCCCTCCAGAGCGTACCCAGGAGGCAGGGCAGGGCCCCGGGGGGGAATTCTTTGATTCAGAACCCAGGGGGCCTCATCGAACCTCACTGTCTTCCCTCCGGACTCTCTGCCTGAAAAGCAAGGGGGCTTCCCTGAGTCCCCAGGGCTCATGTGTGTGTCAGATGGGATCCCTAAGGTCCTCATCACCTCCCTTCAAACCCCACGCATTTATCCGTCCCTCCGTCTGGTCCTGTGTGTGTGTCCATCCCGCTGTCTGCACCTCCGTCCACCTTCCCACCCACCCTGCATCCACACGTCCATCTGTCCATCCGTCCACCCATCCGCTCATTCGCCTAGCCGCCCACGGATCGGCCTGTCTCCCTGGCTCTGCCAGTTCCCTCACCCACGGTCCTGAGACCCAGGAGGCCGGGGCGGCCGGATGTGAAGAGCCAGGTTCGGGCTCCCGGAGCTCCCGCGTGGGCTCCCGAGCGTGCTTCTTGTTCAAAGAGCACCGGTGCCCTAACCTGTCTGAGCTCAGCTCAGCTTCTGCACGGTGGGAGCCACCGGCGTGCAGGCTCAGAGGTTCAGGGGGGATCGCGAGGCCTGGACACGAGATTCTTATGACGTGGGGTTTTCTGGAACCTTGTTTTGTTTCCGCAGCAAGAAAGAGAAGGAAGAGGGGACTGCGAGAGAAGAGGGGAAAGAAGCCGAGGGCAACCGGGGGCTGGAGCTGGAGGAGAAAGGGGGGCCTCCAAACCGCGAGAGAGTGGAGAGCTCCTCGGAATGAAGGCTTCCCACCTGCCTCCTCCAGGCAGGCCTCCCAGAGATGCCCAATGCCTGTTCTGCACCCTACAAGCAAAGAGCTGGTCCTGGGGCCCGTGAAATGATCCCATGTGGGGTTCAAATGAAGTGTCCCTGAATGAGGAGGGCTCAGGTCCCGCCCCAGTGCCTCCCCCACCCCCCCCCCCCCGCTTTGCATTTGCCGGGGCCTTAATACACCCCCTTCCCCAGGCCCCTTCTCAGGGGTAAGAGGGACAGTGGGAGGAACTGCAAAGGCCCTGCAGTGTTTGCGGGGCCCAGATCCGGCCCGGCTGTCCCGCCTATGGGCCCAGCACATGGCGGCGTCCTAGGAGAGGAGGGTCCCCCCTCTGGGCACTGATTTGCTGGTCACTGTCTGCAAGCCGTTCCTGGGTGCGGGTGCTGAGGTTGGGAGGGAACGCAGCGCCCTCCCCCCACCCCCGGGCAGCTCCCCGTAAGGCTTGAACTCCCAGCGTCCTTGCTGTGCAGCCTCAGCGTGTAACCTAACCTCTCTGCGCCTAAGCTTCTTGTCCAGTAAAAGGGTGCGGGGGGTAACTTGATCCTTTATAAATTGTCACGAGGATTAAACGAAACAGTGTCCATGAAAATCCGGAGCACGGAGCCCAGAACCCCGAAGGTGTCTAATAAATGTCAGCTTTTCGGGAGGCTGAAGTGGTGGGGATGCGGCCGGCGCGTGGGAGGCTCCCGCTCCGGGTGGGGGATCTGGAAGGGCACCAGGGGCGTGTCCAGACCGCGCCCCCGCGCCCCTCCGCCTGTCGTCCCTGCGGGGGACGCGGGTTCAGTTCCGAGGAGGGGTGCGGAGTGTCCGGGCGGGAGGCGGCGCCGCGGCCGCGGGGGAGGGGAGTAGGCGGGGCTGTGCGGCTCCGCCCTCTCCGCGGGGGCGGGGCCCGACTTCTCCCCTAGGGGCGTCTGGAAGTTGTGGGGGTCGCGTGGCTGTCACAAGCCTGCACCCCTTTAATAGCCTGGAGTCGGAGGCCCAAGGCGGCGAGCGGCCTGCGGTGCGGGACCGCCCCCGAGGCGCCGGCGACTGCGGAACACGGAGCTGCCCGCGCGGTGGAGGCCTGGCTGCCCCCCGCCCCGCGCCGGCCGAGCCCCGCCCGCCGGCCTGAGGGCGCCGGCTGACCCCTACCCCCGCCCCGGCCGAGCCCCCGACCCCGAGCCCCCACAACAGGCGGAGCCTTCACGCCGCCAAAGAAGCTCCTGCTGGCGCCCCCTTTCCGGCTGCGGGGAGCGGCTGGCCCGGGGGCGGGGAGTGGGGCGCAGGTGGCTGCGGGCCCCTCCCCTCGAGACCCGGCTCCGGGTCCAGAGCCTCGCCCGTCCACGAGGGGGCGCCAGAACCTCGCTGCTGAGGCGGAAGCGCCCAGCCCTGTCGGGGTTGGGACTCAGGAAGGGGACGGGAGGGATCTGGGGGGCCTCGGACCGCCCGGTCCCCGTCCCGACAACTGGCGTCTGTTCCTGCCTGGGCGGCGGCGTGGGGCCGCGCATCGGCGTGTAGTGGAGGGCACTGTGCCTGCTGGTCCTTCTGTCTTGTCTCCCGGTTCCTTGGGAAAACAGCCCAAGTCCTCCCTGAGACCCCCAAGACCCTGCAGGACCGGCCCGTTCCCTCCGTGTCCTTCCCTCTTCCCTGGGCCCCTCACAGTGCTCCAGTCACGCGGGCCTCCTGACTGTTCATCCAACAAGCCAGGCAGCGTCCTGCCCCAGGGCCTTTGCACAGACTGTGTCCTCTGCCTGAAACACTCATCTGTCAGATTTCCAGGGGGCTGTGTCCCTCCTATTCATCTCTGTTTAAATGTTAACTCCTTCCGCGAGACCCACTTTGCTTTCCCTTACTTTACTTCTTTGGCACTTACCTCCTCTGAAATATATACATATATATATTAAAGATTTCATTTATTTATTTATTTGACAGAGATCACAAGTAGGCAGAGAGAGAGAGGGGGAAGCAGGTTCCCCGCAGAGCAGAGAGCCCAATGCGATGCGGGGCTCCATCCCAGGACCCTGAGCCCATGACCTGAGCTGAAGGCAGAGGCTTAACCCGTTGAGCCCCCCAGGCGCCCCCCCCTCTGATACATATCTGACTTATTCTTATTGTTTACCATGTGTTTTCCCATCTTGGAACTGTACGAGCTATGAAGGCAGGTTATTTTGGGCATTTTGTTCCCTGCTGTGTCCCCAATACTTGGTACTCACAGATGCTCAGGAAATCTTTGCTGAATGAATGGGACTTTGCCAGGTGGAAAAGAGGGAAAGTGTTCTGTGCATTGACGGAGCGCTGACTGTGTGCCAGGTTTTGTCCTTGGAGCCGGGGAGGGGGGTGGGGTTTCCCGGCACAGAGTAGGTGCTGCACAGATGCCCGTGGGGTTTGTTGACTGAAGACCCTGGGGAGATCCAAGGCTGGTCAGGGAGGAAGCTAGACTGGGGAAAGGTGTGTGGGCCTCCTGGAGGAAGAGGATGTCCTTGTGGGACCTGAAGGGTTTGCCTAGAGTGGGGAGGCAGTGATGAGCAAAAGAACAGCAGGAACCAAGGTTCAGGGCTGTGAAACAGACCAGTGTAGGGACAGGGAGACCACAGGCCACCAGGAGCAGTGCAGGAAGGACCTGGGCCCTGAGCTCACCGACGTCAGCATGGAAAGTGTGTCCCTCCCACGGGCCTTGCGGACACGGATGTGGGTCCAGATTGCTCTGTGCGGGCGCCCTGGGTGCCTGGCCCCAGCGCTCGCTGCCAGGAGCCTCCCCACAATCAACAAATGTCCCTAGGCACTGTGGACGGTCCCTGGAGGCTGCTGGACAGAGGCCACGGTCTCAGTCGCTGCCTGATCGTCCCGCAGCCCCAGCCCCTTCCCTTCGCGCTCACACAGAACAACCCATAAGGCACAGAAAGGAGGACCCAGGACAGTCCGCGAGAGTTGAAGCATAGCTTGTTTAATTTTTATACATTTTTTTCTTCCTTCTTTTGTCTTTTTTTTTTTTTTTTTAGGGAAACAAACAAACAAAATAATAACAGCCAGAGTCACTTTCTGTAAATGGTACGTAGGTAGGCGCATCTGCAAAAACCGAATGACTGCGTAATATACAAGGTTATGACCGGAATATGCTGCGGGCGGCGGCGGCGGGCGGGCGCGGGGGAAGTTGGCCGGTCTGCCAGCTCGTCCTGGGTCCCCGTCCCCGAGGGGAAGGGAGCCGCGGGCGGCAGACCCAGCCGGGACCTTCTCCCGACCGGGGTTCACGAGCATGGGGTGTGTGTGTGCGTGTGTGTGTGTGTGTGTGTGTGAGAGAGAGAGAGAGATCCGGTGTGTGTGGCAAGCAGGAAGCGAGAGACAGAGTAAACTATCCTGGTAATATCAGTAAAATACAAAATGGGGGGGGGACCTCAAAAAATATCTCGGAGGGAAAAGAAAATGAAAATGAAAAGCAACACCACCACCAAGTTTGTCAGCGAGAAAGTTAGGAAGGAAAGAAAGGAAAGGAAAAAAGCGAAGAACAAGGAAACTCGGGGGGTCTGTCCTTCCTCTGCCCCGTGCGCTCTTGTCCCTCAGACCCTCTCGTCTGCCCGCATGTAGGGTCCTGGGGGAGGGAGGGCAGGAAGCTGGGGGCAGAGGCCAGGGCCCCCCGGATTCGAAGGGACTTTGGTTTTGGGGGCCTGGCTGGGACCCAAAGCGGGAGGATGGGGTGGGGAGTGGACTTCAGGGGCTCCCAGCCAGAGGGGGCTGGGACAGCTTCCATCCCCTTCCCGGGGGTCCCCTTCTAGCCAGGAGGTGTGAATGGAGGGCTACGGGGAGGGCAGAAGCTTGGGGGTGCGTGACTTCCTTCCGGCCCCGAGCCCTGACTCCTGTTGGATCCTACTGCCTCTTTTCTGAGGCCTGGGCGGGGGCCCTGGGGAACAGGGGAGGAGAACCCCAAAACCACACCAGCAGACATGTGAGGCACTGCTTGGGAAAAGTCTTGTTTTGGTATCGCTGGCAACAAGTCCCACTGGCACAGCTTTGGGTCTGGCCCCCCTGCCTCGCCTGGGGGGCAGGGGGATGGATGGAGGGAGGGATGGGGGAGGGGCGGGTCAGTGTAGAGGTGGGGGCCTCAGGGGTCCGCAGGGGCAGAAGCGGGGAAAAATGGGGGCCCGCGGAGGAAGCTGGATGTAAGGACGGGTCTCTGGAACCCGCCTCCCAACAGCCTCCCCAAAGAAGAGGAGAAACCGGGGTCTCAGAGAGGGAATCCAGGTTAAAATAAAAAATAGCCATTGTAGAACCTGTATTATGAGAAAAAACTCCAAAAATTATATATATTTATATATATGCGTGTGTGTGTACAGAATAGCCCTAAACTGGGGGGGGGGAGTCAGAGTACCGTGGGAGGAGCCAGAGCGGGGAGAGGGTCCTCGAGCGGTGCCTCGCAGGGGGCAGGAGATGCTCCCCGGCCCCAGGCTCCCACCTAACTGGTCGCCGTCCCCGGGGACAGAAGGTTCCAGAGCAGAGACGGGGATGTGTGGGGCTGAGGCTGGACTTGTCTGCTGCTTGGGGGGTGCAGACACCCCCCAGGTCTCCTTCGGGGTTCCTCTTGGGTCTGATTGTCTAGCTCAGGGTCAGGGGTTGGGGGTGGTCTGGGCTTGGAACTTGGCCGGAGCCTTGGGGCCCCAGACCCCCCTCTCCGCAGCGGGACAGGACTGGTCTTCCCGCCCGTCCGCACCTCCTTTTCACCCTCGTCGGGAGCCCGTGCCCTCGAGCCCGTGCCCTCATGCCAGAGAGGCGTGAGGGCGACGTGCATACATCCAGGAGGCCTCTCTGTTCTCCTCAGCATGGCTGGAGCCCAGGGTCAGGCTGGGGGGCCACCCACGGGCAGGGAAGGACCACGGGTGGTGGGGGCAGCAGGCGTGGGAGGGGGCGGGGTTGGAGAACATGTTTGTTTCACACGCGTGAAAAACCACGCAGGGCCCAGCGGCCCCTCCCCGTGCCTGCAGCACCAGCCCCACTGAGGGCTGGGTCCCTGTGTCCCCGCCTTATTCTGCCTTCTGCTTCCCTGGGGGATGGGGTGGGGGACACACGGGCCCAGGACGGCACTACCGACTCAGCGGGGCACACAACTGGGGGCGGGCTGCGGAGGGATGACGTGGCCCCCGCGAAGACCCTCGGGGAAGGGTCCCGGGTGGGACACTTCCTCCCCTCCCCTGGGTGTCTGCTCCCCAGTTCTGGGGGAGAGGGGAAAGGGATAAAACCCAGAAATCTACTGCATGAAACACGACACACAGGGCCTTGAGCGCTCGGATGAAAGGACAAATCACGGCCACGGCCACAGCCACTGAGAGTGCGACCTGCCCCCTGCCCCTGACTTGTGGAGGCATCTTTTTAAAAGGCATGGGATGAGCGTCTGATGGTGGATGGAAGTTGGGCTGGCCCACGGGGCTCCTCCCCGCTCCGGGGGCGGCTATCTGCCTACTGTGTCCCCACAGGAGATGGGGGGTGCCAGGGGCGCCGGAGCTTAAAGGGCCCAGCCCTCGGACACCCCGCTAACCGGCTGCTACTGTCTCAGCTTTGGTCGAGTAAAAAGCAAAGGAAATTGGGAGAGAGAAGGAAAAAAAAAAAAGAACAAAAGCCAAACAAACCAACAACAACGGAGAAAGGAAGGAAAAGGATGTGGAGTTGAGGACAAGACAAGCGTGTGACAGCCACCAGACCGAGCGGCCTGCGCCCAGGGCTCGTCCCCGCGCCCGCGGGCCGCCGGCCGGGCCTGGGGTGGCCAAGCTAGGTCTACAGGGACAGACAGACAGATATTGCATATATTGGGTTTGGCTTCTGTTTTCTGTTTGTTTCATCCCAGATAACCGCCCCCTCCCGGCCCCTGACAGCTGGAAGACAGAGTGGGTGCTGCGGCAGGAGAGGAGCGCCGCCCCCGGCCGGTCTCCAGGGATGGGGGGGTGGCTGGGGAGTCCTTTGGCAAGAAGGAAGAGGGGGTGGGAGGAGAAGGAAGGGAGCCTGGGGGAGGCGGCAATGTGACCCTGAGCCAGGGGGACGCCAGCCTGCAGGACGGCCACCCTGTGGGGCCAGGGCTCACCCCTGAGGTCCGCCCGCTGCTGTGGGCAGGGGCCTCGGAAGGGCCTCCTCTGGAACCCAGGGGTGGGGTGGGGGCAGCAGAGCACCAGGGCGCGCCCCCCACTGCAGCGGGAGGCGTGGCGACGGGGGGGGGGGGGGGGGGGGGGGGGGGACAGGGCCGGCCACGGAGCCACTGTTCTGTGGATAGCTTTTCTAAGCGTGGGATTTTCCTTTTTTTCTGTTTTCAATTCTTATTTTTTTTTAAATTTTTATTTTATTTTTTACAAATAGAAATACATCCCCCTTCGGTTTTTATTTTTTATTTCATGTCATTGTTTCGTCTTTTTATCTTGGAACTACACGAGCAGAGCATGCGGCTATCTGTGCGCTGATATTGTTTAAAGGTAATACTTATTCTCGGAAGGCAAGGCACATCATGTGGTAGAAAATTTCGTGCAAATTAGGAAACATGGAGTTTTTTTTAAGGTTTTTTTTTTTTTTTATCTTTTTTTTTTTTTTTTTTTTAGAGGGGGGGGGGGGTGTTGGGGGGGGAAGGGCGGGGGGAGGGGGATAGAGCCAGGTACGATTTGCCATGCAGGGTCAGCCGCAGCGAGCTGGCCTCAGGAGCCAGGTCACAGGAATCCCCGACGAAGCACCATGCAAAGTTAGGTAGCTGGGGGCCGTCAGATGCCCTCCCCTACCCTGCCTACCCGCACCCTAAGGTTCCCGGCGGAGAAGCTTCCGGATACCCCAGCTGCACGACCCACCCCCTCCTGCCCTCCCGGAGAGCGGCCCATGCTTTGGTCCCCAACAGCTACCCCGTGGAGGGGGGCCCTGGGGACAGACGGACGGACCAAGGGTTCTCGAATGCCTCTGGACAATGGGAGGGGGCTGGGTGGGGAAGGGTCTTTCTCTTGATGGTTGAGTGGGTTTGCCAAGCCCCTTGGGCTGGTTTGGGAGGAAAGTCCAGTTTCTGGGGAGGCTGGGGGGGAGGCTGGCCAGGCCTGGGGAACCAGGAGAGGGCCAGGGGCGCCAGGCTGGGAGCAGATGAGGTGGAGGCCCAGCCCAGGGCGATGGCTTTGGCCCAGGCCAGGGGGTCGGGGGTCGTGGTGGGGAAGGTCTTCCCCAGGCCCAGGCGTGGAGGAGGCCGGTTGGGACTCAGATGAATAGGGTGGGAGGGGTCCCTGTGTTCGGGCCTCATGACCCAAGAACACCTAACACCCGCTCCCAGACTCCCCCACCCAAGATGGCCATCCTGGGGTGGGGGTGGGGATGGGACCAGGGAGCCAGGGTTGGGGGGGCACCCGGGGTCCCTAGCTTAGTGTTTTTGGAGCGGCTCAACGGAAAACGTTTAACAGATGGGAGGTCCCCCACATGGCCACAGGGGACCCCCCCAGGTGCCGACCCCCCCTGCCCCAGACAGAAGCCCCCGATCCCCCCACCCGGGCTCGTGCGCACCGTGGGTGCCCGGAGGCCCGGCTCTGATGCAACACCCCGGCTGTGCCCCACTTCGGCGGGGGGAAGATGAAAGTGCAAACCGTGGCCCCCCTTTGGGCTGGGAGGCGCCAGGGAGGGGTGTTGCTCCAGGATGTAAGGCACTGGCAGAGGCGGCGAGGGAGGGCCCGCTGGCTTCCCCAGACCCCACCCCGTGCCCGAGCGCGGCAGGGTTGAGGAGTCTAGCTCTGCCCTTCGGGCCGCCTGTGGGGGGGTCCCCATCTCTCTAGCTCTGAGGGGAGCACAGCAGTGAGGGTCAGCGACTGGAGGTGGCTGAGTCGGGGGAGGGAACGGAAGGGCCCGCGGCCACTTCCCATTCCAGCTGGACAAGGGGGGCGGGCGGTGGGAATCAGGCACTTAAACCACTCGCTCCCACCTCCCACCTCCGTGGGCTAAGCGGTGGGCAGGGGGGTCCTTCCGTCCCGGGGCTCGGGCGGATGAGGCTCCGGACAGGGTGTCCCCTCCCCGGGAGCTCTGAGTCTCTCCACTCCGCACCCCCCGCCCCTTCCTCGGAAAGTGCATTTCTTACAGTGTGTGCAACGTGGGTCCCTTCCCGGGGGTGGGTGGGGGGCGCGGAGCAGGGCCGGCGGCGGGATGCGGGGTGGGGGGCCTCCTCTGCCGGGGGTGGAGCTGGGGGGCAATTGCATAGAGACTTTTCTTCCCAAACAGGGTAGGCGCGCGGCTGTGAGCCCAAGTCCGAGTCGGGCTGGCGGGGGCTGGGTGGAGGTCCCTCAGCCAGGGACGCCCCTGACAATGCTCCCGCCACGCGTCCCAGTGCCCTGGCGACACCCAGGGTCTCCCCACAACCCTCTTCTGCCCCTGTCGTGTCCCCGCCCACCCGGGCCTCCACATCGGCCTCTGCTGCCTGCCACCCGCCCCCCACCACAAGGAACCCCCCCCAAGCACCCGTCTCCCCACTCGGCAGACACCGTGGCAGAGGCCCGGCGGGTGTCCCGGCGGCGGGGGCACAGGGAGAGGTGGCCTTGCTGGGTGTCCTGCCCGGCGGGGGGGCCCCGGGCCGGGGCACTGGGCCGCGCTCACCTGTTCTGGGGCGGAGGCGGGGGGCGGGCGCCCGCCCTCGGAGAGCAGCAGCGGAGATGAGTGAGTGAGGACGGAGGTCGGCGCCGGCGCGGCCAGCGGCCTCGGAGCGCACCGGACTGGTGGCGGGGCCTGGCCCTCGGGTCCGGCCGCGGCGTCCCGAGAGTTCTGAGGGGCGGCCGTCTCTACTGTTCGGCGTCTTGGATGGGTGGGTTCACTTCCATGGTGGATTTTTTTTCCTTTTGTCTTTTCTTTGTTGTGGTGGTTGTTGGTGGGGTTTTTGTTTTTGTTTTGCCTTTTTTCCTTTTTGCTTGTTTCCCTCCTGCGTGTGTGTGTCTGTTCTGTCTTTCCGGCCAGGCTGGGAGTCGGCAGGGTCGTCTCGCTCGCTCTAACTTTCCACTGAAAACGTGGGCCGGGGCCGGCAGTGCGGCCCCCTGGGATTCCCGCGACGAAGGAGCAGGGCGTGGGAAGAAATCTTTCTTATCCCAGATACCAGGACTGGGTGCCCAATGGGGACACACGGAGAGAGAGAGAGAGAGAGAGAGAGATGGGGGTCAGGCTCCCACCATGAACCGCACTGGCCACTGCCCGGTGCACCCGTCTCCCCGGGACTCCTGTCTCCCAGGTCCCAGACGTGTCATAACCTGCTAGGGGACCCCAGACAAGGCTGCTGGATGAAATGCAGGGTGCCCAGTGACACCCGATCTCTGGAGAAACCCCAGAGAAAACCCATTTACGGTGCAACTTCTGGTCTATACTTATGCTGCACCAATTTTTTGAAACTTATTTTTATCACTTGTTTGTCTGGGATTTAAATCTATGGGAGCCTCCTGGGATTCTGCTTACAAGTGGGTCTCTGTGCCTCGGTGCCCCGAGTCTACAAAGTGGGGAGAGGCTGTGGCTCTGACCCGGTTTCCCTCTGCACCCCGAATCTGTACCAAGTGCCACACCGTCCAGGCGACCGGAGCTGTTCACTTTGTTTTTGACAAATGTTAAAACTCTCCCCCCGCCAGATTCCCCACGAAGGAGGGACTATGCCTCCAGCCATCCTGTTTCAAAGAAGAAAATACGACTCAGAGAAGTCAAGGAATTTGCCCAGGGCCACCAGCGAGGGGGCACCAGAGGGGAATTCCAACTCGGCCTGCCCTTGCCTGGCCCCCACCTGGCCCTGGAGAGATCATGACCTCTACTTTCCATGGGGCGGAGGAGTAGGGGTCGGGGTGGGAGGGACTGGGGCACCGGCTCAGGGACGGTTCCAGCCTGGGTCTCCACAGGGAAGCCACAGAACAGCCCTTTCTGGAAAAGCATCCAATCCACCTGCGGGAGGCCGGCCGGGGAGCCCCCACCCCCCCGCAACTCAGGCTGCCGCAGCGCCGTCCCTCAGTCCCTCACCCCTGCTATCAATCAGTTGTGCTTTCCATCGGGCTGTCCCTGTGGGCCATCCCAGTGACCTGGCGCCCTGGCTCCCAGCCCCCCACCTCCAGCCAAGTTCAAGTTCATCTTGGCCATTACCTCATGTCTGGTTTCTGTTGGCAACCAGACAGACTCTGGGCGTGACCCTCCCCCATGGTGGCCTCCCCTCAGCCCTTCCTCCTTCCCCCTTCCAAGGCCTCTGGTCCCAGTAACTTAACATCCTCCCCCTGGCCTGGGGTGCGGGGGGGTGGTTGGTGAGGTCCCAGCTCTGGGCCCCCCCCCCGGCCTGGCTGGAGCCACCAGTGTGCCTCCAGCATGTGGCTTAGCCCCTCTGGTCCCGGCTTACTCGTCTGCTGGGTGGGAGTCGTGTGCTTTTGGGCAGAAAGGATCCTGGTACAACATGTCAGCAGGGCCCCCGGGGGGGGTCCCCATCACAGCGGAGAGTGGGTGGGGGTGTATGGGCCCATGGAGCCCCAGTCTGGGGACCAAAGTGATGGACGGCTCAGGACTTGGGGGGGCTGGTGGGGGGAGATGAAGAAGGCAGGTAACTGACCAAGGGGGAGAGGCACGGATGTGGAGAAGGGGATGTTGATCGGGGGAGGGGTACTAGTCTGGGAAGGGAAATTAACGGGGTGTAGAGGCGATGCTGGGGAGGGGGACGGTGGTGGGGGAGGGGCACTGTTGAGGGAGGGGCTGTTGATGGGGAAGAGGACATTGGCTGGGGGAGGGCACTGATGTGGGGGGAGAGGAAGACAGAAGATGGACAGGTGTGTGGGGGAAGCTGCTGGAGGCTGGGGGGGCGGAGCTGGGGGCTGGCGGAGGACAGGAAAGCCACGGTCCGTCCCAGGAATAATGATGGCGGAGGCAGAAGTGCTGACTGGGTCCGAAATGAGAGGCCTCGAAGCTAAGAGCCCTTTGCATCAGGGCTCCAGGAGCGGGCAGCAGGTCTCACGGTCTGCTCCCTTCCCTTAAGGGTCTGCAGGGGGCAGGGAGCAGGCGCCTGACCCACTAGGGAACTGGGGCACCCTTAGTCCAGGGACCAGGGGTGCAGCTGACGGCAGGGGCTCCCCGGGAGTGGCAGTCCCCGCTCACCCAGGTTGGGGCCTCACCTTGCCCACAGCCCAGACCCCTCGGGAGCCTCTCACCCAGCTGGCATCTCCCTTCCATGTCCTGGGGGCTCCAGCCACACCAGCCCCAGAAAGTTCTTTCTCATTTCCAGACCCAGCTGTGCCCCTCCCTCACTTAAAATCCCTCCACGGCTCCCCACGGCCCTGAGGACGAAGCCCACCTTCAGGATGTTTCTGTAGCATTTCCAGCCTTTGTCAGTGCCAAGCCCCTGCCTGGGCACCCCTGTCCTGCTCTCCTGCTGGCCAGCCTTTGTAGCGGCTCCAATCCCTCCCTTCCCAGGCAGGGCGCGAGGTGCCTCTTCCTGAGCTTCCTCCACACCAGCTGGGGCCCGCTGGCCAAGGGGCAGCCACGAGAAGCAGAGAACCAAAGTATGCCCTGGCCTGCCTCGGTTTCCCTCCTCTTCCAGAATATCTGCTGGAAGGCAGAGGTTGAGCATGGGGAGGTGGGGGGTTGGGAGCCCGGAGAAGAGTTAAGCAGGCAAGGCGTCCCCCAGCCACTTCGGTTTCCGAAGCAGATGGGACATTCCCAGCCTCTAACTGGGGGCAGGTGAGGAACCACGGGCTCCGGAGCCCTGGGGAGTGGGGGTGTCCATGCTGGGACTGACAGAGGGTGGCCACGGGGTCCCCAAAACCCAATGTGCGGAGTCCTGGAGTCACCCCAGCTTGCTGAGGGCCCCTGACCAAGGGGTCCCTGTCTGGATCCTAGCCAGAGCTCTGCCGAGGCAGAGTACTCAATATTCGGAGGGAGCAAGGGTATGTGGGGCCGTCTTTGCCCCCGGGTGCCCTTTCTAAAGAAAACTGGTCCTGAAGGAGCGCTCCCTGGGAGGTGTCTGAGGCCAGAGAATAAGACAGAGGTTCAGAGTGGGTAAAGCAGAGCCAGGTGTGAGCCCCGGCCTCCCGACCCCAGCATCACTGCTGAGGCCCTGGCAGGGAGGGCAGGCGACAGCTCCCCCGTACACTCTAGCCACTGCCAGCTGCCAGCAGCCGCCTGGTCGGCCCGGGAGGGTCCCCAGCTGATTCTGTCTTAGCTAAGGACAGGTCGAAGCCACTTCTCCACCTCCTTCCTAACCCCTGCCCATGCCCTGTGGCAGGAAACCCTCCCCCAGGACTGGAGGGACCACATGCGGCCTCGGGGCCCACAAACACACAGGCTCTGCGACCCCGGCAATCTGGAGATGCTGGGGAGCCCCGGGCTGCTCGCTCTGCAGATCCGGGCATTGGGGTCCTGCAGCGCCTGGCTGACAACCTCCCACACCCTCCCCGACACATACTGGGAAGCAGGGACTCCGGGCTCCAGACCCCACCCCCGGGCACCACCTGCCAACAGATGGCCAGCCAGCAGCGGCGCGGACTCAGACCCCAGACCCCATACCCCGGAAGCTGAGAGCCACGCATCTTAGCTCTGGACCCATCAGGGCTCTGCTCTCCCCTCCTGCGTGGCCTCAGGCAACTCGCTCTTCCTCTCTGAGGCCCCTGGTCTGGTCTTCCGCTCCCCCCCCCCCCACCCTGCGGCACACTCGGCCCCCTGGGGCACACTCAGCCTCAGCCCCCCTCTGCACATCAGAGACCGCGGCCCCGGGCGCGGTCTCTACTGGGGGGCCCCATCCCCCGTCTGCCTCCATTTCCCTGGCTGCCGCCGGAGTCCTCGAGTCCGCGGCTACCCTCGGTCCCTCTTTCTCATGCCCCCTCTGGCCAGCAGCACGGAAGGGGACGAAGGCTGGGGGCTGCAAGCTTGGGCGGACGTGCTGTGTGATCCTGGGCAGATCCCCTCGCCTCTGCGGGCCTCAGTCTTCCCATCTGTACAAATGGGCCTGGGGTGGTACCAGCCCCGGCCTCGTGGCAGCTTGGCCATGAGGGTCTCCCCGTTGGGAAGCGGCAAGCGGGGCTGGAGGCTGTACCACGTCCCCGGGCGCGGGCTCGAGGCCCTGGGAGGGTACGGGCAGCTGGACCCCCTACCACGCACAACGGCTACTGTGCCAGGGTTACAGCCGGAGTGGCGTGGGACCAGCAGGCCGGCCTCTCCCTGCGCCCCCAGGCGGGGCCCTCTGCCCTGCCCCGCCCCGCACCCCCCCAGCCGGCCTCTCGGCCCCTACCTGTGCCTGATAAATGCCCGCTGGATCCCTTGGTCCTAATCCCACAAAGGAACGGTTTGCAGGGGACGTGCCGGGCGTAGAGTAGGCTGCGGGGAGAGAGACCGAGAGCCCGTTAGCAAAGGGGGCTGTGCGGGAGCACCCAGAGAGAGTGGCCGCTGCCCAGGGTCACACAGCCGGCCTCCACACCCCACACCCGGCGTCTCCAAACCTGCCGCCCTCCCCGGCCGCTCCGGGCGCCCCGGAGAGCCCACAGTGCCGGGCCCTGGGGTCCTGCAGGCGGGGCATCTGCTGATGGAAGGCGCGAGATGAGATCCAGAACCAGAGACCGACCGTGCGTGACTCAGGGCCGTCTGCTCCCGCGGCCTGCACCCCGAGCGGGGCGCGTGCGTCACGGAGGGTGCGTCACTGACTCCTCCTCCTCTCGGAGGCCGCACGGGCAAGGCTGGGTGTTTGCGGCACACGCGCACACGCGTTTCTAGTTACGCTCACGTTTAGAGTTGTGTCTTCTTCCCCCCCAGCTACGTGCCGCTGCTGAGGGAATAATTCTCAGCCCGAGGCTGCCGGGGAGGTTGGGGGCCTGGGACAGGCTGGGCCCAGGGTGGCGGGAGGGTCCCTGCGTGGGATCGGCCAAGCTGCCTGTGCCCCTAGAGCCGGGTGCGGAAGGAGAAGAGGGAGTTCACGGCCCGGTCCTGTGGACCTGCAGAGGCCTCTACCCAGCGAGCGTGACGGCTGGTCCCGTTTTACAGATGAGAGTGGTCAGGCCAGGGGGTACCTGGGCCAGTACCCTCTGCTCCCCGCCTGGCATGGCGCTGAATGTTGTCCCCGGTCTCGCTCCTCCCCTCGCTCCCCGCCAGCCGACTGGGTACCCTGCGACCTCGCTATTTTACGTCTTGAGAAAACAGGAGGCTCAGAGGGCAAGGACGTTTCCGTGAAGACACACGGGGACTGAGCTTCAGTGACGGGATTAAAACCCGGCGCCTACGCCACATCTGGCACAGAGAAAGCCCTTCCACTCCTGCAGCTGCCCTGGGTCCTGGCTGGCCCCGGATGGTGGGGACAGGGGCGCGCCTGCGGGGCCCCCCTTACCCCAGCCAGGTGTGGTGAGAGAGATGCTCGGAGTGTGACGGGCAGACTGAGAGGTCTGGGGTTTCGGAGATCACCTGCTTGGGACACAACTGAGACGGCGTGGCGGGGCGGCCCGGGTAGGCAGCGCGGAGGAGCGTGCATGGCCCCCCTGAGCCTGCACGGGGGTTCAGGGAGAGCCACTCCTGATGGGGGTGGACTCCAGGACTGTGATTTTCGGAGCCACTTCCCAGCCTGGAGCAGCCCCGGCCTGGGGGGTGCAGGAGGACCAGCAAATGGTCATCTGGAACCACATCCAAAGGACGGAAAGTTCTAGAAGGCGAGGCAGTCAAACTCAAGGCCTTCTAAGGTCAGGTGGACAGGTGGGGACTATCCCATCCAGAGGCGTGGCCCAGCCTGGGTCACCAGCAGGAACGGAGCCCGTCGGGGCTGCATTTTTTCTGTTGAGAACCCGCAACTCTGAAATATTCACGTGAACTGTCCTGACTCTAAGACAACAACAAACTTTCCTTTTCCACCAACAAAGGGCATCTGGGGGCCACCACTGCCCCCAAGGCCACCAGTCCGAGATCGTTACCTACTGCCACCTGCCTGCTGCGCAGAGGAGGGCGGAGGGGCCGGGAGCGGGCACGCAGGGACCCCAGACGCCCCTCTGGTCCTCTCCTGCCATTCCCTAGGGCTGCCTTGGCCCCAAGTGGGCCCAACCACATGGCCCCCGGGGCCTCTATCCGGGGACCCACCAAACTCACCGGTACCCCGCGGGCCGGGCCCGAACCCCTGACCCCAGCAGTCGGGGAGGGGGGAGGAGGGGGCCCCTCAGGGACGCCCGCCCTGCCACGGGCACCGCTTCCCGAGTGCTTACAGGGCGAGGTCGGCGACGTGCTTCCTCCCTCGGAGGTGGGTTTGGTGGCGGGGGGGAGCGCCAGCCGCGGGAGCCCAGGGGGCGGGGGTACCAGCATCTGAGCAGAAAGGCAGTGACTGGACATTTTGAGCTGACCACTTCCATTTAACTGGGAGGAACAGAGAGACAGGTGGTTAAGGCGGCGGGCGCCCCCTCTGCCTCGGGCGGCCAGCGATGGCCCTGCCGGGGGAGGGCCGGGCTTGGCGTGACTGGGCGAGTTTGGTGGGTACCGCTGCCGCCCCCTCGCCTGGCCCCGTAGGCTTCTAGAAGCATCCTGGGACCCTGTGTCTCCTCCTGAAGCCACTCTTCACCCATCTGTTCCTTCCACGAGACGCCACCTAGACCTGACCGGGGTCTGACCCCACGGGTGGGGCTGTACACTCCCCTTGTCCACCTCGCCCACAGCTCCAAAATGCAGAGGGCTCTGAACCCCGAAAGCTAGTCTGGAGAAGATGGGCCTGCGCCGAGGCCCCAGACCGTGTGTGACTTGGGGGGCAAACTGTGTGCTGTCCATTCCGGCACCTGGAACGGCCTTTGTGCTGACCTGGCCCGGCTCCCGGCACTTCAGGTAGGGCAACGCGGCCCCGCCGTCCACGAAACCATTTAAGACGGGGGCTGCCTGACGGAGGGCCCCCCGGGGAGGTCCCCTGGAGCCCCGTGTGGGCAGGTGGCCCCGTGGGGCAGAGGGGAGGCCCAAGCCCCCCAGACTCACCGGTCCAGGCTGCTGGCTGGCTGGGTCACAGGCCAGCGACACGAGATCTTTGAGCGGGTCCTGGGGGTTGAGGTGAGGCGGGTAGCGGATGGCCGTGTGCGGGAAGTAGGTGGAGGCCGTCTGGGGCAGGATGGAGGTCGTGGGGAAGTGCAGGGCAGAGGACGGGTGAGGGCTCCGGGCGATCCCTGCGGAGAGCGGGAGGGCGGTCAGTGCAGGCTGGGGCTGCGGACACGGTCTCTCTGCGACTGGGTCTGCAGCCACGAGCCCCCAACAAAGCAAGTCCCGGCTTCACGCGCTCAAGCTTGAGCAGCTCTACCATACGCCCAGGGGTTTCTGGTGTCACCATTTTTTAAAGCAGATTCCACACCCAGCATGGAGCCCCACGTGGGGCTTGAACTCACGACCCTGAACTGAGGTCGAGAGTCGGACACTGAACCAATGGAGCCCCCCAGGCGCCTCGGTTCCGTCTGGTTTTAAGACAGGACATGGAGGCTCTCTGAGGTTATGTTCCCTGTCCCAGACCAAGTAGCCGGCAGGTGGCAGACCCAGGGCTGCCCCACAGCCCACCCCAGGGCTCAGCCCGCTCTCTGTAGACCGTGTACTGGTTTCTAGCACATTCTCTGGGCAACCAGTATGACAGCTCCTTTTAGGACACTCTTATCATCCTGAAAAGCAACCCTGTCCCCATCAGCGGTCACCCCCGTCCCCTCCCCAACAACCACGAGTCCCCACCGGCCCCCTTCCCGTCCATGGAGGAGCCTGGTCTGGGCGTGTCACACGCGTGGACTCACACCCCGTGCGGTATGGCCTTCAGTGTCTGGTTCCCTCCCCAAGCGTCGTAGGCTCGGGGTCCGCCCGTGAGAGGGTGCCTCGCTCCTGCTCGCGGTGAGCAACGGGCCTGCGTCGGACTTGCTTCCTTTCCTTCTTCTAAACCACCCGGTAACTCCTCGTATGTTCGCTCTCTTTCTAGAACATTTCCATCCCCCCAACAGCAGCCCTGCTTCCATGACCACTCGCTCCCCTCCTCTCTCCCGCTGCCAGTGAACAGGGTGGACGTCTGGCTTCTCGGGCCCCAGGTCCTCCTGCAGCTCCTGGGCTCTGCCCACCACCGCCTGGGAGCCGCCTCAGACGGCGTGTCCACGGGTGGACGCGGCCAGGCAGCCCCAGAACCCGCGTGCGCGTCTGCCCTCGTGGGGCACCAGAGCATCATCATCGTGAAAACCGGCTCCCCGGCGACATTCAAGCCCTCGATCTAGCTCATTTGGTCCTAAACACAGTCCCCTGTACCCCCTGGGTGGCCTCCACGTGGCCTGGCCTGTGTCCACCCCCTTCTGGGATCTCCCGACCCTCTGCGGGCTGAGCGTAAGATAAGACGAGCAGGCGGAGGGGCCAGCCCAGCCCAGAGCCCCTTCTGGTACAGACGGGGACACTGAGGCCCGAGAGGCGATCAGGGCCAGGCGCCCCGAACCATGGCACGTCCAGGTGTTCTTGTCTGGCCGGGAGGCGACGGCCATAGGACTCATGTTCAGAGGGCCCGAGGGGCGTCCCTGGCCGAGAGGGACCTGGTCGGAGGGACCGCCGCGTGCTCACCGCTGTGCACGGCGATGACAGGCCGGTGGTGCTGGGTGAAGCTGGAGAGGCGAGGGGAGTCCTGGGGAGACGGGCTGTGGAAAGGTGACTTGTCCATCTCCGTCTTCTTTACCGGCGACGAGATGCCTGCGTGGGGGGAGTCCGAAGGTCACAGGGCCGCAGGCAGCCAGAGCCCAGCCCTTCCTTCTCCCAGCACCCCGGGGGGCGAGGGCCCGGGAGCCCACTGTCCGGGGGCGGGGGGCGGGAAACTGGGGCTCCGAGCACAGAGGGGGTGGTCGCCCAGGGTCACGTGGGCCATGGAGCGAGGCGCCTGGGGCCCATGGAGGGCTGAGGACATCAGGCCTGGCCCCCGCCTTCTCTCCTGGACACAGGCAGGTCCGCTCAGGGCTGCCCCGACCCCCTGGGCCACCAGGGCCCTGGACAGAAGGCCACAGGGTCCCTCGGGAAGGTCCGCCTGGCAGAGGTGAGCCGGCAGGACGCGTGCGGACCTCATCCTTGCTGCGGTGAGGACAGAATTTCCTGTGGGGCCATCGTGAGGGGCAAGGGAGGCGGGGCACGACAGCTGTCAGACCAGGGCCTGGCACCCGCCCGGCCTGCAGCCCCAGCCCAGGGGCCTCACCGTCTCCCCAGGGCCCCCGGGGGCCCTCCAGAAACAGGCGAGCCCCCTGCGCCCCCACCCCTGCCATCGCCCAGATGTGTCGGTGGAAGGTGCTAAGGGCAGAGTCCCAGGCCCGGCTCCACCCCTGCGGCCAGAATCTCGAGGGGCAGGGTCTGCAGACAGCTCTGCTCAGAAATGATTTTTAAGAATATTACCCAGAGTGACATGTACCCACAGAGACCCAGAGTGGACTCAGGCCCGTTGGGGTGCGCCTTCCCTCCCACCGAGCACTGCGGGCCGGCCATCGGGGGGGGGGGCCTTCCCGCCTGCTGCAGGCCAGACAGCATCCTGGCCACCCCCCAGCAGCCCCCACAGTGTGGCAAGCACACCCTGGGTCCCCGGGCCGAGTCGCCCTGGCGGGAGCCACTCAGTTTCCAGGATATCCGGTCACACAGGCCCCCCAGCCCCCTCCTGCGCTGTGCTCCCTTGGCCACGCTGTGGGGTCCTGCCTCTCGTGGTCCCTCCCACAGCCATGCTGGTGGTGACCAGCTCTGGGAACCAGCACCCCCCTCCACAGCCACGGGGGCAGCCCGGAGGTTCCGCTGTTACAACCCCGCTCACTAGACCGGCACGCACGCGGTGCGGGGAGCGCGTGAGCCCCGGGACCTGCGTCGGTGGGCCTGGATGCTGGGCCTGGATGCTGGGCAGCCACGATTTCCCAGGGAACCGCTCTGCCCCGAACAGCCATCAGCTGGCCCCATCACCGTCACTCTCTGGGAGGGGCCAAGGGGGCGTTGAGCAGTGTCCCCAGCCCCAACACCTCGGAGCCAGGAGCCCCTTCCCAGAGCTGGAGCAGCGACAGCCCTGTCCTGATGTCGGCCTGGGGTCCCTGGGGGTAGAGTGGGCAGGGCACATCTGGTACCGCTCCCAGCAGCCCGGGACAGGGCTCCCAGGAGTCACTCTCACTCCACAGATGGGGACCCTGGCTCAAGGCCACCAAGCGGAGAAGCGGTGGAACTGACTCCGACCTCCACCAGCCACGCCCTGCACCCCTCCTGCCCCTGCCGCAGCTCCATGAGAGGAGGGAAGCCCCCCCCCACGTGACAGAGAGAGCAGGGAGTCGCCTGCCTCACCCAGTACCATAACTGTATGTGGGGGGGGGGGGGATGCCCCTGGCAGGACGGCCCCAGGAGCAGCAGGAACCAAGCAGTCTGGAGGGTGCCCCTTTCTGGCCCTCAGAGGTGCGTCATCAGGGAAGGCCTCGGGAGGGGGTGGCCAGGAGGAGGAAAGGCACTCCTAACCTGGGCACAGACAGGGCAAAGGCCTGAGAGGTGGGGCTGTGGGGCTGCTGCCGGGGGCAGGGGGGACAGGATCCCTCCCCCACTCCCAGGCCTCTGCCGCCCAGGTAAGGGATGCTGTGGTGGGGTGGGGGGGCTGTTAGCTGAGCCCTGCCCTTGTGGCCAGAGCAGAGGAAGGGAGAGGGTGCTCTAATCAGCTTAGCCCTCTTAACGAGCAGCTAATTGGGGGCTGTCTAGACAGGAAGCTGGAGGAAGCCAGGAGGAGGAGAAAATGGGGGAGGGGGGAAGAGATGGGAAGGGGAGGAGAGCGAGGCGGGGCAGAGGAGGGGGGAGGAGGGCAGAAGGGGGAGGGGGAGGATGAGAATCTATCTTCCCCACCAGGCTGGGAGCACCCACAGGGCCCGAGGCACCCACACTGCGGGGGTTTATACTGAGGGCCCCGAAGGAGGGAGCCAGTTTGCCATCACCGGAGGCAACCAACAGAGGCTAGAGGGGACAGATCCCCTCTGACATCCCCACCGCCCCCGCCCTGTACCCAGCCAAAGCGGGTGTGGGCTCCGCCCCGTCCTGCCCCGTCCTGCCCCAGGGCTGCCACTTCATGCTCAATGCAGGAAGTTCAGACCAAGCTCCACTGACTCTCTCAAACATTTCCTTCCTTTTAATGTTTTTGGGTTTTTTGGTGCTTCCTGCATTGAAAGCTAGCTTTCTGACTCCCACCCCTTCACTTTTTCTCATCCACAGACTCAAGGCTATAATTTTTCCTCTCGGGGCTGCGGTGGCTACATCACAGAGGCTGTCCTCTGCCTCTAAACAGCATGTTCATATGTAGACCGTCTCGCTAATCAGAGCCAACGAAGAGTGCTCTCAGCTTCCAAGCAGTAAATGGCGGGGCAGAAGTTAACGGTCTCCTCAGTACCCTTCTTCCTTAGTAGCAGAACCCTTAAATTTGAGATGGGCACATACTTGTTGAAAATGACATCTCCTAGTCCCTCGGAGCACAGTGTGGCCATACCACCAACTCAGGGGCACAGAGATAAACAAGGGAGGTTAAGTGCATTTTCTGAGCATTATTCTTAAAGGGCAAGGACATGCTCAGACTTGACCCTTCTTCTCTCCTGCTGGCTGGAAAACAGACATGATGGCTGGAGCTCCGGCAGCTGTCTTGGACCATGAGGTGGGAACGAAAACCACATTCACTGGAGCATAAGGCAGGAGCCCAAGTCCTGCACAACGATACAGGTCCCAGCGTTGCTGATGGCTAAACATTCACTTTCGAGAGAAAGTAATTCTCATTTCTCACAATCAAACTTAAAGCCTTATTAAATGCAGGATTTTAACAGAGGCAAACCTGACAGAAACAGGGAATGCACAGAGAGAGCGAGTCACAGAGACTTTCTGACCCATAAATCAGAGCCTATAAAGAGCAGATCCTCCCAAAGCTAGGTAGCTGCTCTGAGAGCCGGCCCAAGCGAAGAGCAAGGACTCTCGGGGCTCGAATGCTACAACCAGATGTCCTAGAGACCGACTCCTAGAGATGAGAATTTTATAAAGACACAAAGAATGAACTGTGCCCCCGGCACTTACCCTGTACTTCAAGAAAGTGGCTTTAATCACGTGCCTCCTTCCGCCTCCAGGAGAGAACAGTTAGCTCATCAATCCCACTTGGGACACAAGGAAACCGGGGGGCTCAGAGAAGTCAAGTCACCTGCCCAAAGTTACACAGCCCACACAGCGAGGCAGCGGTCCAGCCGCATGTCAAATCCCGGTCTCTCTGCTCTAACGATCACGTTAACTGCCTTCCAGGAATCCTGCAGGTGCGACGGACACTCTGCATAGACGGAGTTTTAAAGACAAGCAGGCCCGCGGGGGACAGGAGACAAGCAAGGCCCTCTTCGGGTTTGGTGGGTGCGCAGGCTGTGCCAGGCTCGTTTTAGGGGCACCGGATGCGCTGCCTCACGTCACCCCCACGACAACCGCGGGCGGGGCTGCAGGCACCAACAACCCCATTTCGCAGAGCAGGAGACCGAGGCTCAGCGCAGCGGCTGCCCAGCGCCCAGGTCGGCGACCCCGGGCTACTCCGTGGCGCGAGCCCCCATGACGCGCCAGGGTCGGGACGCGGCGGGGCTTCCGACAGCTGCGGCGCGGGGCCCGCGGAGGCTCCGCGCGTCGCCACGGACGCCGTGCCCGGGCAGAGGCAAGCGCGGGGCCGCCCTGCGCCCCAGGTCGCGACCATCCCCGAGGCCGGCGCGCTGCAGAGCAGCCGCGGCGCAGACGGGGACCCCCGGGCAGGGAAAGCCGCGCCGGGGCCCTGGGGAGCCGAACGGGCCGCCCCGAGCGGGAGCCCACGCAGGCAGCAGCGCGACAGGCGGACACGAGGGCGTCGGGGGAAGAGCGACGGGGCCCCGAGGGCGCGGCACTCTGTCGCGGGGACGCGAGCTCCCCGGGAACACGCGGACCCAGGCAGAGGGGACCCCGCTGACGACGGTCTGTGGCCGACCCCGGGGGGCAGCGCCTGCTCCTCGGAGGCGCTGCCGAGTCTACTGCGGAAGCCGCGGAGACGGACCCCACGGGGATGGAGCCTTACCGGGCAGCGCACACGCTCCGCTCTCCGCGTCCCAGCGGAACCAAAGAGCTCGGGAACGACAGCCCGGACTCCCAGCGGCGAACCGCCCGCGCGACTACAATTCCCAGGAGGCTCCGCGGCTCCACACCCCCCGAGCCTTCCCGCACCCGGGGGGCCCGCGCAGTGCCTGCCGGAATATGTAGTCCCCGCCGCCGTAAGGCCGACGCCGAGGCCGGCTCCGCCCCCGCCGCCAGCCCCACCTCCTTCCATGTCCTCAGTCCAGTTGCGGCTGCTACTCGTGGGAGAGCTGGGCGAGGTGTAGTAATCGCCGCCGGGGCTCGTGTCCACGTCTTCCTCCATCGAGCCCGATTTGTGCCGCTTGCTCCTAAAGGGTGAGGGAAGGAGAGAGCAAGCCCGTTACCGCGGCCACCCGAGGGTGCCGGGCGGGCGGCGCTGACTTCCGGGCCCTGGAGGGCGGGCGAGCGGGGTGCTCTCGCGAGACGTCGCGGGAGCCGCGTGAACACCGGCCTCCACCTGCCTCCACCTGCCCATTGCGCCGACGGGACGCGCGCGGCCGGGGGCGGAGAGGGGCTCGGGCCGGGCAGGCGGCAAGCTAGCGGGCTGCGGACGGAAACCCCGGAGGCCTGGCTCGTCACGGGGCCTGCCGTGGACCCTAGAACCTCGCGGCCGGACCACGGTCCCATTTTACAGATGGGGAAGCCCGCGCAGACGGTGTGACCTGCTCCAGGTTGCAGAGCGAGACCCGGTGTCTGCCTTCTGGTGGGCTCTCAAGGGCCGGGCTCACGGGACTCAAAGCTGGGGGAGACGCTGCCTGGGGCGTCGGGGCTGGGGAAAGCAGCGCTTGGGGCTGGGTTTTGAAGGATCAGTAGGAGTTTACCACGTGGCCCTTGAAAGCAGGCACTGCTGGGAAAGGAATGAGCCGTCGGGGGGGTCAGATGGGCGTGTGGGAGGGTTCGTTGAATGCCCCCAAAGCGGGGACCAGGCACGTACCCGCTGGAGGAAGTGCTGGGTAGGGTTCTTCTCATGCCTGTGCTGGCTGGATTCAGGTCATATGCCAGGTGCCCCTGGAGCTCCCCAAGGGAGAAGTTGGGTCCTGTCCCAGTCACCACGGGGGCTGCGGAGGGCAAGAAAGAGCAGAGTGAGAGATGGCAAGGTCCAGGGCTGCCCTGTGCCCTGGAGGGTGCCGAGAACCATCTGGGGGCTAGCCAGTCCCAAAGGGAACCCCTTCCCTGATCGGCGTGGTTCCTGATTTGGCTGAAACTGTTCTTATCCTATGGATCAGAAGAGCAATGCCTGCAAGAGAGGCCGGGGGCACGCTGCAAGGCAAAGCCAGAGCTGGGGGCCAAGCCTCCGAGTGCTCCCTGAGGCCAGGCTCTGCTGATGGGCAGGGAGGACCACGGTCAGGGTGAAGGCCGGACAGTGCCCAGGACTCCCTGGGGTGGAATTCAGTCGGGGTGTCCCAGGAGTAGGTCCCCAGCAGGTCCATTAGGAAGGTAAGGGAACAGGAGGCAGAGAGAGGAAGGGGATGGGGATGGGGCCCTTTGGGATCTCCTCCTGGAGGGGGCGGGAGGCCCCCGGAAAGGACACAGGGGCAGGTTTTCCAGCACCCTCCATCCAGCATGTGGAGTCTGTTAACTGGGAAGGAGCACAATTGTGGCCCTGACCTTGGGCTCTAGGAGGGCCTGGATGCCACCCTTCCTAGGAACCTTGGCTTGGTGACAGGGGAGTGGGGCAGGGTGATGGGCTCCTCGCCTCTCCCTGAGGACCCTTTCTCTCTCAGAGCCATGCCCCCCCTCAAAGCCCCTTCTTCTCCAGTGCCCCTCCCCTGTGGGGGTCCCTCCCCCTCCGGATCCCAGCACAGGGTGGGCGGGGACACTCACTCCGGGACACTTGGATGAGCTCCGTGACACTGAACACACCGGAGGTGACAAAGCTCTCCTGGAAATCCGTGGTGTCTGGAACAGGGAGAAAACGGGGCTCACTGGATCTGTTTCCTTCTTTGACACGCCAGGTGCTGGAGAGGTCGCCCTGTCTACCCCCTGCAGCCCCGCGGCAAGAGGGAGGTAGAAGCTGGATCCGGGTTCGAATCTCGGCTCTGCTGTCCAGATCTGATCTTGGGCAAGTCACTGCCCATCCCTGAGCCTCTCTGCTCCCTAATCTCGGAAGTGGAGGCCGCACACCCCGCCACCTAGGGAGGCTTACACGTAGAAATCAGCTGCCCAGGAGGGGCTGGACTGCTTTCTTCCCGTCACTCCTTACAACACGCGATGCCCCATCTTCTTACCCCTCCCCCTCCAGACTGGGAGCTCTGTGATGTTCTGTGTGCCCGGGTCCCACAGTGTCCCTAGCGCCCAGACCAGAGCCAGGCCAGCAGCAGCGGCTCAGAACCAAAGGCTGGATGGAGGGTCCCCCTGCAGCAGTTAAAAATCCCCAGTGTCCCCAGAACCACTTCTGCCTAATGATAGAGGAAGAGGGACCTGCCTCTCCGGTGTGGGGTGGCCAGGGCTCATTTTATGGGTTTGGAAACAGGTTGGCTCCGAGAGGGCAGGAGGCCTGGCTGACCTCAGACAGCTGGGAAGCCTGTTGTGCCCCCAGAGGTCCACTCGGGCAGGACTCAACTTGACAATCATTGACCAAGTGCCTTCAGTGTCCAGTTCCAAGCTAGGCGCTGTGGACACTGTGGGAACGAGGCAGTTACAGTGGCCCGCTCTCCTGGGACTCACTGTCCAGTGTGGGCAGTGGACACCACGTGACTTCAGTAAGGCACAAAACCCTGTATGTAAATGTGCACAGAGCCGTGGTTTATGACAGCCCCGACTGGAAACAATCCATCAGCATACTAACGGAGCCACAAAACGTGGCCCATCCACACAGGGAGCATCCCTTGGCCTCGAGCAGGAGTGAGGCGCCCCACATGCCGCATGGGGATGGACCCCAAGCCCATGACGCTCAGGGAGGGAACCACATGGGGTGTGAGCCCACGCGTGTGACACGTCCAGAACAGGCTCCTCCACGGACAGGAAGGGGGTTCGTGAGGGCTGGGGGGAGGGGATGGGGTTGCTTTTCAGGTGATGGAATGTTCTGGAACTAGACGGTGATGATTGCACAACAGCGCGAATGCACTTAATGCCACTAAGTGTACATTTGCTGTTACGTGAATTTAACCACAATAAAAATAAGTTTAGGATCATGAAGTCCAAGGCACCACGTGTCGTGCGGTGGTAGGCGGGCAGGGCTGGGGGGCCTGCTGGAAAGGGGAGCTGCTTTACACAAAGGACTCTCAGGAGGCCTTGCTGTGGGTGACATTTTGCCAGGACCTCCAGGTAGGGGTGGATAAGAGGAGCGGGTGCATTAAAATCGAGGAAATGGCACGGAACAGCAATTGTTGGTTGCCATGATTGGAGTGATCTTAAACGTGCTGTTTTGCTGCCTCCCCGGGCGCCATGATATTCCCACCCGTGGCCCATGCAAAGGCCCTGGGGTTGGAGGCCAACAGGGCTGGAGTGAAAGGAGCCAGGAAGGGTGGTCAGAGTGGGGACCAGACCAGCCGGTGGGGAGCTCTAAGCTTTTTGGGGTGGTGAGAGCAGTTCTTCTCCAGGCCCCCAGGGGGCAGCACGGGCCACAGGGAGCTGACCTTGGTGCCCAGCTTC
>NC_081558.1:2364233-2400041 GCF_022355385.1 Mustela nigripes | reverse complement strand
ACACCATTTCTTGTGCAATTACTATATTCCCAGCCCCGTGCTGGGGGGGCTCAGAGCCACAACATCCCTGGGAGGACAGGGTGAAGGCCCCCCAGTGTCCAGGGGAAGTGGCCATGGCCATTTCCTGCCACCCAGCTGGCCAGCTGGTGTCAGCACACCCCTCCGCCTCCCCCCCACCGGGGTTTCCTGTTTGTGCAGCACTCGCCCAGCTCCATCTCCTGGGGACTCCCTGGCGGGAGGGAGGAAGTGCCTTCCTCTGCCAGACGCTGGAGCTCCCCGTGGGACCAGGCCAAGCGCCGCTGCCCCCGCTGCCCCCGCCCACCGTGAACATCTGGCTTGGAGGCAGGCGCCTGGAGATCACAGGAGGCCAAAGAGGACTCAGGGTCACAGACGCCCAGTGGTGAGCAGCCTGGGGGGCTGTGAACCTCTTGGAACCATCCGGCCTCCCCAGGCTGGTCCTTCCTACAGGGGTGTCCTCACCCACCGGCTCTTTCTTCCATTCTTCCTTCCTTCCTTTTCATCTCTCCTCCCTCCTCGCCCCCCCCCCCCCCCCGTATGCCACCTCTCTAGTTTCTCTTTCTCTCCACTTCTTCCCTCCCTTTCTCTTCTTTCTGCAAATATTTACTGAACACCTGTTGTGTACCAGGTCCTATTTGAGGTTCTGAGGACACAATAGTGATCAGGACAGACAAAAGCCTCTGCCCTCAAGGAGGTGACGCTGCATTAGGAAAGAGACACACGTGTGCGGTCACTAAGCAACTAAGCAAATACATATGCAATCACTAACTTCCTCAGAAGGAAATAAAACAGAAGGTGGCCATTGAGAGTGGCTATGGCTGCTTGAGGTCAGATCTCTCTGGGAGGGGAGCATGTGAGGTGAGACTCGGGAGATCCAGAGAGAGAGACAGAGAGAGAGCACAGTTCGCTGTCCAAATAGCAAGCAAAGCACATGCAAAGGCCCTGAGGCAGGACTGGACCTGGATCGTTGGAGGAACAGCCAGGAGGCCCAGGTGGCTGGAGCAGAAAGAGTGAGGGGGAGACAGGGTGGAGGGGGGGGCAGGGAGGGGAGAGGGGCAGGTCCCGCAGGTCCTTAGGGGTCAGGGAAGGACTTTTACCCCCAGGGAGGTGAGAACCCTCACAGCTGTGAGCAGAGGAAGGCAGGACCTGACCCAGGTGCTCACAGGTGCTCTCTGGCTACTTCAGGGAGGACAGAAGCCAGGCGGCCAGGGTGGAGGCGGCCGCTCTGGTCCAGGGGGCAACCATGGGAGCAGACCAGAGCAGAAGCCGGGCCTCTGCAGCTTCTGAGTCCTTTCTGTTCCCTGGGGCTCTGCTCCCAGCCCTGCCCGAGGCCCTCCCACTTCCCGCCAACATAGACCTCTGTTAAATGTCTCATGGGACTGCAGGGCCCCCCGGGGCCTCTCTTGTGGGGTGAGCACCTCAGGGACCAGACACTGGGAGCTGAGGGTCGTGGGTTCCCACCCCACCTTCCTGGGTGCCCCAGGAAGGCCCTTTAACCTCTCTGAGCCTCAGCTTTCCCATCTACACAATGGATCAACAGTGGCACCTGTCCAGGGCACGGCTGTGGCGAATGAGCCCAGGAAGGTCTGTGAGGTGCCCATGCAGGGCCATGCAGGGCCACGCAGAGCACACGGGGTCCTCCCGCCCACCCTACGCCGTCCGCAGACTCACCCAGTGTGATGGGCTTGCTGTCCTCCTGGTCCGAGCCCATCCCTGCCCGGGGACTGCCGCTCTGCTCCGCGTCTGCAGAGAGAAGGGGAGGACGTGGTGACACTGCAGGAAACCCCACCCCAGGGGGAGAGGTGACACCCGTGCTGGGGCCAGGCTGGGTAGTGCCGTGGAAAAGTGGTCCCCGATGTGCCCGGGCCCTGGGATCTCCGCTTGGCCCCTTCCCTTGGCTGCTGCCCACGGGGTCAGGGCGTCCAGAGGGTCCCCTCGGCAGCAGAACCCGTGTGCAGGGCCTGGCTCAGTGGCAGGCTGGAGATCTTCCCCTCCCTGAGCCTGTTTCCTCATCTCTGAAATGAAAGGAGCTCATTTCCTAAGTCGTGAGGGTAACTCACTCACCTGGCCTTCACCCAGGAGGCAGGAGCTATGGTTATGCCCACTTTACAGATGGGGAAACTGAGGGCCAAAGAGATGAGTCCTTGAGCCCTCCAGCCCCTCACCCCTGCTCGGCCTCTGCCTTTGAGGTCCTGGGGGTCCAGCCCTTGGTCTTGGGTTGTCACACAGGGACCCCCAGGAGGGGGCAGAGGGGCTTCCCCTGCAGCTACTCGACCCCCCGCCCACCCCCCTGGCTTGGGGGGCTCCCTCCCACCCTGGCGCCCGCCTCTCCATCTTATCTAAAAATAATCAGGCTCCTTGGCAGACGGGCGAAGCAGACAGACGCTGAGCTCAGCATTATCAGCTCCGGCGGACTAGATGGCAAGCAGCTCCAACCCCCCTCTGCACTCCCTCCACGTCCACCCAGGACCGAGGCAGGGGTTGGGGGGGGGCCCATGGTCAAGCCCAGCCAGACGGAACCCCTGGCCCTACCTAGTCGTCTCTCAGGTCAAAGACCAAGGTGGTGGGAATCACCATCGAAGGCCAAAGAAAGAGAATCAGCCCCTTCCACCTGCTGCATTCCAAAGCCAGACCCAGTTGCTGTGTGACCTCAGGCAAGTTGCTGAACTGTTCTGAGCCTCAGTTCTCTCTTCAAACGGGTGCAAGCACCAAAAGGCGGGAAAGAGAGACTGCCGAGAACTGGCTCCCTGGGGCTGTCTGCATGTTGCTATTATTGTTAGCGTCACGTTTCAATGCCGAACACGCACGTTCCCTTAAATCCCTAAGAGAGCCACACATCTGGTGTCATCATTGGACCCATCTTACAGACGAGGAAAACTGAGGTTGAAACAATGAAGGAGTGCTCACTTCTCCCTAAGGAGGTTGATCTGCATTAGTTTGCACGTGCGCCCAGACATCCCCGTGCGGCCATGCCTGACGCATCTGGTTTCTGGGCTCGGACGCTGGGTGCCCATCCCAGCTCCGGGAGCCTCAGCGGCGAGGATGGGGCCCCGCAGCAACCCTGGGGGGCCGTGCTGATGCCTCCCAAAGCAGCCATGAGCCCTCACCTTTGCCCGGTGGCTTTGCACACACTGTGCGTTGAGCACCTCCGGGCTGCCCAGACTGGTGGGGCCCTAAACGGCACCAGAGCGAGGATCCGTGCTTCGGTTTTCCCACCCACGACGGGAACGGTTGAGGGCAGCCACAGTCGTGACCCACTGGGCCGGGCACGGCTGGGCAGCGGCTGAGGGGAGTGTGCCCGGCTCGGCCCCACGCCCTGTGGCTGCTCACGGGCTGGGCAACCAGTGGCCCCTTGGCGCCGGCCACTCCTGCTTGGACGGCCATGCGGCTGGGCACGGGTGACCCCTGCGTTGGGAAGAGCCCAGCCTGGGCAGCCGGCCGTCGGGCTGCGGGCCTCGGGCACAGGACCCTCTTGTGGAACGGACGCCCATGTGGACTCAGCAGGCGGCAGTGCCCGCCTGGCACGCGGGTGCTGTTCCCCGAGGGCTGCCCGCAAGCCAACGCCGGGGAATCAGGGCGCTGGGGCTGGGACTCACCGCTCCCTGAGCCTCACTCTCCTCATCCAGCAAGTGGGCTCAACTCCAGCTCCTCTTTCAGGGCCTGCGCTGAACCAGAGGGTGGTCATGGGGGCAACAGGCTGGCTCACTCGGTGGGGGGCTCACTGTCAGCACCTCAGCAATCGGAAGGGGGCGTCTTATTACCATCAGTGCGATTTTCCCGGTTTATGTCCGGGGCGCTGGTACTTTGCACCCACCGAGAGCAATGGCCCTAGGCTACGGCCGGCTCCAGCTGGGAGCCCTTATCCCATGCTCATTCACTCTGTGACCTTGACCGCGACCTCTCTGAGCCTCCGCTTCCTCACAGTAAAACGGGGAAGACAGTAAAACCCACGCCTCGGCTTTGTCAGGGTGCCCAGTCAGCTAATAAGACGTGCAAAAGGGTTGGCATGGACTGACATTCAAAAAATGGTGCTTTGGGGAACGGCCGAAAACAATGGTGTTCTTAATTTTGGTCTCCAAGGGTTCGTTGCTGGCGCGGAGAACGGGGCCCGGGTTTGTGTGTCCATCTTGTATCCCGCAGCCCCGCTGGACACACTCGGTAGTTCTAGGAGATACTATGTTTGTAGAGATTTCCTTGGAATTTTCGTAGCTCAGGGCCATCAGGTCCTTGACAAGCACATGCTTTCTCTCTTCCTCCTCCTCTGTATGCCTCCGATTTCCTTTTCTTGCCTTATTGCTCTGGCAGCACAGTACCAAGGGCTGAGAGCAAGGGTGCCTTCTTGCTTCTGATCTGGGGGGGGGGTGGGCGCTCCCTCAGTCTCTCACCACGGAGTGCAAAGGTAGGCATGGCTCTCTGCTGACCCCTTTACTGGGCCACGGGGGTTCTCTTCTCTTCCTAGAGTGCCAGGAGCTTTTTTTTTTTAATGAAATAAGTGTAGTTTCTAAACAATGATGCTATAATTATATGCTGTCTCGTTAAATTTTTTTAATTTAGTTTTTAGATTGTGCTTCAAGATACATAGCATACACTTTACCATTTAAACCATTTCTAAGGGCCACCCGGGCGGCTCAGTCATTGAGTGTCTGCCTTCAGCTCAGGTCATGATCCCAGGGTCCTGGGATCGAGCCCCGCATCGGGATCCCTGCTCAGTGGGAAGCCTGCTTCTCTCTCTCCCACTCCCCCTGCTTGTGCTCCCTCTCTCGCTGTCTCTCTCTCTCCCTGTCAAGTAAATGGATAAAATCTTAAAAAAAAAAATTCTAAGTGCACAGCTCAGTGGCATGAAGCACGTTCGTCCCATGCTGTGGCCACGCCCACCCTCCGTCTCCAGAACTTTCCATCCGTCCCCACAAAGCACAGACGCCCCAACCCCCAGCCCAGCCCCCGGCTCCCACCCTCTCCTCTCTGTGCGGACGGGACTCCTCTGGGGACCTCCTGGGAGTGGGGTCCTGTGGGACGGGTCCTTCTGGGTCTGGCCGCTCTCGCTGAGCCCCGTGTCCTCGGGGTCCCTCCGCGTGTGGCAGGGATCAGAATGTCCTTCCTTGGGGCGCCTGGGTGGCTCAGTGGGTTAAGCCGCTGCTGCCTTCGGCTCAGGTCATGATCTCAGGGTCCTGGGATCGAGTCCCGCATCGGGCTCTCTGCTCAGCGGGGAGCCTGCTTCCTCCTCTCTCTCTCTGCCTGCCTCTCTGCCTACTTGTGATCTCTGTCAAATAAATAAAATCTTTGAAAAAAAAAAAAAGAATGTCCTTCCTTTTAATGATGCCATCTTAGTTTTAATTACCTCTCCCCTTCAGAATGTTTCTCATCCATCGCCACGTGTGACTTGAAATTCACACCCACCAAACTGAAACTGAGTTAGAACTTCCAGACTTCAGTGGCATGGGTCACCTCTCCATGCTCAACGGCCCACGAGCCTGCCGGTGACCGAACTGGATGGCGCCGAATGTCGCCATCTGCACAGAAAGTTCCACCGGGCTGAGGGCCCCTGGAGGTTTCCATGAAAATTCCAGAGCAAAGGGGCACAGGTAAGCCCTCCTGTCCCATCTCCGCACACAACCGGCCCTAAAACGCAGGTCTGAACAGATGTGCCCAGAAAGGACAATGTCGAAAGGACGGCTGGTGTCTGACGCCCCAGGACGCCCCAGGCCCCAGGCTAGGAGCTTTCACGAGCCAAGTTTCACTGGGTGAAAAATTTCCGGCACCATTGGATTCAACCCGCCTGGCCGGTGAGTTTGGTAAACTGAGGCCCACCTCAGAAAGTCTATACCCCAAAGCTGATGTCAAGTTAAAGAAACTGTGTGCCCAGCACTGAGTACCTTTGCTGCTCAGGGCAGTATCTGGGGACATCCCTAGGTCGCCATGACAACGGGGGTGCTCCTGGCACGGAGTTGAGTGGGGCCAGGGATGCTGCTCAGTGCCCCTCCACCCCCAGTGCCCAGGACGCCCCTGCCCCTGCGGAGAACGACCGGCCCAGAGCCAGCAGTGCCAAGAGGGGAGACCCTGGTCTGGAGACACCCATTTTCAGTGGGGGTGAAAGCGCTTTTGGCGGGGGGGCGGGGGATGGAGGAGCTAGACAATTTTGCTCTTTTGTGTATAAAGCATGAAAATATGAGTATAAATACGGCACCGGGAGAGATATGTACCTGTGATAGGAAACCTTCACGGGGTGTAGAGATTAAAGGAAAGAATGTCTACAAAGGATCTGCTGAGGCAGCAATGATAAAAAGAGGAGGTACGTTTTCTACCCTAGGGAATTTTTAAAGGACTGTAAAAGGAGAAAGGAGAGTATGTGACCGAAACTGGGTGAGACCTGCCGGGTCGTAAATATTGACCCTCTGGGCCTTTACTGAAAGTCGGCTGACTTCCCGCTGTGTGTCGTCCGGCAAGTTCTTGACATCTCTGAGCATCCTTTCCCTCATGCCTAACCTGGATGTGAACCACATGACACGTATTCCTTTCCTTTTGAAAGGAGCTGATGGCTGGGCACCTCCTGGGGGACACAGCAGTGACCAAGATGGACAAAAGGCCTTGTCCTCGTGGCACTCATGTCCTGAGGGGGGAGCGACAGGCCATGACTAAGTGAGCAAATACGCCGGGAGGAGAACCTCGGGCTGTGCAGAGTGCAAGGGAGGCCAAACCACCGGGAGGGAGAGGGGCTTAGGCCAGAGCTCCTGGGAGGGCTGATAAGGCCACTCTGCATGAAATGGTCCATTCCGGTAGTTAATACTTAGTGAGTCATTTCTTTGACTATACTGGGCCGCCATGTTTCACCTCCACTGACTTATTTAATCAGCAAAACTCCCCCGGGGGGACAACATGGATGTAGCTGGAGAGCAGAACAGGGAGGGAGGTAAGTCAGAGCAAGGGAAGTATCATAGGATCTCATCCATGTGGAATGGAAGAAATAAACAAGCCAGTGGTGGGGGTGGGGAAGAGAGAGAAAGCAGAAAACGGACTGTGGACTGTAGAGGACGAACAGGTGGTCACCAGAGGGGACGGGGTGGGGGGTGGGGGACACAGGTGACGGGGATTAAGGACTGCACTTATCGGGACGAGCACGGGGTCACGTGTGGACTGCTGACTCACCGTATATTGTATCCCTGAAACGGGTGAACTCACCCAACACGGTACATTAACTAGATCAGAATTAAAATTAAAAACTTATTTTAAAAGTCTACCCTGACTGAAAAAACAACAAACAAACAAACAAAAAAACCCAACTTCCCTGGGAGGGACATTCAATTCTCGTCCCCATTTGCCAGAGAGGGAAACTGAGGCACAAGGTAGCTCGGAAGCAGGCTCCTCGTCGTTTCCCGTGCTGCTGACAAGGTGAGGCCTGGCGGAGGCCCTGTTCCAGGAGTCCCCTCTCTTGTCGATAGTTTGCAGTGATCCTGGGGGTCCGGACCCGGGTCTCTGACCCGTCAGATAAAGCCCCTGGCTGGGGGTCCCCTGGCTCGGCTCAGCAGAGCCCCCAGACCACTGTACAGGCCAGTGGTACCACCTGCCTCGCAGGGTCGGCTCCCCACGTGCCAGACGACCCCCCCCACACGCCAGACATCAGGTGATATGGCTGATACCCAGAGCGGCAGTGGATGGAGTTACTCAGAGAGGGTGAGCAAGTTACCCAAGGCCACACAGCAAGACTGGTTTTATCTCTCTTCTCTTAGAAACATATATGCAAACATCTTGTTGGGTTTCAGACCACATCCACCACTAGCTTTAAAATGCTGTTCGCTTGTGTTGTGAGTTTCCTCAGGACCTGGTCGACTTCCCACCGCCCTGAGCACACGGTTCCTGTGGTCCACTTCCCACCTGGCCTTCCCACTTGGCCCTCAGTGTTGCTAAGAAGGTCTTCTCCACACGAGGAAAACACAAGGCGTGTCTCCTGTGTGAAAACTGAAGCAGAACATGGCCAGGCAGAGAGAGAGGGGGAAGCAGGCTCCCTGCTGAGCAGAGAGCCTGATGCGGGGCTCGATCCCAGAACCCTGGGATCACGACCTGAGCCGAAGGCAGAGGCTTTAACCCACTGAGCCACCCAGGCGCCCCTTTCCAGAGCTTTTAAAACACACTGGAGGCCCAAGGGAGGGCCGGCAGCTCCCAGGCCAGGCTGGTCTCGGGCACCTCATGGAGGCCAGAGATGCAGTCAGTCCTGGCTGCGGTGTGTGACCTGGCACTAGTCACATCTCCCCACTCTGAGCCTTGGTTTCCCCATCAATGAAGGGAATATTCTCAAAGGGTTGCCTTCCTGCACGGGCACGTGGTGGAAACCTGAGGCACTCTGGAAGAGGAAGGGCCCATCACAGATAAGGGGTTTGGTGACGGTATTTTTCCAAACTCAGAATTTAAGTGAACTGAGTCCTTCCTTTGCCAACCGCCCTCCAGGGCTCCCCTCTCCTGCGCACCCCCGCCCCGTCCCCCAGGCCCTGCAAGACCTCCCCTGTCGCTCACTCTGCTCCAGCCACACGGGCCTCTCTGGCTGGTCTTCCAACACGCCAGGCAGCTACTGTCCCCAGGACCTTTGCACGGGCTGTATCCTCTGCCTGGAACTCTGTTCCTTCAGCATCTACATGGCTAACCCTCTCCCATCATTCTGGGACCTTCCTCAAGGGCCTCCTTCTCCACGACACACGAGGGCACTTCGGCTCCCATAGGAAACACTTAACCACACTCGTGCATGTCGAAGGGACACTCTGGCCACCGACTGCAGTCATATTGCAAGCGAGCCCCTGCGCCGGCCTGGGCCCCGTTCTCCCAACGTCCTGCGTCTGCAGGCGTTCACGTGTGGCCAGAACGTCACCACCTCCTGGAGCTTTTTGCTCAAACAAGCACATGACCGTGGTGACAGTCGAAATGTACACTGGAACCCACTGACGGAGTGTACAAACTGTTCTTTCCTGTCCATGGCTGTGAGCCCAAATTTGGTCTGTCCCAGCCCGGGACAAAGGCGCCGCCGGGCCTCCGGTCCCGCCCTTCCCGCCCCGGGAGCACCCACCCCTTGGCACCAGACAACTCCCTTCAACCTGGTGGGTCCGACTTCCGCCACTCATAACTGGGAGATCAAGGCACAGCCGGACGGTCACCTCACAGACGTTTAGCGATCCCTTACTACTCGCCAGGCGTTGGCAGGGGGTTGGATGGCAGCGCGCCAAGGGAGGGAGAGACAGGCAGGAAGTGAACACACAGAGGAAGATGGAGATAATTTTGCCCGGTTCTACGTTCCAGTGAGGCCAGAAAGCTGCGTGAGGGGACAGAGAGTGGCTCTGGGGGAGACTTTGGACACAGATGTCAGGCGGGGCCTCTAGGAGGGGGCCTCAGCCACGGCGTCCTAGGAGCCAGGCAGAGGCACAGCAAGTGCCAAGGCCCTGGGGCAGGAATAAACCTAGGATGTCTGAGGCCATGTGGCTCCAACATGGTGAGCCCAGGAGAGAGAGCTGGGCTGCACAGGCCACGTGGCTGCTGTGAGAGGCTCGGGCCCGAATCTTGCGTGCCATGTGGAGTGATGTGACTTCAGCTCTGGTAGGTTTAACAGCACCACCAGCCAGGAGGCCGAGCAGAAGCCGGGAGCTTGGAGTGTGGCAGCGGGAACGTGAGATGGGGCAGCCGCTCCCTCGGAAAGTTAAACACAGAGTCCCCACATGACCCAGCAATTCCACTGCCGCATGTCTACCCCAGAGAGGGAAAAGCAGGGGCTCCCCGGGGATATTCACAGCCCCGTGTGCACGGCAGAGGGACTCATGGCCACCACAGATGGATGTCACGCCAGGGTCCTCAGTGTGTGGACACACACAGCTCGGTCCGTCCCCACATGGGAACACGGCCCAGCCTCAGAAAGGAAGGGACCCCGACCCCTGCCATCACGCAGAGGGACCCTGAGGACACGGGCTTCAGTGAGAGGAGCCAGACCCAGAAGGATCCGTCCCGCAGGACCCCACTCCCGGGAGGGCCCCAGAGGAGTCCCATCCACACAGACAGAGAGGAGAGGTTGGGAGCCGGGGCTGGGGCGGGGTGGGGAGTCCATGCTTTGTGGGGACAGAGTCTCCGTGTGGGAGGATGGAAGGTACTGGAGCTGGAGGGTGGGGGTGTCAGAGTACTTCCCGCCGCGGAGCTGTGCGCTTAGAGATGGTTAAGGTGGTACACTTTACGTTATATGTTTTTTTTAGCCACAAGAAAACACACACATTTAAAAAAAAGACTCTGGTGCTGGGCGAATTCTAGACTCTGGGGGGCTGGGAGCCCAGGCAGGTGTCCCGGTGGACGTAAGAGCCCGGCCCAGGGTGATGGCTGAGGACGGACAGACGGGTCATTGTTAATTTGTCCTTGGGACATAGAAGGACAGGACCTGAGGAGACCAGAGCGACACTTCTCTCAAACCTGGCAGGACGCGGGAGAGCCCAGAGTTCCCGCCTGGGCCCCGTGGCGTGTCCGCCCGGCCGGGATGGGCTGCCCGGAGAGCGAGCCGGATTTATGTTCCAACCTTCGCCGGCTTCCAAACATAGCTGGCTCTGGCGGCTGCCACGTCTGCCTCCTGACACCAGCCAGCAAGAGAGGAAACCAAAGCCAGGCCCTGGAATTCCCAGCTCCCAGGTCTCACCAGCCATTTTTAAACATTAGCCAGCTCAGGTTCAACTTTCTCCGTCCTGGAAGGCCATGCCGCACACACGACCCTGGCCTTTGTCCTCGTCCCGGCTGCCCTGTGCCTTTCCTGCCCCCTCCCCCTCGGGCAGGCTGCAGCCACCTTCCCTGGCCCCGTTCTAAGAGCTCCTTCTCCGAACACCCTCTCCCTTGGCCCCTTGTCCAAGCCTGTGCCCTAGTCCCCAGCACACTGGACGGAGTCAGCTCCAAAGTCCTCCCTCCCTGTGGCCCCCAAGGCCCTGCCCAAACTGCCCTCCCCCCACTGCCCCGTCCCCTCCCTGCCCTCCCCTCTTCCTCTCTCCCCTTGCTCATTCTGCTCCAGACACACACACACACCCCTCCCCACAGGTCCTCCAACATGCCAAGCCCGATGCTGCCCCAGGGCCTTTGCACAGGTTGTGCCAGCTGCCTGGAATGCCTTTCCCATAAATGCCTGCCTGGCTCATTCCCCTCAATTTACTCAAGTCTCTGCTCAAATGTGGTTTATGTGTCCACAGCCCCCGGGCACAGGCTCTGGGCTTGACGTTAGAGAAGTTCAGGAATCCACTTCCTCATGTCCCTCCCAAGAAGTGTGACAACAGACGCCCATGTCCAGTTATGTGACGACCGGCTTCGTGCCCCCGAGCCTCCACCCCCATCCCACACTAGTGTTCGCGTGAATCCCAGCACAAGACGAAACTGTGACCCTTTTATTCAACACACGCACTGAGCACTTACTGTGCACCAGGCGCTGTTCTAGGCTCTGCGGACACAGCAACGAACAAAACAGACCCAAAGTCCTGCCCCACAAGGTTCACGGTCGAGGATTTTGTGCCCAGCATCCTAAGGAGGGCCAGGGGTCGAGGGGCAGAAGGAGAGCTTCAGGCTAAACTTGGACTTCGCTGGGAGCGTGGCAGCGGGAGCAGAGGCTAGACCGCCCTGGGCTGTAAGGAACTCCAGCCCGAATCCCCGCTCCCCCAGCAGAGCCCCGGGGGGTTTCAGAACACAGACTCCCAAACTCAGACGCGCTGTGTGACCTCCGCAGACGTGCGTTCCCTCTCTGAGCCCTCGCATCTCCCTCCAGAGGATCCAAAACCCCTTCTCCAGGGGCCACTTGGACAAATCGAAGGGAAAAAAAAGCGAGACGCCGGACGTCCAAGGCAATGCTCTCCTCGGCCCCCCGGGGAATCGTCTGGGAAACGCCGACAAGAAGCAGGGGACCTGAGAGGCGACGGAGGGCCCGGCCGGGTGACCTCGGGGACGCCGGTCTCCGCCGGGGCCTCCTGGCCTGGCGCTTCCTGACCCGCGTGTTCCTCGAGTCTGGACCACACTTTCCCTCTTCCTCTCCCGCCGCGGCCGCCTGGGCCCGAGCCAACCTGCTTCGGAGTCACTTTCAAAGAAAAGTTTCTGTTTTCTTCCCACCCAGCCTGGCTCCCCCGCCGCCCGGCCTGCTCCGTGGTCTGGCTCCGGCCCCGCCGGGCGCCCGTGAACACCGCGGGCCAGTGGGTCAGGGTCACGGCCCTCCACCGCCACCCCCGGCCCCCGCCGCCTCCCCAGCACCAGCCCGAGGCCCTGGGCTGCCCTTGGGGGTGCCGCCCCGTCCCCGGACGCCCCGCGGGAGCTCCGGCCCGGCCGTTTCGGGGCGCCCGGCCTGAGCCCCTGGTGGGGAGGTCCCCGCAGGCCCGAGGGCCCCCCCCGGAGGCCTGCAGGCCGGGACTAGTCCCACCCCGGGAAGCTTCTGGCCGCCACGCCACCTTATGACATCATTCTCTGGCGGCCATTTTCTCCACTCTCCCTCCCCCGGGTTCCAGATGCTTCTGCCGGCCTCGGCGGCCATTTTGTCCGCGCAGGAGGCGCGGGCTGGCACCGGGCTGGGGCGGGTGGGGCGGCCGGGGGGGCCTCTCGGGGCTCCGAGGGGTTCAGCGCGCGCCCGCCGGGCGGCCCTGGCTGCCACTCGCGCTCCGCACTCCGGGTGGCACCGGGGCCGGGAAAAACAGGTTAAAAATACCCACACGCTTGGCCTCCCCCCCCCAGCCCGGTCCCCTCCAATGTCAAATGTGTCAACGCCACCCGGGGAGGGGGCAGACTTAAAATAACTTGCTGTTTACATTTGGAGCAAATTCTTGGCTCCTCCAGCAGCCAAGCCCGGGCCTCCGCCCGCCTCCCTGGCAGGCCCGCCTCGGCGGCCGCTGTGGGGGGACCGGGGGGCGAGCTGGGGGGGGAGCTCGGGGGCCACATGGGCCCGGACTGAGCACACATGTGCGGGCCCGGGAGGGGATGGCCAGCCCCGGCAACATCTGTGACCGCAGAGTGGACGGCGCCGGCGGGAAACCCAGGGAGCCCCAGGGAACACCCTCTTCCCAAAAATGGATGCCGGGGAGGGGGCCGCCTGGCCAGGCTGGGGGGCATCCGAGGGGCCACGGTCCCTCCCAGCTCACCCCTGCTTCACATGTTTCTTGGGCCGCGCCACACACTCAGCCGGCCCGGGGCACTCAGGAGGCCGGAGGCCAGCAGCCTTGCCAAGGGAGGCGGGCACCGAGGGAGGGCTTCAGAGGCGGGCAGAGTCCTGTTTGGGGGCTGTGTGGCCGCAGGCCAGTGCTGCCCCTCTCTGGGCCTCCCAGGAAAGCACCCTGGCCTTGGAGAGGGGTCAGTAGAATGGGCCCCATCCTCTGTCCCTTCCTGTACAAAGTGAACGTCAGGTGCAAACACCTCAGACCTTGGGCACTCTGTGTCACGGAGGGGCAAACTGAGCGCCAGAGACGGGCAGGGGCTTGACCCAAATCTCACCACCAGTAAGTGGACAAGCAGATCCGAGCCCAGGGACCCTCGTTCCGGTGGCCACGCTTTAAACCCACTGCCTCGAATGCAGGCAGAGGTTAGAAACTCGAGGGCCCGAGGCCAGAGGGAGAGGCAGTGGGAAGACTCTTTTACTCCCCTGGCCTTCCTGAGACCACCTTTCGGGGAGCCTGGCACACAGTTGGTGCTCAATCAATGCTCGCATGTAGTTGGCACTTGATTGATGCTTGCAGACCAGTGATGACCATTCCAGCAGGGGCCAGCACACAGGAGGTACCCAATACACGCTTGCCGCATGAATGACTGCAATTATCCTGATAGGGCTTGGTATACAGCAGGCACAAACTAAATGCTTGTTACAGGCATCGGAGGACTGCTGGGAAGACTGGGCCAATATTCAGAGGGAAAAGCCAGATTGAGGGCGATACAGATTCCCATCGGTATGACACAAGAGGTTTCTGCCCAGGGCAGAGCATGGGATGTCACCCAAACACTGGCCTGGGTCCTCTGAGGAGCAGCAAAAATCCTCTCTTGAGTAGATCCCCCGACTGCTCAGGTCCTAAATATCAGAGGGGGGAACCTGCAGCTGGAGAAGCTCAAGGAAGTAATTGGAATCTGTCCCGGGGGGCCCAGGAAGGTTTCCTGGGGGGAGGGGGCACTGCAGCTGGGGCTTTGATGCATGAGTAGGAGTTTGCCAGGCACAGAAGGGGCCTCTGGGGAGTGAGACTAGTGTACGAAGAGAATCATCACGACTTCCACGGATTGAGTGCTTATACACCAGGAGCTCCGTACAGAAGGGCTGACGGTGCCTGGGGAGGTCAGGCAGCTAGGCTCGGCGGGAAGGATACAGGCCGCCCTCCGACCTGTGCAGGGAGGCTTCGCTTCACCACCCGCTGCCTCCCTCAACGTGTCTGCCGGCTCACAGTGGGCAAGACGGTCTTGCGCCAGTGTCTCTACAGAGTGTATGAGGCCAGGTCAGCCCCCCGCCCTCTGCCCCAGGGCCAGGCAGGGGCTGAGGCTCCCGGGCACAGGGAGCACACCAGCTCCCCCTCTATCAGCTAGAAAGCCTGAGCTACCTCAGGAGCCTCCAGGAATCTGCTCTCACCTCTTCAGTTGGCACCAAAGGGGAACTGGGTGTGGTGGGGGGCTGTGCTGGCATCCCCCCGTGAGTCGCCCCAACACCCCAGGAGGGTGTTTATGTGGCAGCTGGCCACGTAAACCCTCGCAGCCTCTTCCCTGGGTGGCCAGTGATTCCCATGGAGCCCAGGAGTGTGCCCATTTCATGGATCTGCAAACTGAGGTGCGGTGAGTGGATTGGAGCCAGGGGCTCTTGTTCCCGGGGCATCAGAGCCACACGATGAGATGACCCCCACCCCGTCTTGCCTCAGCTCAGCTATGTGACTCTAGCCTTGCCCCCTCTTTACTCTGGGTCTCAGTTTCCCCAGTTGTCATATAGGGGCTGGGGAGCATATCATTAGCCTCGGCACCTTTTTCTGCTGGAATGTGGCCAGGCACCGTGGGGATTCTGGGTCTATGGTCCCATTTTATTGGAACAAAACAGTGCCTCAGAGAGGGCAAGTCAGGTCAGTTACCCATCTGCTGGCCCATCCCATCTCGGTGACTATGGTGGGTCTCCACTTGCACACCTCCCGTGCCGGTGGGCTCTCTCCCTTCTGGGTCTCCTGACTTATTGCTGCCGGTCACTGGAAAGGCGCCTGCTGTATGCTCCATGCTCACCCACCCCACTTGACAGTTACAGGTCACGACTCCCATTTCGCGGAGAAAGAAACGAGGCACTGAGCCAGGCAGGAGCTGGGCCGAGGTCCCCCACAGTGAGAATGGGGATGAAAATGGGCAAAATGCCACCGTGCAGGGGCTGGGCACCTGGCAGCAGCTCTCCTGACCCCCCAGAACCCCCATGGGCCTCCTAGGATCATATCCAGCCTGTCTGACAGCAGCGCCCGGCTCCAGGAGAGCCCCTGAGCATGTCAGGGGGGCCCGGCCCTCACTTCAGACCTCTCTCTCCTGCATATGCCCAGGCAGGTGCCTGGCCGCAGGCAGGGGGCAGGCACCAGTCTCAGAAGGGCCACGTGATGCAGGTGCCCAACTTGCACGGCCGCGCTGAGCCCAGGCTGACAGCCTAGGGAACCAACGAGCAACAGGGCTCCTGCCTCTGCCTCCATTACCCCTTTCCTGAACCCGTGCAGGGGCCTGGGTCCCTCAACTCTCAGCACCTCTTTCCCACCAGTGTGTGTGCTCCCCACAGTGGCCAGAGGGCGCCTGTGAGCCCTCCAGAGCTCCCACCTCTTTGGGGCAAAAGCCCAAGTCCTCCCAGAGGCCCCCAAGGCCCCGCCCATCATTCCTGCCCCGTCCCCTCCTTCCCCTCCCCTCGCCCTCCTCTCCCCTTCACCCATTCTCCTCCAGCCCAGTGCTGCCCCAGGACCCTTGCACAGGTGGTTCCTCCCACCTGCAGACGGCCCCCTTTCTATTCTGTTGCCTTTATTTTTTTGATAGTCCTCATCACCAACTGACATTTTGTTCTTGTCCTCTGTCTGCTTCTCCTGGTGACTGTGAGCCGCACAAGGGCTGCGGTTCATCTGTCTGGTTCCCTGCGGGGCCCCAGGCCCCAGAGCTGTACTTGGCCCATCCTGAGCACTGAATCATATTTCCTGACTACCAACTGGCTGAGCGCGGAGCCTGTATGTGCTCCGAGCTGGCCTAGACCTCTCGCAGGTCTTAACTCATTGCTTCCTTGGCAACCCCACGAGGCAAGCGAATTTTACAGGTGGGGAAACTGAGGCTCAGAGACAGACGGCGCTAAGCAACGTCAGAAGCAGAGCAGGCCAAGCCAGGGCTCTGTGTCCCAGCCGCTGACCTGCGGCGGCTGCGAGGGACTGGAGTCGACCGTAAACAACATCAACAGCAGTAATAATAACGAGGGCAAGGGGGCAGCGACGAGCTCGGAATCAGCCCGTTGACGAGGTTCCCCGGTGTGGGCTAATGCAAGAGCCCCGGAGGGGAGACTCAGGGGACACCGGCCCCTTTAAGAGCTTCCCCCTCCCCAGCTGGGCGCTGGCCCGGCCTCCCCTTATGTAAGCAGGCCAGCTGCCCTTGCATAACCTGCTTACATAAGGAAGCAGGGAACAGGCTTGTCCATCCGGCAGCAACCTGTCCCGGGCCGTCTGTGGGGCTGGCCTGGGGCACAGGAGCGCTGAGGCCACCCAGAGTGGCCACCGGGTGCAGCCCCATTCAAGGGCCCCTGGGGACGCCCCAGGCCCGCAGACTCAGCGTCCTCTGTGCGGGGGGCAAGCGAGAGGCTTCTAGTCTGCAGGCAGACGGGGGCCGCTCCCATTGCTCTGAAGGGGAGACTGAGCCCCAGAGAGGGCAAGTGGGCAGCCCCACGCTTCCCAGGCCCGAGCAGAGCACGGAGGTGGCAGACCTGTGGTGAGAGGCAGACGGTGTGGCCCTAGCCAGAGCCTCTGCTTCTGAGTTCCTCCGTGAAACGGGGCTGAAAATGGGAAGATTCTCTGCAGGGCCTGGTATGCAGCTGGTACTCCATAAATGCAGCCTTCAGCTCAGCACGGGACAAACTTTAAAAGCCTTTTAATTCTAGTCACCAGCTTGCCTCTTGAAAGTACACACGGCCACTGGCCTTTCCACCCCGAAGCCACAGGCCAGGAGAGAGGCGAATGCCCGAGCCTCAGGTACCGCAGGACGGCCCCACAGGCTTGCGTTAGAGTGCCGACTGTATACCAGATTCTGGCCCAGGTGCTGTTCTGTCTGCCCAACAAGCCCCGGGGTAGACGCAAGGAGCCCCGGACAGATCGGGAAACTGACTGAGGCTCAGAGAGCCAGGATTCGTCTGAGGTCAACCCAAGCCCCACCATGCACGCACGGTCTCCATCCCCGGGCGGCCCCCCCGCCAGCCCCCGGCCCACCTGTCTGACTACGAGAGCCTGGGGGTGTCTGGGTATGGACCCCCCCCAAGGCTCCCACCCTCACATATCGGTTCTGCCATCTTTGGGAGGGGTGTGGCTTGGGAGTGGAGGCGGCCTCTCTCCTTCCCCTTCTTGCTGGGCACTGGCCCTTTAAGGCAGCTGCTGCCAGGGCTTGTCCCGGGGTTACCCCAAGGGGCGGGTGTGGTCAGGAACAAGGGGCCCATTCAGCTGCTGCTGCCACCTCCGGGCAGCCCACAGGCTGGCCTGGGTGGGAGGCAGGGAGGAGATTGGCAAAGGCAGGGACAGACTCAGTGTGAGCAGAGACAGAGACAGGCACCAGGAGAGAGACAAAGAGACAGAGACGAAGAGACAGGGACCCAGAAAGAGACACCCGGCCTCTAGGCTGTGCCTCCTGCCTCCCTGGTTCCCCTGAACTGAGAGTTGGAGGCCGGTCCAACTCCCAACCAGGAGCAGCCCCCAAAGGTGCTCCTTGATCCCACTGAACCTGGTACCCACTCACTAGCATCGAAGTCCTATAAACCCAAAGGGGGGGATCCTGGAACATTCTGGGGAGGTCCCTGTCACACCTCAAACAGCCCCTTCCCAGGGGACCATTGTGGGCCTTCAGATCTACCAGAGCTGGGTGTGAGTTCCGACTCAGTCTCTTAGCTATGTGACCTCAGTCCACTGGCTTTCCCTCTCCGGGCCTCAATTTCCCCATCTGTTGTTTTTTTTTTTTTTAAGATTTTATTTATTTATTTATTAGAGAGAGAGACAGCACAAGTAGGCAGAGAGGCAAACAGGGAGAGAGGGGGAAGCAGGCTCCCCGCTGAGCAGAGAGCCTGATGCGGGGCTCGATCCCAGGACCCTGAGATCATGACCTGAGCCGAAGGCAGAGGCTTAACCCACTGAGCCACCCTGGCGCCCCAATTTCCCCAACTGTTAAATGCTGTTCACGACCATCTCTACCTCGCTGGGATTATGATAAAATGAAACGGAGCTAACAGAACCGAACATCTGCTGAGATCGTAACTTGGTGAGCCCTCGGGCCGCCCACAAGGGCCCTGTACGTGCACTCCGCCGACCAACACACTCGCGTGTGACTCTGCTCCCATCAGATGTCACGCTGCCTTCAACTGAGGACGTACTGAGCACCCTTCCTGCTGCGGACAGGAGCTGCCCTGGTGTGCCCTGGCTCCACAATGGCCTCCGGAAACACGCCCAGGGTTCCGTGTCCCCACATCCAACAAGCGACAGACACCTACCAGGGATCAAATGAAATCTCGATTCCTATTCCTGGGACTGCCTGGTTTTAGACGCTCTTGGTCATACGAAGAAATTCTCCCAAACATCCTGCCCCCAACTGGGGCCGCCAGCCAAGCAGCTGCCCCTAAGAAGGCAGCCCCTGCCTCCGCCAGTCTGGAGGGAACCTCAAAGAAATGAAAACCCGCCTCCTTCCCCTCTATACACATCTTTTCTGGAACATTCTGCTCGGTACCCTGGTCTTAGGACAGGCTTCCTCAACTGACCCAAGCGTTCCAGATCTTTGACACAGAGAATTCTAGAACCTACCCATGGGAGCTCTAGAACCCAGCTCAAGAAAATCCCAGAGCCCATCCTTGGGCGTGCAAACACCCAATGTCAGGAATTCTGGGGCCTGCCCTCAGCGCTCAAAAATATACTTAACAGGTTTCTTGGGTATTGATGAAATCAGTACTTGTTTGGAGAAGTGCTGCTAGGTTTCACAGTTTGGGAATCCTCATAATCCTGAGAACCCAGCTTGAGATTCGTGAAATCTGTTTCCAGATGCTGAAAAAAACTCCCCTCAGAGAATGCAAGAACCTGCCCGAGTTGTTCCAGAACCCAACCTGCAGAATTCTGGAGCTCGTCCCTCGGTTAGCAAAACCTAAGATAAAACATTCTGGATCCTGCTTCTAGACACCCAGAAACCCCACCTCAGGAAATTCCTGATCCTGCTCCCTGGCCGTCAAGAACACACTGGAGGAATTCTCCATCAAGGAACCAGCTTGCTGATCAGGGTTCTAGATCAAGGCTCTAGAACGGTTTCCTGGGTCGTTAAATAACCCAACCTCAAAGAATTGTAAGGGTTCTCTTAACACAGCAGTTCTCAACAGGGGTGATTCTGTCCCCAGGGACATCTGGAGATATTTTTGGTTGTCACAACTGGGGGGGTGGGGCACTCTTGGCATCACGGGGTTTGTCGATGACAGCACTGACAAGGAGAGACCCTGCCTTTCTATAGTCAAAAGCCCCAAGGTGAGACCTTCTAGAGCCTTCCCCGTGGATTTTCAGGAAACCACCTGGGGAATTCTAGAATCCCTCCTTACATGTTCTCATGTATCCAACTGGGGGCAGATTTGAGATCGGCCTTGAAATTGTCTAGACTTCAGAAACTCTGAAGCAGAGTTCCGAGCCCCGACACGCGGCTGGTCAGAGTCGGGGCATGAGTGTAACACACCCGCTGAAAGTCAAAAACGGAGAGCAAATAAGATCAGGGCAAACATCTCAATAATTTGTCCATAGTGATTATGTGTCAAAACGACAATATTTTGGATGCCCTGGGCCAAACGGAATATGTTGTTACAACTCATTTCCCCTGTACATTTGTACTTTTACGTGTAGATACCAGAAAAAAAAAAGAAAAGAAATTATCGATGTGGCCCCCACTCTGTATTCTCCTGGAGGGAGCAGTTCTGAAGCCCGCCTAGGAGAATTTTATTTTATTTTTCTCAAGGAGGCTCTACGCCCAGCACAGAGCCCAATGCAGGGTTTAAACTCACAACCCTGAGAGCAAGACCTGAGCTGAGATCAAGAGTCAGACGCTGAATCGACTGAGCCCCCTGGGCGCCCCCCACCTAGGAGGAGTGCAGAACTGCCTGGATGGTGAAGAGCCCAGCTTAGAAGTTTCTAGAACTCCAGCCTTGGGAACTCCAGAACTTGCCTCCTGGAGGATCTGGGAGCCATCTCAGCTCTGACATTCTAGAATCCCCCTGCCCCCAGTCTTGAAACACCCGCCCCCCCATGCAAGGCATTTTCCCTGAGGCCTGAGGGTCCCTCCGACTTCTACCTCCCAACAGCCTCCAAGTCAGCCTGGAGCATAAGACGGGTCAGGATGGACCGAACGCAGAACCCTTCCTGGGAAGCCCGGGGCCTCGCCCCCATCTCTCTCCGGGCCTCGGTTTCCCCATCCGGATAAGACATGCAGTGTCCCCGAGTGCCCCCTCCCTCATCCGTCACCAACTCTGACCATCTGTGACTTCCTGCCCACACCCAGCTGGAGGAAGAGGGGCTGGCCTGGCAGCTGGCTGGGGAAGGGGGGTTGCCTGAGATGTCCCTAGCTGCCCTCGGCCTCCCCTGGGCTCCCTGGGCGGAGGGCCAAGGGGGCAACTGCAGCCTCGCCGTGCCAGAGATGGCCGCCACAGGTGCAGTGGGCCGGCTCCCCCTCCTGCTGGCTCCTCGGGGAGCCCGGCCCTGGTGGGCCGTGTGGACGCCGTGCAAGCACGCGTGCATGCGCGCGCACACACACACACACACACTCACACACAGGAGCACTCCGCGGGTGGCCTCGGGAGCGTCCTCACCCCTGCCCGGGCCACAGGGGTACCTGCTCACGGGCGCGCTGCCCTCCCCTTCCGCGCGCCAGCACCGGCCAGAGGTGGATGCCTTCTCCGTCTCCGTGGCTCACACTCCCCGCACTCGTCGCGCAGAAAAACCCGAGCGCAAAGGCGGGCGCCAACTCGGCCCAGGGTGCCCGGGTGCTGGCCAGAGCCGGGACCGGAGCCGCCAGCCCGTCGAGGGTAACAATCGCCGTTACTATAGGACGACAGCGGACGTTTTTATGAGTTATTTATCGTGACAGACACCCACAGAATACGCTATTAGTCCTCAGGAACAGCAACAAATCATTGCTTCCATGAGGGCAAAATACACACAGCACCATATCCACCGTCCGATTGTCTTTGAGCACACAGCTCGGCGGCGGGAAGCACGGTCACCCTGTTGTGCAGCCACCCCACCCTCCGTTTCTAGAACTTTCCACCTCCCCGCATGGAGACTCTGTCCCCACGAAGCACAGACTCCCCACCCCCTGCCCTAGTCCCGGCTCCCACCCTCTCCTCTCTGTCTGTGTGGACGGGACTCCTCTGGGAGAGGGGTCCTACGGGATGTGCCCTTCTGGGTCTGGCCCCTCTCGCGGAGCCCCGTGTCCTCAGGGTCCCTCCATGTGGTGACAGGTGTCAGGGTCCCCTCCGTCCTAAGGCAGCATATCACTTTTGAGTGCTTATTGCGTGGTACCCCTGTGTCCTAGCATTCTGCATGCATTCCCTAATTTAACCCCACAGGCTCTGCTCTCATCACGCGCACCGCAGAGGGAAGCAAACCAAGGCCCAGGCAGTGACGTCACTTACCAAGGTCATCCCCACTCTTCCGACACTGCCAGCACCCCCCTCGGGCTCCTGGCCTGCTCTGTGTGCACAGCCCTCACCTGCTGGCTGTCTCTTCGCTGCTGACCATGAGCCCGGCGGCCGGCCACCACTATAAATACACTGTCAGCTGGCGTCTGGGCCTGGGCCCCCGTGCAGGCACCTTCCCTGCACAGACAGACGGCCCGTACACCTGGCTGCCCGGCCCAGGAGGAATCCAGGCTGCCGGGAGCCCCTCACCCCTCCGCCGCCCAGACACCTGGAGTGGGTGACGCGGCCTGCTGCCAGTGGAGAGCCCGTCCTGGGTCACAGGTGCCCAGGGTGCCGGAGCAGAACGGAGGTGCCCCCCTCCCCCACTGTCTCCTGGAGCTGGGGAAGAGGATCCAAGAAAGGACTGAGCATTTATGAAGCGCTTCCTGTACGCTTTTTGAGGGCACTGACTCGGGTCCTCAGGGTGGTAGACGCGGTTCTCACACGCCCGGTTTACAGACGGGAAACCGAGGCTCGAGACGAGAACCCATCCCACAGGGCCTGCAGCCAGCACGGGCATAAACTGTGCCCGACCCCCACATAGATGGGGTCCTCACACCCTCCACCTCCCAAGGACCCAGTGCTCGGATGAAGATTAAGGAGGGTGGAGGAGGCAGGGGGGCCCTCGGTCGGGGGCCGGCTTGCTCCTCTCCGTGCCCCACAAGGCCCCACCTTCCTGCCGTCAGACCAGAGAGGGCAGGGCTCTGCCCTAGGTCACACAGCACACCAGGGGCAGACCTGTGGCTGAGCCAGGGCCCCTTGGTGCAGACTGCAGCTCCTTCTCCTGCCATCTGAGCCCGGGCTGCGCTTGATGGTGACCTTGGCCCCCAGGCTTGGCCCCTTGTGGGCTCTGGGAGGTGGCTCACTGCTCCTTACTCATTCATTCCCCGTGTGTCCGGCGCCCCCTGTTCCCATGGGCGGCAGGACTGGGAGGGCGTGGGTGCCACCCAACTTCCTCCAGAGGATTTTCCAGTTTTTTCTTCCTTTCAGGGTTTGAGGACTCAGGATTCTGTGCGTTTGAATTCTGCTCAACCTCGCAGGGGCTGTGTGACCTTGAGCCCCCGGCGGAGGGTCTCTGGGCCTGCCTCCCCACCCGTCGCATGGCAGAAGCTGACCGTCCCGCGCTGGCAGGCCGGTGGAGAGAACGGAACGAGCTATAACATACGACAAGCTCAGAACCGGGTGCGCAGTGCTTGGCACACGCGGCACACGTTGGCTGTTACCGATACTTTTGTCGCGACGGCCTGCTTCCCGCTTCCATCCAGGAGGGCTTCGGGACCCTCCCTGGGGCACCCCGGGAGCCCCTCCTGCAGCCACAAGCTTCCCAGCCGGCCCCTGCCCACAGCGCCATTCTGGGCGGTTGGCACTGCACAAGGCGGGAACGGGAGGCCAGCCCGCGGCCGCGTCACCAGATGGGCACCATCTGGGCTGGCGGCTCAGGGCGGGCTGGCAGCTGCCGGAGCGGGCGGGCCTGGCAGCCCCTCCCCCGCCCGGGCCTGGCACCACGCCCGCCCGCGCCTCAGGTTTCTCAGGCCGCCAGAGGGGGGTGGGGAGGCCTGGCCGGGCTTCAGGGCTGGGCAGGCGGCTTCCCTCTCTGGGCCCTGGTTCCTCCAGGCTCCCTCCCAAACACAAGGCAGGTGGAGGAGTGCCGGGCTTGCCCGCTGCTGGCCTCTCCACCACCCTCACCGGGAAGCCACGCGGCAGGCCTCGCTGCCCCCAACAGTCCCCGGAGGCCTTCCTGCTCTGTGCCTCAGGCTCCAGGCCATGCTGGCCTCTGGGCCTTTGCACTGGCTGTGCGCCACCCCCCCAGCCCCGTGCCTGCTGCACTCATGCAAATTCCTCTGCGGCTCCCTGAGTCCTGCAGGCCTCATCCTAAGAGCCACCTCCTTGGGTCTCCCTCCCTCCTCACTCCTCAGTCTGGGGCTTCCCCCCTCCCTGCCCCTCTCCACACTCTGCCCCTGCTTTGTTTTCCTGCACTTGTTCTTGGTCACTGAACTGCAAATCGTCGGTTTCCGGGTCCCCCACTCGGTTGCACACCCCCCTGCGCCCATGTAGCAGGTAGCCCCCTTGTGCCCCAAAGCAGAGCTCACATCTCCCTTTCATCGTGGTCCCCCCAGCTGGCCCCTAGGCTGCCCCCCAGGGCACACGGAGTCCAGCACCTGGAATCAGGGCCCTAAGGTGCCCGATGGACACCTGGGGTTGCCCAATTTAGCCCGAGGAGGTGCCCCAGGCTCTGACCCGCCTGGCAGCCCCAGCAGCGAAAAAGGCCTTCTCAAAGCTCATTCCCAGCCCTCCATCCCCCAAATAAAACTGAGCCCCGGAGAGGCACGCCCCCCCCCCCCCCCCCCCCCCCCAAACCCCCCCCCCCCCCCCCCCCCCCCCCCCCCCCCCCCCCCAAAAAACCCGGCCCCCGGGGGGGCCCCCCCCCCCCCCCCCCCCCAGAGCTCCGTCCTCAGCTTCCTCCTTGAACTTGAATCCCTGGCTTCCCAGAGGGGCTCCTTGAAGGGGGTCAGGCCACGAACCCTCCAGACGGAAGGAGGAGGGCAGCCGGCCGCTCTCTCTGCTGTCAGACTGACACCTGCCCGACCACGAACAGAGACTTCGCTGGGACCCAGGATGAGGCTGGAGGTGCTGGAGGGCACCCCGGCCCGTGGGAGCCTAGAACACAGACCCAGCCCCGGGGTGCCCACAAGGCTGCCAACATTGTACCCCAGGATTTACGTCCCTCCTCTCCCACCACCGTCCAGGGTGGAGGGCTAGGGGCCGTCCTCAACAGTAGCTGCCAGCACTCGCATACCCGCTCTGTCCGCCCTAGGTTCTGGGACCTCGGGCAGGCAGGGTCCTGTTTCCCCACCTGCGACCTGAGTACAACCGTGAATCCTGCCAGGCCGCGGAGAGAATGGGAAAGAACACCGAAGCCCTCAGGAAAAATGCCGGGGGGTGGGGGGAGAAAGTGGAGTCAGGAGTCAGGGCTCTCAAGCATACATAGGAGTTTTCTATATGGGAGAGGCCTGCCTGGCACGGGGAGCACCGAGGCCCAGGGTGGAATTAGCGATTGGTAACCGTCATGAGGATGGCAGCGGGGCTGGGGCGGGGGGAGGACGGGGTAAGAACAGGGGCCCGCGGAGCCCTAGCTCCAAGCCTGGCATTTCCCCCTGCCCCCCCAGGGGCTGCCTGTTGAGCACTTACCACGAGGACCCAACCAGGCAGCTCATCTGAGCGCCCCATTTTAAAGACAAGAAAAGAAGGCACAGAGAGGCTAGGCGACTTGTGTCGGGTCACCCAGCTGGCCAGCCGCCGAGCTGGGCTTGGAATCAGCCCTCGCCTCACTCCCAGCCAGCTGCGGCTCGGTCGGCTGGGCCAGCTTGAGCAGGGGTTCCCATGGGGATGAGGGAGCCCGCGGGAAGCAGGGGCGGGTACAGCTTTGACCTTCCCCAGCCCACGAGCCAGGAGGCCGATCACGCTGGCCGCTGGCCGGCAAAGGCATGGCAGCCTGGGGGGCAGCTGGACTCGGAGGTGTCTGGGGAAGCCTGGAGGCCCGGCCTGCCTGCTGAGCCGAGGGGGGGAGGGGGGTGGCTGGGGGAGGGGAGGCGCCTGGAGATTGTGCTGACACCGGCAGAAAACTCGCTTCAAAATTTTATCAGCTCAGCGAGGAGGAGGTGGGGGCGGGGACAGGCTTAGAGGATGGACGTGGTGGGAGAGGCCTGGACCGGCATGGCGATGCGTCTGCCGCCGAGGCCACCCTGCCCCCCGCCCGGGGCAGCCAGTCACCTTGTCCACCCCTCTGCCTCCGCGGGCCCTCAGGCAGCTCCAGCTCCGCTCCAAGCCCCCAGTGGGTCTGTGGCTGATGGATGGGGGCGGGGGAGGGGGGCAGAAGAGGTCAAGGTCAAGGCATCAAGGTCGAGTCGGGAAACAGCCCCACGCCCTGGAGACCGGAGTCCTACAACCTCATCGAATCCTTATGCCATCACTGGCAGAGGCGCTGCTGTTACCCCCACTCACAGAGGAAACAGAACAGTGATGTGTCCCAAGTCACCCAGCCCGCAGGGGGCAAGGCTCTGGAGGTCCCTACAAGACCCCACCCCCACCCCCTGCCCCCAGCCTGCCTTCCTTCAGTCTGTCTCTGAGAGTGTGCTCCGTGGGATCCGCCAGGGCTGGGCTTACAACCTGGGGACACCCACCTGACATGCTCAGGCCACCCCCGGGTGTGTACCCACATGGGTCCCAGACTCAGCCCCGGTGGGGGTGGGGGTGGCTGGTGGGCCTGGGCCCTGGGCCACCAGCCCTGCTGACTTCCAGAGGCCAGACCACCCCTCTGGCCTCTATGTCTTGGTCAGGCTGCCAACCCTCTGGGACACCCCACACTCAGCACTGTCCAGCCACCCCGCAGACCTCAGCTCTGCCGCAGCACTTCCTCCAGGAAGCTGCCCTGGGTTTCCCCACCCTCACAGGTGCTGCTGGCCTCCAGGTGCGGCGCTGAGCCTGGATCCAGCACACACCAGCTAGAACGGACAGAGCCGAGAACACAGGGGACCAGAGAGGGTGGTAATCCAGCCAAAGTCACACAGCACCCATCTTCCCCCTCTGCACGAAGCTGGGACCCACCGGACCTCCGCTGAAGGTCTGAGAGTTGATCCACTAGCATTCACAGTGCTCAAGGCCAGCCCTCTCTCAGACAGTCTCTCCCAGTGGTCACCAGTGTGTCCTCACCTCTATTCCCAACAAGGCCTTAAGTTGCCCCTAGGGCCTCCAGGGCCAGGATCTCACCTCCTGAGATCTCAAGAGCCCCCCTCTTACCTTCAACCCCCTCGGGGCTGAAGACCGCCTCCCCACACAGACTCTCCTCCAACCGTATCTCTTGCGCTCAGACCTTCACAGCACAGGTGCCAGGTGCCGGTCCTACCCTAACGCAGGCCAACAGGCCCCCTCGGCCCCGCCCACCACACCTGCCTCCCCTCCCAGCCCAGCCTGAACCACCTCCCCAGCCGGAGGCACGTGAGGGGGCCGCCATGCCCACCCCCCCGCCCCGCCTCCACGCGCCACGGGGCGTGTGCACACATCTCCCCACGCGCGCGCCCGCCTCACCTCGCTCGCGCACGAAGTAGGCCAGGTAGAGGTCGAGCTCCTTGACCGCCACGCCGATGTGGTGCGGCTGCACGCAGAGCACCGGGTGGCCGCACTGCGCCGCCTTGACCAGGCGCTCGCCGTCGGTGCTCTCCAGCGGGATGCCCTTGAAGAGGATGACCATGACCAGGTCCAGCCGCCACACCTTGTCGGCCTGGCGCAGGCAGTCGATGCGGCGCATCTTGCCCTTCTGGTCGGGGTTGGAGAGCACACAGCCCGGCGCCTTCTTGCCGGTGATGGCCAGCACGAAGTCCTCGCGGCACTCGGGCCGGATGTCCTTGCGCAGCTTGGCCAGCAGCCGGGACGCCCACTTCTGCTTCACCTCGGCCTTCTCGCCCAGCAGCTCGTCCTTCACCGCGCGCTCCTCGTCCTTGGACATGCGCTTCTCGTGCTTCTTGAAGTACTTGCGCTTCCGCGCCTGCAGGTTGAACCAGGTGTAGGCGAAGGCGCGGACGTGCGGCAGCAGCGCCTCGATGAACGGGTGGAACTCATCCTGCGGGCGCGAGAAGCCAGAGGTCAGGAGGCGCTGGGGACCGTGGGCCCACTGCCCAGCCCGGGAGACTGAGGCCTGGAGGAAGCTCCAGGAAGATACGTCCCCCCCACCCCAGGGAGGGCCAGACGCCTGTGCATACCCCAGTCACCTCTGGGGGAAACTGGAGGCCAGACGGGACCCAGCAGAAGTGCATGGGGGACAGGCGCAAACCCCTTGCCCAAATGGGGAGACCAGGGCTTGGACTGTGTGGGAGGTGCAGGCCAAGCAGAAGTTCATGGAGGGCTGTCCTGAACCCCAGTATACAGACAGGTCAAGCAGAGGCTGTCCTGAACCCCGGTATACAGAGGGTCCCCAGATGCTTGATGGGGGCTAGCCCATTGTACAGACGGGGGAAAGTACGGTCAGGAGAATGGGGGATGTTATGGAACTATTCGCTGTCTACTAGGACGGGGGCAGGGGCAGCAAACCACAGTCTGAGGGCACCTTAAAGAACAATAGTGAGTATTTCATTCTGTTGCAACTACTCAGTGCAGTGCGGCATTAGCCCTAGATAGGACACACAGATGATGGGTGAGGCTGCGTTCCGATAATACTTTATTTACAAAAACAGGTGCAGACACTGGGTCCCAGGCCTGCAGTTTGCAAGCTCCTGCACTCCAGTATGAGCTCAGGGGTGCCTGGGGGGGCTCAGTCGTTAAGCGCCGGCTTTCAGCTCAGGTCAAGATCCCCTGGACCCCCAGGTCCAGGGGATCAAGCCCACATCGGGCTCCCTGCTCAGCGGGGAGCCTGCTCCTGCCCCCGCCCCTCCCCCTGCTTGTGCACATGCATGCACTCTCTCTCTGACAAATAAATAAATAAAATAAAAATAAAGTATGAGCTCCAGTGTCGAGAGCTGGGCCAAGCACACAGCAGGTGCTGGATGGCAGGAGAAACGAGGCTCAGAGAGTGTCCCCAACACCAAAGAAAGCTGACACTGGGGGGGGGAGCGGTCTGAGGGCTGCCTCTGCGGGCCCTAGGCACAAAGAAAACAAAAATGAGGTCCAGGGGTCATTGCTATAGACTAGCTGTGCGGAAAGGCTCCCTCTGAGAGCAACATGGGGCCGTGGAGACCCCTGTCCCCTCCTGTGGGGGTGGGAAGGCTGTCTCACTCTCCATTTTTCATCCAGAGGAACTGAGTCTGCAGAACGTCTGGGACCTGGTTTCTCAGCCTCCAGTTAAAGGGAGGACAAAGAGAACCTGGGGCTCGTGCGGGCTTCCAGAACGGGAGCGCTGCGGTCTCTTCCTGGGAGACGAGCCCTGTCCTCGCCCAGCTCTGGAAAGCCTGCACTAGACTCTTGGTACTATCACTGACATTGTCACAATTGTTCGGTCGCTTACAATCTGCCAGGAGCAGGGAAGGGCTGGGGCTCTGCTCCCCAATGCGTGATGGGATCCAAGGCCCAGAGAGGGGCGAAGACCTAACCTGGGGGGTCCCACGGGGTCTCCGGGCCTGTGTGAGGGCTGGAGCCCAGGCCCCCGGGCGCCGTGAAGACCTTCAGCTGCTCTCCCAGAACAGCCTGGGGTCTCGGGGAGACGTTCGGCCTTCTGGTTGGATGTGGCTGGGGTTGGTCCCACCTCCAGGCTGAACACTCACAGGAACCCCCACCCAGTGCCCTCTCCGGGCTCTGTGCCCCTCTGGCCATGGGGTACCGTGGGAGGGGGGAGGGGAATGACCTCAGATTTCACCTATTACTGAGGCTCTGAAAATAGCCTCCCGCCCTCGGCGGGGTGGAGGGTGGATGGGGCTCAGGATAGCCAGCCCCGCTCCCCACTCTAATGTCCCCCAAGTGTGAGTCACCATAACAGCTGTGGTGGGGGACTGGACCTCAGGGCTCTCTTCCTGTGTCCACTCCCCCAGCCTGGCCGGTCTGCCGAGACCAAGGGAGAATGGAGGGGCCTAGCTTAGGCTGGTCCGTGTCCAACCTCCACAGGGCCTTCCACTGCCTGAATGCCACCTGGCCTGCCGGCCCCAGAGACAGGGAGGCACTCGCCCAGGGTCACAGAGCTGGGCAGCAGAGCTGGGACCAGAGCCCGGGCTGCCTGGCTGGAGGGGCTGGGGGTGGGGAAGCGAGAGAGGCCCAGGTTGCTGCTCCTGATGGCGGGGACGCCAGAGCGGCCAGAGGCCAAGCAGTGGTGTTGACGCTGGGCCACGGCTGCCGCCCAAGGTCTGGTGCTTTACTGGAACAGCGATAAGAGGTGGCTGGGAAGGGGCAGCTGGACGGTCAGCCAGGTCCCCAGCCTCCTCTGCTCGAACCATTTTCTCTCTGAACCCCGCCCCTTCTCTGGGCCCTACCCCTCTGGGTCCACTCTCAGCGAAGGTGCCAGGGAGGCGGGCAGGGGCGGGAGCCCACGTCACCAGTGACCCCAGCTGGTCTGGGAGGAAGGAAGACAAACAGTCTGTAACTGGGTCAGGGACCTGCTGCCCTCTCCTCCCTCATTCTCCCTGGGAGGTCAGCCCAGGTGAGAGGCAGGTCTCTCACTCTCTTTGTCCCACAAGACCTGCCAAGGCCAAGGCATTTTCCTCAGGCACCTCCCAATGCCCTCATTGGCTGACCAGGCAAAAGAGACAGTCAAGGCGAGCCAGCTGCCAAGAATCCTCCCGAACTCCTATGCATCCCTCAAAGCCCGGTCTCCAGTGTTCATTCTCCTTCAGGCAGTCTTTCCTGCTCCCCTCAGGGATTCCACCAGACCTAGCCTGGACCATACAAGCTGGGGTTCTGAGTCAGGCTCTACTGCCACCCATTCCCACCCTCCAAACCTGAGGCCCAGGGCTAAAGCACTCGTGCCTGACCCTGGAGCAAATCACTGCTCTGCTTTGGGCCTCAGTTTCTCAGTCTGTACAATGGGCAGAAGGAGATACAGCAGCTGCGGGGTGTTGAGGGTTTTTTCTGGTTCCTGGTAACCAGAGAGGCAATGTTAGAGGGAGGGGGAGCAAGGCCAGGCCTTTCCCAAAAACACTACTTGGCTCCCTGGGACTTCCTGGCCAAAAAGGGCAGCAGCAGCTAGATGGTGGACACCTGGGTCCGAGCACTTGCTGGATGGGCTGGGTCATGAAGCTCCTATTCACAAGCCACAAGTTTTCCTGGAAGGATTCTGTCTCCCTCATTTGTTCAGTGACTCACCAAATGATACTGAGAACTATCTTAGCCCCTCCTAAATTCGTATCCCAAACTCCTACACATCCTTCAGAGCCCTGGTTCCAACGTCTTTTCCACTAGGTTCAGGCCACATGAAGTGGCAAATAGCAGAGCTCATATTCAAACCCAGGTCTATCTGGCACCAGAGCCCGGTGTCCCTAACCTCAGGCAATTCCTCCCCTCCAGCTCAGAGCATCACAGCTTAGGCATGACACCCACCTAACAAGGGCGAGATGAGTGTGATTGTTCAACATTTACTGAGTGTGCCTGCTGTGCCAGCTTCATGCATGGTGCTGTGGACCCAGCAGTGACCCAGGCTCAGTCCTCACCTGGATCCTGATCTGGGGCAGGGAAGGATGTGAAACATTTGGAACAAAGCACCTTGAAGAAACCTAAAGGCATTTGGGGGAGGGCGAGGGAATGCCTTGGGGTTGTTTTTTTAGTTGGCAGGGATCCATGAGGGTCTTTCATAGGAGATGACACTTGAACAAAGACCTAAAAATTGATAGGCCAGGGTAGGAGCTTTCCAGATAGTGAAAACAGCATGTGTCAAGGCCCTGAGGCAGCACTGGGCCCCACGTTTTGCAAGAATGGCGAAGACGGTGGTGTGCTGAAACAGCGTGAGCAAGGACAGTGGAGGGGGTGAGGGCCGGGAGGTGCCGGGGCAGGATGTGAAGGGCCTTGTGGGCCCCAGAAAGGAATCTGCGTACACGGAGTGGTGGGAGTGAAAACATCCCACCAAGCTGACCAGGGAGTCTGAACCCTGGATCTCCTGCCTTTCCTCTCGGTGCCTTCATGTCCCAGGAGGATGACGGGGGTTGACCCAGAGGGCCAGGAAGAGAGAGAGAGGGTGTGGGGTCATACCTGTCAGAGGCTGAGCATTTACTGAGCTATCAACTCTGCAAAATAGGGACTAGCCTTGCATCTGCTTTCTGGAGGGAGAAACTGAGGCCCTGAGCACGGAAACCATCCACCCAAAGTCACGCGGCCAGGAAGGAACCAAGCTGGGGCTTGAACCCACATCCCCAGGACTGTGGACCTCCGGACTCCTCAGCCCCCCTCCTGAGCCCTTCAAGCACGTGGTCTGGCCCCATCACTGGGACTCCCCAGAGAATATGCATCTCCAAATCCCGTGTGACTCCCTTCCCCTGCTCAGTCCCAGGTCACGGGCCATCTCCTCCTTAGCCAAAGCGGCAGCCTGGCCGGGCCGCTGGATTGCGGCCCCTCCAGGACAGGGATTTGGTCCTTCCGGTTCACTGCCGTGCCCTAGCACCCAGTCTGGATCCCTGGATCCCTGTCTAAGTGACACCTCCAAGCACCCCACACGACAGAGGATGCTGGCACACCCCCCCCCACTGGTTTGGTTACACTCAGGAAGACCCTGGACAAGACTGGGCAGGGGCAGGGGCCATGAGCCCCTAGCAAAACCCTCAGGGCTCATGGCTACTCCTGTCACCTAGCCCAGATAGTGACCGAATGAAGAGGACGGTATGTTGGAAATGCCACCGGAACGTTTCATCCAATCATTAGCTGAGCGACCGCCATAATCACGCTGAGGGTGAAGCCTCGGAGGAAGGCGTGATTGTCCTCCCCAGGCCACGTGGGCAGAGACTGAGGCTCCGAGGAGGTCCTTCTCTCGGCTGGCAGAACCGTCCATTCACTCCTTCCTCGCACAGACTAGTAAGCACCTACTACGTGCCAGGCCCTGCGCTGAGCACCTCACAGGGGTCCTGCCTCCCCAAACTGTCCGGCGGCGCAGGCAGCCAAAGATTACTGTTGGCTTCATTTCACAGGGAGAACGTTGGGGGGGGCGCTGCCCTGCACCTTGCAGCCGGAAAGCCAACAACTCCCTTCCTGAGCCTCCTGAGCAAGGACCATGGGCATATCCGAGGCGCCCTCAGTCTCTGCCTTGGTGCCCCCCCCCCCCCCGTCAGGACCCATCGGGAGGCAGGGCAGGGCCACGGGTCAGTGAGCACGCCCGTGCATGTGCATGGGTGTGGTTCAGTCCCAGGGGAGCCCCTGCCCGGGGGCACTAGCAGTCCAGCGAGGGGAGCAGGGGGCACACGTGTGTGCGGGTTTCCGGGAACATGTGCCTTTGCGTGTGAGGGCCGTGCGGGGCAGAAGGACCCAGGATGCCGTGAGTGTGCCCATCCGTTTGGTGTGAGAACAGGGTGGGCAAACGGTTCAGGCTGGGGGGGGGGTAGGGGCAGAGAAGGAGGAGGAGAGAAAGCAGGGGTTGGGGGAGAGACAGAGACAGAGGGAGGGAGAGGAGGAGAGGAGCGGGAGGGAGACAGAGAGAGAGAGAGAGAGAGAGAACGCTGACTCGGCCAGAATCCCCGCTTCCTGATTTACAAGGCGCCTGGCCCTGGCTCACCGAGGCACCTCCGCAGAGCAGGGAGGAGGGAGAGACCCAGACACAGGGCCGGAGAGAGGGAGCGCGACCTGGAGCGAGGCTGTGCTTTCTGCAGGAGCCAAGCGGAGGCCACCAGATGGGGGGGGGGGGGGGGGGGTTCCACCGGGAGCGCCCGCCTGTCCAGGCTGGCCTCAAAAGCCAAGTGGGAAGTGGTCCCAAACCCAGCCTCGCCAGCCACAGTGCTGTGCTACCCTGGGCAGGTCCTGGCCGTCTCTGGTCTTGGTTCCTCTCCTAGCCCCAAGATGCTGGGGGACCCCCATCCCCCAAAGCTCAGGCCAGGCCTAGGCTCCACAGAGGCACTTAAAAAAAAAAAAAACCTACTAAACCTATCAAAAGTCAGGGCTGCCTTTCCTGCCTCAGTCTCCCCGCTGGGGAAAGGGCCATGAAAGGGGTGCCACGCTGAGAGGGATCCCGGGGCAGAAATGAAGGGAGGAATGAATGAATGAGGAAGGGGCCCTGGCGGGCTGGCGTGGCCGGCCTCGGCCCCGGGGAATCCTGGGCACTGCAGCCAAGAGGGATTTGGCCCCAAACCCGGAATAACTAACGTGGCGGTGCGGCGGGCGGGGGGGGGGGGGGGGGGGGGGGGGGGGGGGGCAGGGAGGGAGGGAGGCCCGGAGCAGGGCCAGCGCGGGGAGGCCGGCCTTCCCGCCGCCAGGATTTATGGAAGTAACGGCTGCTCCACACAGTTCCTCTTAAGAGTAAAAGTGAAAAAGCTCTTGAGTCACCACTGAAACAGGGACGGGGCTCCCAGAATCCTCCAGGGCTGCCGCCACCGCCGCCACCCCCCCTTCGGCGGGCAGGGCTGGGGGCACGGGGCGCTGGCACCGGGGCACGGCTCCCCCCTGCCGCTCTCCTGCGGCTCCCTCCGACGAGGATCCCGGTCGGATCAGCTAAAAGGGAGCTATTTTTGGATGGGCTCAGGTTGTAAAATTAGTTGGGCAAAGGGGGGAGACGGAGGCCCAGAGATGGGGAGACACGCGGGAGAGATGGAATGGGGGAGAGAGACGCAGAGACAGACGGAGGCACGGAGAGAGACACGGAGCCAGAGACAGGGAGACAGAGAGGGAGAGTGACGGAGGAGAAACAGAGGGACGGGCCAGGGAGGTGGAGATGGTCAGAGAGACGTGGGGTGGTGGCCCGGACAGCCAGGAGCGCAGGTCCTGAGAGGGCAGTCGGGGTCCTCCCAGGGGGGACCCCCAGCCGGAGACCCCAGACCAGGCTGGGTCTGCCAGGAGCTCTGCCTGGGGGTGGCGGGGGGTGGGGTGGGGTCCCAGGGCTCTGCTCCTGGGCGGGGGCCACAGGAGTGGAGCAGGAGAGGGCAGCCCCCGGCATTTGGGCCACTCCATCCCCACCCTAGCGGGGTGGGGGTGCTCTCGGGCTGCCTCTGTCTATCTCTGTCTCCCGTGTCCCCATCCCTGGCCCAGGACACCCTCAGATAGCGTTCACGGTCCTGTCCACCAGGAGCCCGCCCAGCTGATCCTGGGGATCAGCCTCCTCCTGGGGAGCCCCGAGCCCAACCCCGGGAGCACACAGGCTCACACGGGGACGCAGGTTCTCGCTGCCACAGCCTCTCGCAGCAGCAGCAGCAGCAGCGTGGATGGAGGCCTGTCTCCCGAGGAGTCCTGATGGGGGAATTCCAGGGCTCGGCGACAAAAGACGGCCTTCCAACCTCCTCCCCTGGAATAGCCTCCCTGGCTCAGCCCCCCTGTGTGGCTCTCGGGAGCTGGCAAGCCCAGGAAGGGCAGAGGGGGCGGGGGCACCCACAGCCACCCAGGCTGCCCCGCAAGCCGAGACTGGGAGGCCCAAGGTCACAAGGCAACCCTCCCTAGAACCCTACTTGCCTGCGGGGAGCCTCAGGACAGCTCGGAGGCAGAGTTGGGGCAGCAAGAACAGCTTCCCGGGGGGCCCCCAAAGTTGTTCAGAAGGGGAAACTGAGGCCTGGACAGGGGCATGGACTTGCCCAAGGTCACTCAGGGGATCATGGGTAGGACAAGCCCTAAGACCCCCCCCCCACTCCGCACCCTCCCTCTCCTTCTCTGGCGGGAGCCCGGAACTCCCCAGTGCAGCAAGAAAGACTGTACCCCAAAGGAGGGGGCTCCCAAGCCCTGAATAGCGGACCCTTTCCCACACAAACCGGCGGTCCCTGGGGCCCAAGCTAGGCATCCACGTGCTCCCCATAAGGGAGAGCGGAGGGAGACGGGACAAGCAGGCTCCCGCTGGACTCCCACCTCCCAGAGTCCTGCACTTGGCAATCTGGAGGCCGCACTGCCCCGTGTCCAGAACCTGCCTTATTCCTCAGGAGAAACTGAGTCCGCAACCCCACCGGCCTGAAGACACATGAGGATATGGGGGAGCTGGAAGGAGACCAACCCCGGGGTGGGGGGGTGTCCCAGAGGGAGCTGGAGGAGGCAAGGAGTCCCGGGGGTGCGGCCTGGGACAGGGGCAGCCGCCCCCTCCCCACACACCCCCTTCCCAGTTGCACAAGGGCTCAGCCCGGGGCAGTTTGGGAGCCCCGCCAGGGGTGAGAGGCTACGGGAGGGGGGCAGGGGCAGGTGCCGGGTGCCGGGCTGGCGAGGGCGTCCGCAGCGCCGCAGTGCCGGGGCCAGACCCCGGAACGCCCGGCCTCCCGGCTCCTCCCGGCGGCGGCGGCGGCGCAACAATCCAGAATCGATGCGGCGAAAATATCAGATCGGTGTGGGGGGGGGGGGGG
>NC_081558.1:2300604-2363833 GCF_022355385.1 Mustela nigripes | reverse complement strand
GACCTTCCGGGGTGGGGTGGGGGCCAGCGTCCCGCCAGCCCGCTCCCCGAGTCCCGCGTCCGCGTGGGGAAGAGGCCGGGGCGCCCAGGGCGGGGCGGGAGTCCCGAGGGTGGGTCGGGGCAGGGGGTCCCCGGCCCAGCCCATCCCCCACCGGCCCCTGGCCCGCGGCAGGGGCACCCCTGGCGGGGCGGCAGGAGGGACGCGCGCCTTTCCCGTCCCGCCTCCTCCGGCTCCGCGACTCCGGGACCGGGCGGCGGGGGGCGCGGGGGGCGCGGGCCGGGCGAGGGGCGTACCTGGGTCAGGCAGAGCGGGGACGAATACATCCCGGGCGCGGCGGGAGGCGCAGGGCCGGCCGGAGCGGGCGCGCTGAACTTACTGAGTCCTTTTTCCACACCCCCCCCCCCCCCGCCCGCGGCCGCGGCCGGCGCGCTCCTCGCCGCCTCCTCCCTCGGTCTCCCTCCTCCCTCCCTCCCGCGCTCGCTCGCTCTCCCTCTCTCTTCCTTTCCTGTCCCCCCTCCCTCTCTCCTCCTCCGTCTCTGTCTCTCCGTGTCTCTGTCTCTCCTCCCTCTGGCAGCCTCCCCCCTTCCTCCCCCCAGTTTCCCTCCCCTCCCGGCCGAGCCTCCCACTTCTCAACATCCAACTTTCAAAGAAACGAGGGAAAAAAGAGCGCGAGCGGGGAAGGAAAGCCGCTCCCCCCCCATGCCCCATGAACCCCCATCATAGCTATTATTACGAATTACGAACCGCCCCGGTCCCGGGCACCGGACGGGGACCCACCGGCGGCGCAGAGCCCGGGAGCCGCGGGTCTCCCAGGACCGCCCACCCGAGTCCAGTGGGGAGGGGGTGCTGGGCTGGTGCTGGACACTTTGGGGCCGGAGGTGGATTTTTAAGACCCCCCCCCCCCAAACCTCCCCGCGCTGGCCGGGAAGTTGGAGAAAAGAGCCAAGTGGGGGGGGGGAGGGAAAGAATGAAGAAGTGACGTGTGCAGAGGCCCAGCGCCAGCGCGCGTCTTTCCCCTTAAAGATGTACGACCCGGGGTGCAGGGCAGGAGAGGGGGGGCCCCACAGCATCCTCTCCCTCTGCCCCCCAGACACCGCCTGCAGTTCCCTGGGCACGGAGCTTGGCTCCAAGTGCACTCCTCCCCCACCCCACAGGCCCCCAAAAGTCCCAACTAACCCCAGAGCCTCCAGGAATCTGCTCTCACCTCTTCAGTCAGCACCAAAGGGGAACTGGGTGTGTGTGGTAGGGGGTGTTCTAGCATCCCCCATAAGTCTCCCCAACATCCCAGGAGGGTAGGTACAGAACCTCAGGCTGGCCTCATAAACCCTCGCAGCCTCTTCCCTGGGCGTCCAGTAATTCCTATGGAGACTAGGAGCATGCCCTTTTCACGGATCTGCAAATTGAGACGCTGGGAGTGGCTTGGAGCCCCAGAACCCACCTTCCTAAAGCTCCACTGTTCTCCCTCTAGAGTAAGGGGGCGCAGACCTGACCTCCCCCAGTCTAAGCCCCCAGGGTTCCTGATGACCAAGACCTCAAGCCTTCCCCATTCACCCCCTGAATCCTCTCAGCCTCCACTGCCAAAGCTCCCATTCCCACCCCACAGACTGCCCCTTGGTATTGTCCCCTGTAACGTGCACTTACAGTGCGCGCCCATGGGGTCCATGGGCATAAGGGTAATGACAGAGCAGAGCCTTGACCTTCTGTCCAATGCGCAAGACATTCTTAGAAAGCCTGGTGATTTTCATTGGTCTCTCCTGTGTCCTGATGCCAAATGATACCCTCTTGCCAACATGGGGCAGCTAACCTGTGCCCAGGGTAATGGGAGGGGCCAGGAATCCCGTTATTGTCCCGTGTTACGGGAGGAAACCAGGAAACCAGCTCAGGGTCCCAGGGCTAGACTAGGAGGGAGCAGGGTTCCTACGGAAGGCGGAAGGCGCGTATATCCTGGGCCACTCCGATTCCCCATTGCATTATTATTATTCAAACAAACTGTTTGAATTCAAACAAACAGTGCTTAGCATATCAGGAGCGCTTCGCAAAGGTTTGAAAGCCCCTGGCTGCTGTGAGGCGGGTGGGGGGGGGTGCACTTGAAACCCCGGGATGAATGGGGAAGGCAGGTGTCTAGGAATCCAGATGCCAACATAACATACAACAGGATTTTATTATTTGAAAGTGGCCAGGAACACAGAGAGCAAAGATTCCAAATTCACAGACATTTAAAAGTTCCACTTGACTGCAGACGGTTCCCCCAGCCCGGCCCCCTCACTCCCGCCCAGCCTGCCACCTGAGCTCCTTTCCAAGGTGAGGTCCGGAGAGCACAGACTGCCCATCTGTCTCGGGGCCTCAGTTGCCGAATCTGTAAAATGGCAACAGTGCTGGGACGCCTGGAGGAGGCTGGAGATGGGGACCCTGAGGTGACTCGTGTGAACGCTGTGGACACAGCGCAGAGAGAAGAACCTTCTGCAAATTCCCGAACGCGGCTGGACTGTTACAAATGTGCATATTTTATAGTTCGGGTGGGAGGGGCCCTGCGGCGCACACAGTAGGTCCACAGCTGCCAGCCAGCTCTAGCGCAGGCTGGCAGCCTGGTCTACGTCTCCTCCAGCGGCAGCTACATTCCTGTGTGCCTCAGTTTCCCCTCGGTGGAAAAGGGAGAAGGGAGTTCCCACCCCTTGGGTTATGATGGGTGACCCGGAGAGTTCTGACTGGGCTGAGGTCAGAAGAGGGCTTTGCACCAGGCGACTGGTAGATGTGGACCTTGTTTGTGCGAGGGTCCAGAAGGGGAGTGGGCCACGTGATTTAGCAGTGGCACTTGGGAGCACAGTTGAGCTCATTGGTTAAAAAATTAAAAATGCACTCTCCTTAATCATTCATTCTGCCTTTCCTCTAACTGTCTGTGACCCAGACGCACAAGCGTGTCAACTACCACTCTCTACCACTACTGGTGACAGCCTTGGAACTAGCCAGGGCGTCCCTCTGCAGGGGGCCAGGTCAGTAACGCCAGTGAGGGAACAGGCCGGACTATTACGCAGCTCCATAAAAGAATAAGAGGTTCCCATCTGCAGATGTCACAGGAGGAAACAAGCCGGAGACCAGGGCTTCTTCCACAAGGGTGCTCTGGACCATTCTCTGCCCAGGGATCCTGGACTCTGTGGGGGAGGGGTGCTAAGCACCCCCAGTCCTGACCACCAGCAACGTCCCCAGACATGGCGCAGTGTCTCCCTGGGGTCCCACACAGGTAGGGGTGAGGAAGTGGGTTGGCTTCCACTGGGGGTAGTTTGGTATACACTCTTCAGACGTTCACGAATGGTTTGTGTCATTAAAAACCAACTTTTAAAAAAGTGTGTGGCATTCACGGAGCAGCTGAGGCAGGGGAAGGCCACCTCCTAGGTGTCCACCTAGGAACTCCAGGGCGACCACCTCCCCCCCCCCAGGGCACAGAGGGCTCAGCACCATGGCAGGCCTTGGGAACGCACGCTTGGGACGGCATCACCACTCCTCGGCCCCTGAGTGTTCCCATTCTATGGAGGAGACACTGAGGTTCTAGAAGGGGATGTGAAGGTCTTTGGTCTTGGTGAGTAAAGGGAGGATGGAACCCAAGGTTGGCAGAGACGCACACAGCACACACAACGTGCCACGAAGCGACATTCAGGCATACACACCGTGCCACACAGATGCCCATGTCACACACCTAGCGACACAAACACAGGGATTCCCCTGAGCACAGGCCCACCCACAAACATGGCCTTCCGCACACCTGGCTTCGGACATCACAACAGAGGGCACCCGGGGGCTCACGGACTCACAAACTCACACAAAGCACACGCATATACACACAGACATGGACACACACAGGAGATGCACAGACCCACTCAAGTGTACACACAAACATGGCCACAACACACAGACACTCCTTCACAATCACACACTCCACCCAAACACAACCATACACACTCACAATCACACACACCCACAAGCAGAACCCCTCCCAGTATCCCTATGCAGGTGCACGGGCAGAGGGGGCACATACCCGTGAAATAACCACATCCCTTTCCCCCCCAACAACCCCCCCCCCCCAGCTGGCTCAGAGCTCTCCAGGTCTGGCTGGGGGGCGGGGTGGCTTGTCTCTCCAGCCTCCCAAATGCAGGTGCCTGGCCACAGCCATGTCTGCGGGGGGGGGGGGGGCTGCATGTGGTTGTGTGTGTGGCCCTCTGTGTGCGCGTGGAGTTACATACACCTGTGTCGTGGGTGTGTGCTTGTGAATGTTCCTGCTCCCGGTGTGTGCCACCGCGCTGGGCGGCAAGGGGAGGGGCTTGCTGCAGCCAGGGGCAGCCCAGGTGTCCCACTGCTCAGGAGTGGGGTAGGGCTGGGGGGGGCCAGTGCAGGGGAGGATGAGGACTGGCAGGGGGCGGGAAGTTTAGCAGACAATGAGACCCTGAGGGATGGGGACCAAAGCATCCCCGTGTCCATGTAGGACGCCCTTTTCCCTTTCCCAAACCGCCCCCCCCCCCCCACAATGGGATGCAGGTTCAAAGCGAAAAGCAGAGACTCCGGCCTGGCCTTGGTGCTTTTATATTTAGAAAATTATATAAAGTGCCCTGGTGTGGGGGTGGGGGTGCGGCGGGGATTCCCCTGCAGGGGAGAAAACAACACTTTGTGCCCGCCCCGTCTGGCCTCGTAGGGGGCAAGTGCAGGGAGGCAGGACTGGGGGGGGGGGGGCTCCCAGCATAGGGGGTGAGGGGGTTTCCGCGGCCACCCTCCTGGGCCCGAGCTGCCCCGTGCGCTTCTGTAACCAGCCATCCCTCGGGACCTCCTCCGCCGCGGAGTCGGGGGACACCCCCCCCCACCGCCCCGCCTCCCTCTGGGGCAGGTCCCCCGCGCACGCGCAGCCCCTGGCGGGAGAAGGCGCCGCCACCGTGCGACCGTGTCCCGGCGCCACCTCGCGCCCGATCTTCAAGCCAGGACCACCTGCGGCCCCGCGGATGGGGTACCCCGAGTCGGAGGGAAGTGGAGGGGACGGTGTAGGGTGGTGGTGAGAGGAGGGGACAGAGTTTTGGCATGGTAGAGGAAACACCCGTTCCCCGCTCGGCAGCCCCGGTTACAGGAAAAAAGGAACCTGGGGGGGGGGGCGAGGAAGAGTGTAGACCCATCCCCAGGAATAGTCACTCGGTGCTGATCACACGCACACAGCGACACCCAACTGTCCCCCGGGACGCAGGCATACGACACAGTTCTCCACTCACCAGCAACCCCCAGGCCGCCACACATTCACATGGGGACACCCCACGGGTCACCCAGGGACATCACGGCCCTCGGGGACACACAACCCTGCCGTACAGCTTCACAACACCTTCCCACAGAGACGCACGGTTACCCAGACACACACACTGTCCCTTAGCCGCACAATGCTCTAACACATACGCAACACAACACACACAGCCACGTGGATGCGCACACAGACACATAAAGGAGAGGACTCGACGCGCCGAGACCCACCGACCCACGGCCTGCGACGGGACCACCCAGCCGTACAGACACGCGGGCGCATCCCCGGCATCCCGTGCGGACCCATTTGGGAGCACAGAAGCCCCCAAACGCACCCCTCGAGTGCCGGATGCCACCGACGCCCGCGGACTGGACACCGGAACCCTCAAGTGCAACCACCGACGCTAGCGGGCCTGGGGCGCGCGGGGCCGAGACCTGGTGACCCCTCCCGGCTGGGACCCCGCGCGCGCTGCGGCGGGGCCCGGGGTCGGCCCGGGGGCGGGGCTCAGGCATCGCAAGGGCAGGCGGGGTGGCTGCCCCCGCGCGGCGCCGAGCGCAGCCGCCCGCCCGGCTCCAAGTTCAAGGCGCCCGGCGGCGGCCGCTGCGCGCTCTCCGCCCCTCTCCGCAGCGGCCATTTTCCGCTAGCTGGCGCGCCGCGCTCGCCCCGGCCGGGGCACCCTGCGGGGGCCGCCGCGACCCCCGCCCCGCACGGCCCGGGCGGGCGCCCCCTCCTCGACCCACGCTCCCCCGCGGGCTGCGCTCTCGGGGGTCTTGCGCTCCGGGCCGCGCCCTCCCGCCTCGGGCCGGAGCCAGGGAAGAGGCGGGAGCCGGGTCTGGGGGGGACCCTCTCCCGGGAGCCCCGCCCTCCCCGCCAACTCCGCTGCGCCCGCCAGGCGCCCCCCACTTGGGGTCCCCCGCTGAGCCCCGCGCGCCAGCTCCGCCCCCAGCCGCGGGCGGGGTGTGTGGGGGGGGATCGGCGGGCGGGGGTCCCGCAGCCGCGGGCTGTGTTGGGGGGGGGGCTCCCCGCCTCGGGCCCCTCCCCTGGGCGGCCCTCGCCCCCCGCCCCCCCCCGACCTTGCAACTTTCGCCGGGAGCCCACGCACCACCCCAAAAACTCCCCGGGCGAAAACGAAAGTGGGGGCGGCGACGTACCATGGCGCTGCTGCGAGGAGGCGAGGCCGGCGCCGGAGCGAGCGCGCTCGGTCCCCGGCGAGGGGGGGCCGGAGGCGGCGGGAGGAGGCGGCGAGGGAGGGCGCGCGGGGGAGGGAGCGAGCGCGCGAGGGAGGGGGCGCGCCGCGCCCGCCCCCCCGGCCCGCAGGACCCTCCCCTCGGCCCGCCCTCCCCCCGGCCCCGCGCGCCGCCCGCGCCTCAGGCCGCTCCGCGCCCCGGCCCCGGCTGCGGCGGCTCCCGCTGCGGCTCCATCCCCGGCCCGGCCCGCGCGAGGGGAGGCCGAGCAAGCGGCGGCCGCGGCGGGTCGTGGGGCCCAGGTCGGGCTGGCTGCGGAGGAAGCGGATCCACCTTCGCCGCGGCGCGCGCGCGCTCACACACACACACACACACACACACACACACACGCGCGCAGAGGGCTCAGGGACACTCGCGGTCCGGGCCTCCTCGACTCCGACGCGGACACACAACGCACACCGACGCGCGCAGACCCACACAGTCGCGCTTGCAGCGTGTTCCAGACACACACAGCCTGCGGGCTCATCCAGACACACGGGGCCCACGCTCACAGCCAAGGGACGCACACCTCCTGCGGGATGCCACGAACACAGACACACAGCCTGCGGGTGTCACCCCGGCAGACACTCGGGGACTCACAGACTCACAGCCTGGGGGGTGTCACCCAGACAACCACAGCCTCTACGCTGTCACATACACAGACTTACAGCCTGCAGGGTGTCACCTGGACACTCACGCAGATGGACAATCCTAGAAAGACACTCCAGACCTCGGACCGACCTGCACACGGACCCCCAGGACCCCTCCCCCAGGCGATCGCGCCAGCCACCCGGGCCCGTGAGTGCAGGTGTCCCGCAGTCACGCAGTCACAACAAGCACGCCTAGCGGGGAGACGGGACAGATGGGGACACAGACAGAGACTCGGACACCGAGGGCGACAGACCTGGGGGGCGGGGGTCCCCTGGGGGTCCCTCAGGGGCTCCAGCGGGGCGGGGGGGCGGGGAGAGTGCGCTGCGGTATCACAGGTGGGGGTGAGCGGGCGCCCCCTCCCCGGGTCAAGATTAATGGAGGTGCCTCTGCAGCGGGGGGAGGGGCGGGGCCGAAGAGGGTCAGCCCCCCCCCCCCCCCCCCCCCGCCCCCCCCGGCCGCGGGGGGGGGGGCGGCGCCGAAGCGGGGCCCCCCCCCCCCCCCCGCCGCCCCTGCCGCGCCGGCCACGGTGAGACGGGACGCGGTGCCGCAGCGCCCCCCCACCCCACCCCTGAGCGCTCTCCCGCAGTCCCCCTCCTCCGGCAGCCGCAGAGCAGGCGCCGCCCCCTCCCCCCCCTTCCCAGCTCTGCGTCTGGCGCAGCTGGGGGACGACGGGAGGGGTCTTGCCCGAGCCCGGCGGGTGGAGGAGATTCTGTTATCGTCCTACTGTCTGTGTTTCTCTCAGCCTGCGACCCTGGTTCCCCTCACTGGGGCTCCAGGACTCAGGGACCCCTTTGGAGAAGCGGTTAATAGCTCCCCCGGGGAGGACGCCTGGGGTTAGCGTGGGGGCCGGTGGCATCTCAGGCCGAGAATCAGGCCCTGGACCGCCCTTCTGGAGCCATGGAGTACTCTGGGGGCTTCTGGAAGTTGATCTGCAGTTCTGTGTGCGCTGCTGGGCGTCCCAGAGGCTGGGAGATCTCGGACAAATAAGATGTGACAGCAGGCCTGCCTGCCACAGTAGGTGCTCAGTAAGTCTGGGCAGAGCTGATCACATCCGCTCGCTCTCCCCGCTTTCCAGGAGGGACAACTGAGGCCCAGAGAGGGGGCCTTATCTTCCCCGGGTCAACCAGCACGTTGAAAGCCTGAGGACCCTAACCCCAGCTCCTTCTCCAGGGCTCTCTGCGGCTGGGAGGGGAAGGCTCTGCAGGTGGCCTTTCCTCTCACAAACCTGAAGCCAGAGGAAGTAGGGTGGCTGTGGTGAGGGAAGGATTGAGTGGATAGAGACCCCATCCCCCACCCTCTGTCTCTTTTACTCTCTTTCCTCCCGCCCCCCACCATCTCTAAGCTGCCTCTGTTAATCTCCAGCTTGAATCCTCCGCCCCTCCCTCTTAGAGACCTGAGAGGGAGGAGGAGGAATGGGTTGATAGCTGCCAGACCCCCGGAACTGGGGTCCAGAGGACAGCCGGGGGCGGGGGAGGACAGAAGCAGCCCCCACCCATCATTTTTCCCAGAGGCCACCCCTGGGTTGCGGGAACGGTGCTTTAGGGAGCAGTTCTGTTACCCTTCCCAGCAACCCTATGAAATGGGTGCTGCTAACATTCCATCCGCATTTCATGAATGGAGAAACCGAGGCCCAGAGAGGTATAAACAAGTGCCCAAGGTCACCCAGCTGGTCTGGAGGACACTTTCCTGACTAACCTCCTCATAATTTTAGCTTCTTTTGTGATCTGAATAGGCTGAGAATCTCTCCAGTCATCAACTCCTGTTGCCTGAGTTTCTGCCTCTTGCAGAACAAGCACCCCGCCCCCCCCCCTTCCCAGCCCCTTTCCTCCAGATGTGTTGGCCCGGAGTTCTTTGACTCCATTACATTCCTGGGAGACAGACTGAGTAGTAAATGTACAAAAAGTATCTAACCTTACAGAGACCGAAGAAAGGATAACAACCCTTAAGAAAATACCATGCTCTGGCACTCATCAAATCAGGGAAAATTTTTACATTGATAAAAACTAGTGCTGGTGAGGATGCGGTGAAACAGGCAATTTCATAACGTGCTTGGAGGTGAACTGGGAAAGCAGGTTGGCATGCACAGCAGACGCCCAAGACAAGTTTAGGCCTTGCGGTCCAGCTTCTGGGAGTCTGTCTCTAACTTAACATGCGGATGCCCCTGGAGATGTCCCCTGCCCTATGTTTGCGCAAATTGCTCCAAAACTGTGTTTCACAGCCCTTTTATTCGTGATACTCCCTCTTGACTTTTTCTTTCCTGGTCACCTCTCATGAATTTTATACCACGTATATACTGCATTTTTGTTTTTATACTCTCTGTATATCTGTGTTTCGTACCTTAGGAGAGTACGATTTTATGCAACCCATTTTTGCCCATGTTGAGAAGGCGCGTTACCAATCGTGATGTCGCCTTCTGATGAAATGTGATACGGTCCTTTAAAAAGAATGAAATTCCATTAAGATCAGGACAACCACTGGAAAGGAAAAGCGTGCAGAAGGAATGAAGAGGCATTCTGTGAATGAGGAGACAGGAGTGACCAGCAAGGGAATAACGCTGTCCAATCTCTTTAAGGATCAAGGGAATGCATGGTCAGGCCATAACAAGGCCCCAGGTCCCCCAGTTCATCGCCATCAACTAAAAATGTCTGGCAGGGCACTTTGGGTGGCTCAGTGGGTCAAGCCTCTGCCTTCGGCTCAGGTCATGATCTCAGGGTCCTGGGATTGAGCCCCGCATCGGGCTCTCTGCTCCGCGGGGAGCCTGCTTCCCCCTCTCTCTCTGCCTGCCTCTCTGCCTACTTGTGGTCTCTCTCTGTCGAATAAATAAATAAAATCTTTAAAAAAATAAAAAAAATAAAAATAAAAATGTCCAGCAATACCAAATGTCAACAAGGCTGTGGGCACACAGAGCATTTCCACACTCCGCTCCGGAAAAGAGACCGATGTGAATCACAGCTCTGGCCATCCACAAGCCACGTACCATGGCCTTTCCTCTCCCAGAGACATATCCACAAGAAACCTTCGCTTGTTGCTTCCAGGAAGTATACCCCCACAATAGTCTTCGCTGCACCGAAGGAAGGCAAAGACCCAGGAACCACCTGAACACCCATTGCCGAGAGAATGGAGAGATGCATTGTGGGAAATTCACCTCCTGGCATATTAATCAGGGGTCCAGCGGTGTCCTCAGCCACAGGCGAACAGTATGGAAGGACGAAGCCACAGGACATCCAGTGGGAAAGGAGTCCCCAGTGTTACATGACGGAGCATGTAACGGAGCAGGACGGCCTCCTTATGAAGTTAAAGTACTGAAATGAAATGATATTTTTTTGGGTGGAGGAATAACCATCGAGATACACTTATTTGTAAGCAGGGGGAAAGGATGAATCCCAGACTGGGGAGTGGGGTCCCTTCCAGAGGGAGAAGCCACACAGCAGGACGGGGTTATTGCCCCAATTCTCCGCATCCAGGGGGTGCTGACTTGGTGGGTATTTGTTCTATGAGCCAAGTTTAACTTCGGATACATGGAACGGTGCTGAGCATAAGTTGTGAGTCAGGCTGGGGCTCAGCTCATGCCCACATCTACAGCCCAAACAACATGCTGAACCATTAGCTCAGAGGAGTGTGCGAGAGACGACGGGCATCCCATGGCGGGGTTGGCGGGGGGTAGAGGGTGTCCTTCTAGTCAGCTCCCAGCTGCGTCCCTGACCCTGACAACAGTTCCTGGTACATAGTACATGCTCAGTGAATCTTTGTTCCGTGAATGAAAGCCTCAGAAGGACCCAAGGCTTTGTAGAATCCCATTTTAAAAGCATATCACTGGGGCACCCGGGTGGCCCAGTTGTTAACCGTCCGGCACTCCTTGCTTTTGGCTAGGGTCATGAGCTCAGGGTTGCGAGATCGAGCCCCACATCGGGCTCCGTGCTGGGTGTGAGGCCTGCTTAAGATTCTCTTTCCCGGGTGCGTGGGTGGCTCAGTGGGTTAAGCCTCTGCCTTCGGCTCAGGTCATGATCCCAGGATCCTGGGATCGAGCCCTGCATAGGGCTCTCTGCTCCACAGGGAGCCTGCTTCCTCCTCTCTCTCTCTCTGCCTGCCTCTCTGTCTGCTTGTGATCTCTGTCTGTCGAATAAATAAATAAAATATTTTAAAAAAAGATTCTCTTTCCCTCTCCCTTTGCCCTCTCTGCCTCCCACTCTAAAAAGAAAAGAAAAAGCCAAATCACATGTATATGAGTATATAATATATTGACATGCACTATGTATTACATATGTATACAAAACTCATGTATTATTTACATAGTGCATTTATATAAAATGTCTATGGTTCAGATATGTTATGTAGAATACATACGTATGTATGCAACATATCTTAGGTGAAATGTAAGTGCATTTGAAACTATTATGTATTGTTATATATTCTATAATGCATTTCATATATTATGTATGTGTGTCTATTAAATATGTTAATTAAATAATTAAACATATTTAAAGGAATCACCCACACCTCCCCCGCACCCCCGGGGTTATTCAATCACAGCCCCAGCGTGAGCAGATATCCAAGATGCTTTGTTAGGGGTGGGGAAAAAATGAAAAGCCAGATCACTGAATGATGAAGCCATCCTTTATGCCAGATCAGAGCCAGAGCCTTGTGGGGGCCACGCAGCGGGTACCCCCGCCCCCTCTACCCGGCCTGTGGGGCAGGAGCCGTGCCTAGCCCCATTCTGCAGTTGTAGGAACTGAGACCCAGAGAGTTACTGATTACCCAAAGCTCCCTTCTACTCACCCCTGCCCCCAGGAACACAGAGGCCGCCCCGGACAATAAGTAAGCCCAGGGGCGCAGCCATGCGTCTGGCTTCTCTCTCTCTGCAGCACTATTTGGAGGTTCAACCATCTGTCACATACCCCAACCGCTCACGTATTTCTCTCGTGGGCCAGCGTTCCGCGGTGTGGGGGGAGGTCATAGCTTGCTCACCCGGCTCACCTGCCCACAGGGGTCCGCAGTGTCTCCGCACTGTTATGGTTTCGTGAAGCTGCTGGACCCAGCGGGAGCAAGGCCTTGTGAGTGCTCCCTTTCACTCCTCCCGGTGCATGTCTGGGAATGGAGTGGTCCCGGGCTGGGGCGCTGGTGCAGAAGTGCGCACACCGCGGTAAGCTTTCCTTTCTCCTGGGTTAAGACCCGGGGTTGGGATGCTGGATCCCGTGGTGGCCCGCCCGCGTCTGGCTTGTTAAGAACTTGCCAAACTGTTTCCCACAGTGGTGGCACTGCCCACCAGCAGGGACGGGGGTTACTCGCCACCCCACGTGGGGCAGCTGAGCTGGAGCAGAGAAGCAGAAGGGACCTTTCAGACCAGGCAAATGAAGGGGAAAGGGGCAGGGGGTGGGGGGTAGGTAGCAGGCAAGATGACAGATGGGACCGAGCAGGGGCTGATTTTGCAGAACCCTGCTGGCCATGCCCTCCAGGTCCCCATGAAAGAAGCAGCGGCCTGTCTGGGGCACAGCCACTGGGCCTGGATTGCAACGAGGGACTGTTGCTTCCCCACCTGGCGGGCAAGGCCCATTCTCCTGACGCTGGGATTCTAGGGCCTGCCCTTGGGAGGCCCATGTTGGGTTTCCAGCGTCAAACCTCACGTTGGCCCTAAGTAACCTCCATATGTATACCGTGTAGGGTGGGGGAGGGGCAGCGTGCCAGGGAACAGCCAGAACCTTTCAATCCTGTCTGCCTTTGATACAGGGATTTGGCTTCTGGCTCTCTACCTCAAGGAACCAGGACAAGAGTCAAGGTACAGACAGGAGTCACCGCCTGGGTTTGAATCCTGCCCGTGCACCCCTGGGCCAGTCACGGCAACCCTCTGAGCCTCTGTGTTCCCATCTGTGAAGCCGGAGGATCACAGTAGCTGCACAAGGACTAAATAGGTTCCTATTTGCAAGGTGCCTGGACTGGACCCAACATGCAGCAAATTATAGGGGAGTGTCTGACTCTTGAGACCAAAGCCAGCTGGAGGTGTGAGGCTGTGTGACACCAAGCTCTGCCTCAGCAACGGGGAATAACCTGAGTGCCCAGCGGTGGGGGGCCGTAGCGGAAATTCCGCAGGACGGGGGAGTCAGGCAGGCTTCCCGGAATTGTCAGTGGTGTGGGGAAAATGCTGGTGATGTGACATTTAACCCACTGAGCCACCCAGGCGCCCCTGGTGATGTGACATTTAAAGGAGGAAAAGTAGCGTGCGATTTTTGTACAAATCACATATTTCATAACAATAGCAAGTACAAGTTTACTAAGCTCATTTTGTGCCCTGCACTGTTTAAAGTTACTCAGGGGTCAAAAACTTCCGTAAAGAGCCAGAGACTAAATACGTCTGACTTTGCCAACCAGACGCACCGACTCAGCTTGGCCCTTGTCGCTTGAAAGACAAAAGCCACCAAGGATGGCATATCAATCGTTGGGCCGTGTACCAATAAAACTTTATTTATGAATACCAGAACGTAAATTTCACATAATTTTCACATGTCACAAAACCTTATTCTTTAGCTTTCTTCCAACCGTTTAAGAATGTAAAAATAATTCTTAGCCCATGTCGCACACAAAAACATCTGGCCCCTGGAATGTAGTTTGCTGATGCCGGCATTCCCTCATGGCTACTGCCCCATGTGAAAGATAACTGTCACCATTCTCATTGTGCAGATGAGGAACCTGGGACACAGAGAGGTTGAGAGACCTGCCCAAGGTCACACAGCCCATAGGTAGGAAACCTGGGAGTTAGAGCTGGGCAGTCTGGTCACAAGGGCCATCTGCCTACCCCCCCCCCCCCCAGTCTTAGCTTCTGGCTGTTAGCTGAGTAAGAGGGTAGGAGAGGGAAAGGCGGAGGGGGGAACAGACCAGGAGAAAAGAGATTACAATCGCAACAATGGTGTTAGCTGATTTCTTTTTTCTAAACTCCCCTTTTCAATGTAGCATAGGAGGAGTTCCTATAACGGAGAGGAGGAGGACTCACACTTTGCAACGGAACCCAGTGTCCCCCCACCTTTGCAGAACTCTCTCAGCCCTCAGAGGTCCCCCCCCCCCCAGCCCTGTCCCCCCCCCCCCCCCGCCAATCCGCCGGAACCCTGGAGGTTCGCCTGCCAACCCCCATTTTATAGATGAGGAAATTGAGGCCCACAGGTGGCCCTGGGGCTCTAGTAAGAACCCCCATTGTGTAGGCAGCCATTTCCGGCTATTAACCCATTTAGTGCCCAAACAGCCCTTGGTGGCAGGCAGGGGAGCCCTGATTAATATGTTTGGTACAAGAGGCATCTCTCAGGCCAGGAGAAGGAAATGACTTGCCCAGGGTCACACGGTGGGGACGCTGGTGTGACCAGGTCTGCTGGAGTCCTGTTCCCTCACGGAGGCAGGGATGGCCCTGTGCGCTCCGTGTCAAAGTTCTCAGTGCGGGAGCCCATCACCCACTTAGGGGTCTCCACTGGGACCCCCACTGCCTGGGACCCCTTTCTCAAGGCTCTCCCCTCTCTGGTGTCTGCCTCCAGGACTGGGGGCCAGACCTGAGATCTCCGTATTTTCAGCCTGGCTGTTGCCGACCCTTACACTCGTCTACATTTTGGGCTGGGCCCGGCACAAGCTAGATCCTCAGAGCCGAAATGAGGGTGAGGCACTTATCAGGGGGCTATGACCTTGCAGGGAGGGAGACACAAAACCCCCAGTCCTCAAGATGGCTAACCTCTGGACACAATCTTGTTAAGAATCAAAATGGTCACATTTCGATGAAGACAAAGTCAGAATTACTGATCGGTGGTTTTTGGCCTCAGGCTCGCACCTAGCACCCCTCAGCCCTGGAGGTCCGGGGGGCTGGAAGACCAGACCCCAGGGGGCTTGGAGGGGTGCCCTGCGGTGGACAGGAAGGCAGCTCGGGCAGAGGGAAGAGTCCAAGCAAAGGTATGGAGGCAGCTGAGTCTGTTGAGTAACCAGTGGGGGGGGGGGGGGGCGGGGGGGGGGGGGGGGGGGGCTTGAAGGTCATGTCCACGGTCCTTTGAGGAGGCTGCCCCCTTTTCTGCAAAATGCAGGGATGCGTGTGGATGATGAGAGCCTCCAAATGGCCTTCCCGCCACCCCCACTCTCAGCCGCCAAGCGCAAGGCCAGGAGTGTGATTTTCAGGGTGAGCCCAGCCTAGGCTTCGTTCCAATCCCTTCTTCCTGCCAAAGGTTCTCTCGCCTCCTTTTGATTCTGTTGGGGGGAAAAAAAAAAAAAAAAAAAAAAACGCCTTTCCCTCCTCCCCCCCCAACCGCTGCCGGGAGGAATCTGACCTGGCAGAGGGCCCGGGTCTCCGCCCTCCCCCAAGCTGTCCTCTGCCAAGTGCAACGTGGCCAAACCAGGGGACCCTCTGCCGATGGTATCCCCCACCCTGGGCACAGAGGCGTGGAGGTGCTCCCTGCCTCAGTTTCCCTCCAGGAAGGCAGCAGGGCTGCTCCAGGGACCCCCTGGCCCCCTCCAAGGCTCAGCCCCGCACCCCCCAATCTCCTCCTCCCCGACCTAAGACCATCTGTTCATCATTGAGAACCTCCGCGCTGGGGTTTCGTTGGCAGAGAGATTCTGGAGCTGCGGGCCAGGAGCCCTGGGCCCAAAGTGGAGGAGGAGAGGGCTGGCCCAGGCCTCAGCCACCTGACCGCCTGGGTCCAAGCTGGGCTTCTGGGCAGGGTGGGCTTTCGAGACCCCCACCCTTGTCTACACACACCCACACAGACCCATGGGCTCTGTTCCCCGGGATCCGGGTTGGAGGACTTCTGACACGGGCCACAACCAAGGCCCAGCTAACGGCTTAGCCAAGCCTCGCAGGCCGCAGAACCTCCCCACAAACCCAAGCCGGAGGCCGCCTCGGTTCCTCCCCCACCTCTAATTCAAACAGGAATCCCGCGGTGCTAGACCAGGGGGCTGGAGCCTGCCAGCACATGGGGGTCCTGTCCAGCCTCTCGAGGCACAGAGTGGGGGGACCCCTGCCTGGTTTTCTGTGCAACGCCTGCTTCTCCCTCTTGTAGACCAATAGACCCCTGGAGTTCCCCTGGGGCTGGGGGGTGGGGCAGGACGGGAAGGGGCCCAGATACTGACTGGAGCGTGAGATGGGGGACAGGGATAGTTAAGGTCATCGTTCGCGAATTCATCCAACATTTGTCGTACGCTTGCTGTCGTACGCACCCCTCTTGGGGGTGCACTTTGAAGGAGCTGAGATGTTGGGCGGTGGAGGAGGAGGCGGCAGGGGGATGTCTGGGCGGAGAGGGTTCCAGAGGGAACTGTCCATGCAAAGGTCCTGGGGCACGAATGGGCCTGGCACGTTGGAGGAACAGCCAGGAGGCCAAAGTGGCTGGAACAGAGTGAGTGAGGTGGTGAGAGGGACAGGGAGGTAGGTCGTGCAGGGTCCTGGGGGCCGTGGGTAGGACTTGGGCTTTTACCCCCAGCGGGGTGGGAGCCCTGGAGGGCGTTGGCAGGGAAGGGCGGGACCTGACTCAAGGGCTCAGGAGCGCCCTCTGGTGGCCGCTCCAGGGAGGACGGGCTGTGGGAGGCGAGGGCGGGAGCCTAGGGACCCGGATCCACCGGACTGCACTGCTCCAGGTGGGCGACGACAGGGCTGGTGCAGATGAAGGCTGCGCTCCTACTATGTGCCAGCCCCCCTCACTTGAGCCTCTCCTCACGTCAGCTCCCCAAACAGGCATTATTGTTCCCCCTTCTGATGGACGAGGAGATTATGGCCCCGAGACGGAAAGGCCTTTGCCGCAAATCCCACAGGGCCTAGGCGGCGCATCCTATCTACAGTCTAAAGCCTTCCCCACAGCCAACAGGCCCTGCAGGGAGACCTGCCCCGGCCCCTCCCTGTGCTCCACCCTCTCTCTCTGCCCGCCGCAGGGGTCGTCCGGCTGTTCCTCCAACACGTCCTGCCCGGAGCTGCCCCAGGATCTTTGCACGTGCTGTGCCCTCTGCCGGGACCCGCTCTCCCTCTATTGTGGAGTATGAATGACTTAATGAACTTTTAAACATCACAGATGAGGTTTGCGAGTGCTCCCTCCAACCAACCCTCAGTGGCCCCGTATTAGGAAGTCCTAGCAGAAGGACAGTTGAAAGGGACCGACACTGGGGGATGTGGGGGACCTAAGGGACCCGCCCCCAACGCTTTCACCGCGCCAGTGGGCTCCCCCGGGGGTGTGGCCTGACTCGCTGGGGCCTTCTCATTGGCCAGGACGTACCCAGCTTCTCCCCATAGGCCACGCAGCGGGGCGCAGGCTCCGCCCGGGCCCCGCCTCTCCCCCTGCCAGCCTGTGCCTGGGATTCCAGCCTCTGTCCTGCCGCCCGCTTCCGAGTTGCCTTTTCTTTCCCGGCGGTGCCCGCGGGCCGAGGCGGTGGCCCTGCCCAGGCATGCCGCCCTCCGATGTTGCAACGGTGGCATGCCCTGGGCTCCTCCTGCCAGTTCCTGGAACCCAGGCATGGCCGGGGTGCTGATGCCCACCCCTCCCCAGGTGCGCCCAGAGTCGCGCGCGCGGTGGGGACGCCCCAGGCTGCAGGCGGGCTGGCTCCTCCCCGGGTGCGGCGCGGCCCCTCTCGGAACCCAGCCGCCCTGCCCCGCTGCTCGGGGCGCTAACGAAGCCAGAGAGCAGTTGTTTCCGAGGGGGCGGTGCTGCCCCCCCCCCCCGCCAGGACTGGGCCATCTCTGGCTGTCACAACACGGGTGCTCCAGGCTGGATTAGGAGGGGGCTAGGGATGCTGCTGCCCCCCCCCCCCAAGCCCCAACCACGGCCTCTGGGGCCGCCCCGCAGCGACCCTGCGGGAGGTCAGACCGGCGGAGCAGGGGAGCGCGTGCAGGAGCGGCCTAGCCTTTAGGAGACAGGAAAACACGGCAAGCGAGAAAGGCGCTGCCTGATTATTTACTCAACGAGCACTGGCTGCTGCCAGGGAGCCCGGGTCTCCTGTCGTCAGAGCTCTGGGAGGGGCAGACCAGGATTATCGCGCACCTACTACGTGCCTGCTGGGCACCGCGCCTGCCTCTTCTGCCCAGGAGCTCGTCTCACACCCCCCAGCACAACCTATTTCAGTTGTGCAAACAGCCTGAAGCCAATTTAGGAGCCCTCCACCTCAAGGCCAGGTCCTGCCTGGGGTTCAGTCCCCTCCCTGGTGACCACTGTCTTCCCTCTGCCCCCCACCCCTGCCGGGCGTTGGGCAAGAGCATGGGGCAGGCGCACCTGTGGTCCGGCCCCTATTGCTTGCCTGGGAGAGCACCGCCGTTCGACCCCCAGGGGCCCGTCCCCAGCGGCGGCAGCCAGCATCTGCTCTCATCAGTCAGCCTGGGCTCTGGTGGGTGCTGAATGCTTTGGGTGGCACCACGCTGTGTAGACAGACTCACTTACTCATACCATAACAGGAATATCAATGGTGAATATTGCCAAAAGCCTGCTGGATGCCAGACCTGGAGCTAAATCCTTTACAGGATCTACCGCACGGACCCCATTTTGTAGATGGGGAGCTAGGGCCCAGCCAGGCAGGCATCTGTTCTGGGGCTCTGCGGCCTCCTACGACACATGGGTTCCCATGTCACCTCTGACTTGCCCCAGGCCCTGCGGGGCCCCATGATGGGACACCCAGAGGCTGCAGGTCTGCCCGGGCCTCTGTCGGGATGGGCTCCCGCAGCCTCTCTGCATCCCTTCCCAAAGGTGGGAGGTACTGCTGGTGCCGTGCCCAGGGCCTCGGGGTTCCACTCCGTGGCGCTCCGAACAGCTGGGAGGGGGAGCCAAGGAGCAAGACAGAGGGCAGTGAGACACCTGCCAGCACTTCCTGGGTTTGCAGATCCAGGGAGCAGGAGATGTACCCAAATTTTCTCCCCCTGTGGAAACATTTCACGCCCTTGAAGGTGGAGCAGGTTAGTGAGGCCACTTTGGGGAGAAATACAGAGACTGCGGCCCAGGCAGGTGCAGCCCCTCGCCGGCGGGGGTTGGGACTCCTGGCAGCCCCGGGAGTGGGGCCCTGAATTCCTTGGGATTCTGCAGACGTTGGAGTTTGGAGTTGGGCTGAGCTGCTTTTGCATTTGGTTGCTGTGTGGGACAGAGCTCGGGCTGCTCGGGACCAGCCGCAAGGCCGAGCAGCCCGCTGCCAGAGTCAAGCCCAGACCTCCGTGGAGGAGACGGGGAGAGGCCTCCGCCCAGCCCCTTCGCACCTGGGTGTGGGCACCTGGGTGTGGGCCCGGGCACCGCCTGGCAGGGCAGAGCCTGCCCGCACACGCCAGCCCCGGGCCCAGCCTCCCGAGGCCCGCGCGCACCTTCAGAGGGAGGAACGGAGGCCTAAGCGTGCCAGAACCTCACAGGTGGGAGCCACAGAAGACATGGGACCCAGAGACCCTGCCTCCACGTGTCCCCATTACTGCCCAGATTGGGGATCCCTCTGTGGCAGGAACTTGGGCGAGTAGCTTCTGTGTTCCTGGCCTCAGTTTCCCCATCTGTCCAACAGGAACTCGCTAACAAGCCTGGCAGGGCTTGCCGCAAGGGAGAGAGAATGATCTGCTTCTGGGCCGAAATGTGGGGTGGGGGTTGCCATTGGGGTTTCTGGCCCCACAGAGCCCCCGCAAGGCCTCCCTCCCTGACTCCAATCCCATGCCCAGGGTGGTCAGGGCTTGGGAGGGTCAAACCCCAGCTCCGTGTGGGTTTGGGCAGGCTGCTCAATAGCCTGCTCGCTCCGTGCCTGTTTCCCCATCTGCAAAACGGGCCCAGCCGCATGAAGACTATGGCCATCCCTCTTGGCAGGACTGGGCTGGTGGCCTCCATGTTCCCTTCTGCAAGCCGGGGGACAGTTTCTGCTTCTCTCCCCCTGCAAAGGGGGCTCCTGCCCTTTGCCCTTTACCCTCCCGTGGCAAGGAGAAGGCAGCGAGCCAGCAAGCGACCTCCCGGCCAGGTGGCAGAAGGGAGCCGGGCGATCCACGGGCACGAGGTGGCTGTGCCCCTGGGGGGGGTGTCTCCTTGTTCTGCCACTGTGGGACCGGGGAGGGGGTGGGGGGCGGCGGGCGGGCACCCAAGGTGGGTCAGTAACGGCAGGAAGTGGGTTAAAGAGGGAGAGAGTCGTTGGCACTGTGATTTCCGGCTGCTGAGGGGCGGGGCAGCAGGGTGGGGGGCGGGCCCCCCGGACATCACCACCCACGCCCCGCCCGGCCCATCTGCCCAAGGCGGGAAATGCAGGGTCAAAGCTTACTGTAGGGGCGCCTGGGTGGCTCAGTGGGTTAAGCCGCTGCCTTTGGCTCAGGTCATGATCTCAGACTCCTGGGATCGAGTCCCGCATCGGGCTCTCTGCTCAGCGGAGAGCCTGCTTCCTCCTCTCTCTCTCTCTGCCTGCCTCTCCATCTACTTGTGATCTCTCTCTGTCAAATAAATAAATAAAATCTTAAAAAAAAAAAAAAAAGCTTACTGTCTTGGGGCCACCGGGCAGGGCAGGGCTTTGAATCCGGCTGACTGGGGCTGGACACCCTCCATCCCTCCTGGAGGAGTGAAGTCAGCCGACTTAGTTCCTCAGCTCCCAGCCCTGCCTTTGACTGGCCACATGAACCAGCCTCTGTGTGCCCATCTGTCCAGTGGGCCCGGCCTACCTATCTACTTACTTGGGTATCTGTCCTAACTCTCTTCTTGTTAGCACACTCCTGTCTGCCCGCGCCCATTCTAAACCCTTTCTGTGGATTTCTCAGGGACCTTGGAGGTGAAGGGGACACTTTCAGGATCCCCCCATAACAGACAGGGACACAGAGTGGCAAAGGGCCCAGGGCGGCCCGGCTGGTAAAGGAGCTGAGATCCAAACCCGGACCGCCCTGTCCAGACCGCCTGGCACTCACACTTGGGGGGTTTCATATTGGCTTCCCCATTCTGCAGATGGAAACCACCAGTCTTAGTGAGGGCCCCCAGGGCTGGGGACCCCCAGGGTGGCTGTGGGCGGCATCCACATTTCTCGGGGTTCATAATGAGTGGACAACCAGCACTGAGTAAGCGCCTATGGTTTGCCAGGCCTGCTCCCTCCTTTCAACCACCAGGAGGTCGACACTTTCAGGACCCCCATTTTCCAGAGGAGGGAGAAACTGAGGCACATAGACATGGCCAGGGTCAGAGCAGGGCCGGAGCCTGACCTGGTGCCCTGGCTCTGGTCCCTCGTGCTCCCGTCTCTCAGACACGCTCGCCCAGACCACCGGAGGCTGCGCCTCAAACCAGGCAGGTCACATCTTTGGGGGGGCCAAGGCCCCAACTTGGATTTCCACGGAGAGAGAACAGGGTGGCCGGGGCTCGGGGAAGGGCCGGTCAGGCTGCAGACCCTCCTCCTTGAAGAGGCCAAGCCCGAACTACCCACCTGCAGCCCGGGGAACAGGACGATGGAGGGGTGCAGATGGGGGGGCCAGAGAGGGGGCAGGTGGGGGGACGGATGGGGAGCTGCAAGAATTAAACAAACAAAGTGAGAGGCCGGTTTACTTGATCTCTAGTACGATGTGTCCTCTTGAGGCAGGATCAGGCGCTGGCGTTCCCCAGCAGTCCTGGGGGTGGGTGGCTGGCGCCCGGGGCTCCGGCCCTGCCCACCACCGCCCACCTTGGCCCTGGCTCGGGGGAAGCTCCGGGTGGAGGGCGGGGCGCAGCTGGGAGGGTGCTGGCTCCGCCTGGGAGGGGGTGGGGCCCCGGAGGCTCGCACTGGCTGATCCGCTCCCGCCCGGCCTGCCCAGCTAGAGACGGCCCTTGCACAGACCCAAGACCTCGCTTTGTCCTCCGGGAAATGGGTTCGAGGGCTGACGCGTCCGAAGCACGGCATGCAGTCAGCGCTAAATAATCGCGTGCCTTGGAAGGCTGTGGGCACGGGGATGCATTGAGAGGGTATCGGGGGCGGCCATCAAGACCAGAACAACGCAAGACCGTTCCTGGCTGTGCTCCGCGCTCCTGGACATTTTGCACTCGTCCCCCCCCCCCCCCCCGAATGTCACCTCCACGAAGGCAGGTGCCTTCAGGGTCCAGAACAGGACCTGCTCCCCTAGAGGGCCCTGCCCGTGTCTGGGGAGCGGGTGGCTGAAACGCTGGTGTGTGTGTGTTGGCCACTTAGTGCCACAGGCCACACCGACTGTCCCAGAGTCTCCCAGGGAGGTGGCGGGGGTGGTCTCACAGCTCCCCTTTCCCAGAGGAGAGAACCAAGCCTCAGGAAGTGGGGAGGCCCCCAGCTCAAGCTCAAGTTTAACCCCAGAGCCTCTCGATGTCCAGGCTCCTGGCCCCGTCGCTTACTTCCTGCTCCAGGACACAGGTGCACCTGTGGGGCCACGGGGCAGCCGGGGGTGCCCAGGGCTGCTCTGCGCCCTCCCACCAGGCCTGGCCCAGCCCAGGTGTGGGGGGCTGTTGCCACACGGCCCCCCTGCCGCAGGACACGGGGCATGTGGGTGCATTGGAGGCAATGGAGGAGACGCTCAGCCCAGTCCCACAGCCCCCGCCTCCAGCGGCCGGGCTGGGGGCCAAGGCCGTGCACCCCACTTCCCAAGGGCACACAGCAGCCGCTCGGCGGGCGCAGCTACTTTTCCAGTCACCGTTACTCAGCTCAGGGATCTGGGAGAAAGGTCACCGCCTCCCCTCTGCCAGTCCCTGGAGCCGGACTGGGCCGGGAAGCGACCAGAAGTCCTGCGGCCCTGACTCGGAGCCTGGCCAGGGCTGCTGCCCAGCAGGTGTCTGGCATCCCTGGAGGCGGGGAGGGGACGGGAGAGGCTCCCTGACCCCAGATATGCCCCCGATGGTCCCATGGGCTGCCCCTCTCTCTCCAGCACTCCACCCCGCAGTCCATGTGGTCCCACCTGGGCCACCGTCTCCAGACCCTGATAGGATAGTCACGGCAGCCTGGGGTGGGAGGGGGTGGCAGCTTCTGGGGCCCTCCCCGCGGCCCGCATGGAACCAGACAGCAGGGAGAGCAGTAGGCGGGAAAGGCTCCTGCCCCAAACCCTATTTCCTCCAAGGGGCAGTGGCCGGATTCCCCTTGGCATCTGCGCGGGCCCAGGGCAAGCCGCCGGCAGGCACACGGGCACATCTCGCCTCCAGCTCAGCTCAGAGCTTGGCTGCATCCGACGGAGACCTGCGCCCAAGGACGTCCCGGGGGCTCCTGCTTCGCTGTGTGAGTGGGTGGGTGCCCTGAGTTCCGCTTTACAGGGGAGCCCAGAGGTGCAACCATGGGCCTCCCTGGTCTCCTTGATTTCAATCCTGCCCCACACCCCCTCCCATCCCTAAAATGCCTCTTACATTCTCAGTGGCTCCTCATTGCCCTTCAGATAGAATCAAGTCTTTTTTTCAGGGACCCACAAGGGCCCCTGCCCTCCTGTCCTCATCTGTCTCCCTGTAGCTCACTCTGCTCCAGACACATGGGCCTCCTGGCTGCTCTTCCAACATACCCGGCCTGGTCCTGCCCCAGGGCCTTTGCACAGGCTGTGTCCTCTGCCTGGAACACCTTCCCCAATGCCACCCTCTTCTCATCTTTCAGGAACATTCTCTCCTGCCTTCCCTCCCTTCTCCCCGCTGGCCGCTTGTCTGATGTTAACCTATCTGTTTACATGTCTGTGCACATCTGTCTTGGTCACTGTTGGATCTCCAGTGCCTGGAACAGGGCTTGGTACCCAGTAGGAGCTCTATAAACATTTATTTCACTAATAAAGTTTTATTGGTACACGGCCATACACACTCATTTCGTGTCATCTGTGGCTGCTTTTGTGTTGCAAGGCAGAGCTGAGTGGTCCCAATGTACACTGTCCAGCGCACGAAGCCGAAAAAACTGACTGTCTAGCCCCCTACACAGTTTGCAGCTCCTGCTTTAGATTAATGGTGAGACGTCAAACCGATGAAATCCCTTGGCCCTGTCCCGGCTTCCAGGCTGCCTCACCCCTCCCGCTCCACCAGCACGACTCTGGCAGCACTCTCCCTCCCCAAGCCTCGGTTTCTCCATCTGTCACCTGCAGAGTATGGGAGTCTGGCCGCCTGACAGATGTCCCCCTAAGCGGGGGCCACCTGGGTTAAGGACTTATACGGGAAAGTTCCTAGGAGGAACTGGAGGGGCAGAGCTTCATGGCTCGGGAACCAGAAGGGGTTTCTTAAGTAGAACTTGCGACATGTGTGTGCATTTGACAATAAAGGGAAGGATTCCCGTCCCGCGACAGGTGCTCCGGACAGCACGGGGAGTGAGCTGGCCGGGCGCGCACGAACGTTCACCGCAGCTTCACCACTGGGAACCCAGCCCCCCCCAAAACACTCGTATTTTGGAACCCTAAAGGAGACAGGGTTTTCCCAGAGGTAAGCAAGCTAACAGCATGGTCGCTGGAGGGACCCCCAGTCCAACAGGCCCGGTGTCTTCATCAGTGGGAAATGCGGACAGAGATGTACACACAAGGGGAACACAACAGAACGGGGGACCTCGAAGGGGGGCAAGCCGAGCAGAGAGGATGGAGGCAGATCCTTTCTGACGCCCCTCACAAGATGAACCCCTCCCACTCCTGCCTGGGTTCTGGCAAACGCCTGTCTAGCTGCACACCTGTTTTGTAGATAGTGATCCCTGATTTATAGTGAGCTGACTTTAAGTAAGGGAGCCAGATGGCGGCGATGAGGGTGGGCCTCGCCCAATCAGTTGCAGAACTTAAGCGCCGACTCCGGAAAGGAGTTCAGCCGCACAGACCGTAACAGAAAGCCTGCCTGAGTTCCCAGCTTCCCAGCCGGCCCTACACGTTTCGGACTGGAGACCACAACATTCATTCTTACCTGAATGTACAGCATGCTTGCCTGTCCCACAAATTTTGGACTCTCCAGCTGCTGCAGCCCATGAGACAACTTCTTAAAATAAATATCTTTATCTCTTTATGTCCATATCTCCATGTCCGTTTCTACCCATCCACAGGAGACACGCACGCACGCACCCACCCTGCCGGTCGGGTTTCTCTGCAGAACCCCGGCCCATACACGGCCCACCCCTGGCTTTTATAAATAAAGTTTTATTGGCGCATGGCCACACCCACTCACTTACGTAGCCCTTTCCGACGCACATTACGTCTCCGTCTCCGTGTAACCCACAACAACAAGATGCATTTTTCAAGGACACGTAGAAGTAGAAAAGACACACTGGACACTGGAGACATCTGTGTGCGCAGGGAAGGTAACGGACTGAAGGATCAAAATGGGGAAAAGGGGAAAGCGGACGGAGAGACACACGTACAGCAAACAACAAACAGGGAGGAGCAAGAGAAGGAAAACCACCCACACTGCAAGGGGCCGAGCCGAGCGGGAAGGCGGGTCTCCCGGTCCTGGGCTGCCCTCTCGTGGGGACGGCGAGCACTGCGGCCTTCCTTGCTTGTCTTGGTTGCGCCAGAACAGCCGGAGCTGGACCTCGTTGGAAGCTGCCGTGGGCCATTGCAGGATGCTCGGCGGTTTTTCAAGATTGTGGTTAAATAGGCATTATCTGTAATTTACCCTATTAACCATTTTTAAGTGCACAGCTCAGGGGCGTCACTCACACCGTCGTGCAACAATTCCCACCATCCTTTTCCAGAACCTTCCATCTCCCCCCAAGGAGACTCTGTCCCCATGAAGCACGGACTCTCCACCCCCTGCCCCAGTCCCCGCTCCCACCCTCTCCTCTCTGTCTGTGTGGACGGGACTCCTCTGGGGCCCTCCTGGGAGTGGGGTCCTGCGGGACGGGTCCTTCTGGGTCTGGCTCCTCTCACTGAGCCCTGCGTCCTCGGGGTCCCTCTGCGTGTGGCAGGGGTCAGGGTCCCTTTCCTTCTATGGATGATCCCATTGAAGGGATGAGCCACATTTTCTTTATCCATTTATCCATCAGTGGACGCTTGCCTTCCTTCCAACTTTTGGAGGTGGTAAGCAAAGCTGCTGTGAGCAGGGGTGTACACGTCTCTTCAAGCCCCTTCCCTTGATTTTGGGGGATAAAGACCCAGAAGTGAAATGGCTGGGTCATATAGTCATTCTATTCTTAATGTTCTGAGGACCGGCCATACCCAGTTTCTCTAAGTTAGTCCCCCTGAGACTTGTTCTTGTTAATTCCCGTTTCTTGGCACTATAAACGAGACTGGGAGGACTACCCTCGCCTACACAGATTTGCAGATATTTAAGATGTATTACAAGACGTGGAAATGGTGTTCAAAGGTGTTTGCCCTGAACATTTTGGCAGATGTTACCAAGTTACCTCTAAAAGGCGTATGTCCTCACACATGGTACACAAAAGAGCTTGCTTTCTGATTGATCCTTTGGGCTGGATCATTCTTTGTGGAGGGGGAGGCCCTCTGTGCACTGCAGCGTATCAAGAAACATCCCTAACCTCCCCCTACTAGATGCCAATGGTCTCCTCCCCTGAGTTATAACAATAAAAAATGTCTCCAGACATTGCTGAGTATCCCCTGGGCTTGCAATCAGTCCTGGTTGAGAATCAGCGCCCTGAGCCCATACAACCAGTGTACAAGAAGACGTTCACGCTTCTCAATCAGAATGCTAGATATCCCTTTGTTGTTTTAATGTGAATGTCTTTTCCTATGAATAAAGTTAAATATCTTTTCCTCTTTTGTCCATTTTTATCTGTTGTCTTTTCTGTGATGGTCTGTTCATGTCCTTCCCGGTTTTTTTCCCCAGTTAATCTTATCTTATTGATTTGTAGATGCTCTTTACATATTTGTGGTCTGGCAAATAATCCTTGGCAAGTATGTTTCAGATATCTCTCTCACGTTTCTTTGTTTTTTGGACTTGTTGCCGTGCGTAAAATTTTAAATGTTATGTAATGAAACTTAAATCTTTGTTTTATGGTCTCTGGGGCTTTCTTCTTGCTTAGAAAGGCCTTCACACTCTGATTCCATAAACCATTTCTCCCATATTTTCTCCTAGAATTTTATGTTTTAATTAAAAAAATTTTTTAAAGAAGATTTTTATTTACGTATTTCAGAGAGTCAATGAGAGAGGGACCACAAGCAGAAGGAGTGGGAGTGAGGGAAGCAGGCTTCCCATTGATTACGGAGCCCATGTAGGGCTCGATCCCAGGACCCTGAGATCATGACCAGAGCGGAAGGCAGAGGCTTAAAAACTGAACCACCCAGGTGCCTCTTATGTTTTAATGTTTAAATAGCCAACTCTTTGACCCATTTGTGATGCATATTGTGAGTGATAAGGTATAGGGAAACAATTTATGTCCCCCCCCACACACAACAGTGGCTAAAATGTCGTCCTACCCACAGGAGCCCTGTGAAACAGCTCCAATAGCAGAGCCAGGAAAACCAGAGCAAAACCCCTCATAATTCAGTATCAGATAAGAAACGAAAGCATACCATTAAGAAAGATGTTTGCATTAAGGGAGTCAGGTGAAGGGTACATGGGACCGCTCCGTGCTACCTTTGCAACTTTTCTCTCAATCCAAAATTCTTCCAAAATAAAACATATGAGGTTTTTTCTTTCCTTAAAAATTTGGAGAATCTGTCATTTCTCCACCAAATGGAAAAGCCCCCAAATGTGTTGGGGTCTATTTCTGCTCCTTGGATCTGCCTTGCTCCATATATAACCAATTCTTAAAAACAGAAAGTTAAAATAACCAGAGCGGAATCCATGACGTCCTATTTAAAAATAAGCCTTAAGTCAGCCAGGGCAGGGGGAAACGGAGGTGCCGCGCTGCGAGACCGGAGCTCAAGCAACCGTTTTGTCCCATGTTGCTTGTGTGATATTCATTCATTCCTTTGTTCATTTACCCAATAAACATCTATTCAGCATCTGCCACGTGCCACGCCCAGTGCTGAACGCTGGGGACCCAGAGAGGACCACGGCGGAAGTCAAGTGAGCGATACCGAATTACACAGAGTATAATCTCAAAGTGTGCTTATTGCGATCGTGAGAATGATGGGAGCGGGGTCAGAGACAGAACGACAGAGGAAAGAGACAAAACCAACTTGGACAACGGGAACTGGAACAGAGGGCACAGCCTGTGCAAAGGCCCAGGGGCAGGTCCTGACTGGACTGTTGGAGGAATAGCCAGGTGGCCCGTGTGGCTGGAGCAGAGTGGCTGAGGCATGACCGGGAAGACAGGAGGGCAGGGAGGGGGCGGGGTGGGTCGTGCAGGTCCTTGGGGCCTCAGGGAAGACTTGGGCTTTTACCCAGAATGAGGCGGGAGCCCTGGAGGGCTATGGGCAGAGGCCCGTTCCTGACGCAGGGGCTCACCGACGCCCTCTGGTGGCCGCTGTGGGGAGGCAGGACTGTGGGGACAGCGCGGCAGCAGGAGGTGGAAGGGAGGGGCAGCGGGGTGCCCAGAGTAGAAGAGATTGTGTTGGTCCCGGCCAACGGGCATGGTATGGGGCCTCAGTGACCCCACCCCTAAAATGGGATTGCTAGGGTTTGGGGACCGGACGCCGTCTGTTACCCGGCACATAATAAATGCTCGGCGCACGCCAGCAGGCTTTTAATAGTTCGCTTAATCCTCTCGACAGCCTTATGAAGAAGGGATTATTAATATCCTGGCTTCCAGGTGAGGAGAGTGTGGCACGGAGAGGGAAGTGGCTTGCCCAAGGACATCCAGCAGACCAGTGACAAAGCGGAGTCCTTGCTCTTAACCCTTGCATATCCAAAAGATAACATCATGGAGTAAACCAACTGGAGGAGTGCACCTAGTCTAGGAGGGCTTCCTGGAGGTGGCGACATGAACCTGAGACCTAAAAGATGAGCTGGAGTTACCCAGACAAAACGGGGGAGAAAGAGCCGGTCAGCAGGAGGTATTGCCTGGCCAAGATCCGGGAAGAGGGCCTGCGGGGAGGCGGGGACCCAGCGGAGTCCATCCCTCGAGCCCAGGGACAGGTTTTCCCCTGACCCTCTCCCCGCCCGGCCCTCAACTACAACCACCATATGGCTCTTTCCCCCTCCCCAGTCTCTTTCCAGAGACCACCCCTCCCTCTCCCTTTCAGATTGGGTGGCTTGGCTCTGACCCCCTCCCCCAGCCACCTCCAGCTGGTAACAATCCCCAGAAAGGGCTCATTAAGTGGCCCAGCTGAGGCCGCCGATCACCGGCGCACAGGCACTATTTTAATTTTCCACTGATTTGCCTGCGGTGGGCCCCCCAGAGCTGAGCCGTGCGTGTGTGTGTGTGTGTGTGTGTGTGTGTGTGTGTGTGGACGGGAACATCAAATCCCAGAGCCGATTACAGGGAGTGAGGGCAGAGCAAAGGGCTTGAATGGGAGAGCCTCACTCAGAGACATCTGGGGGTGGGGGGCAGCTGCTCTGGTTTCTGGGACCCTGAGTCTCCCTACCCCTGTCTAAACTGGGGGCTTCCTAGGGCTGTGCTGACCCTTCGCCCTTCGCTTAGGACAACCACTTGTCTGGAGCTTCCAGCCACCCGGCCAGCCGGCCAGCCGGCCCTCTGTCTATCCCCCCGTCCGTCCGTCCGTCCGTCCTCCCTGGGCTCACTCCTCCTTTCCTCCATGCCTCTGCCAAGCAATTATTGATCACAAAGGATGGACCAGGCACTACTTGAAGCCCCAGGAGGCTTCTGCACACCTTACTCCGCATTCTCCCAGCCCCGAGGGTCCCCCAGGGTCCCTAGACCTCCTCAAACCGCTTCTCCTCTAGCGCCCCGTCTCATGGTCGGCTCCACCGTTGTCCCCCATCTCTGGGGCAGGAATCTGAGCATTGACCTGGCCTCTTCCCTCCCTGTCGCTCTCCATGGACTGTTAGGTCCCAGGTTCTGTGCATTCTCCCGCCTGGGGTCCCTCCAGCCGGGGGATCTCTCCCTTGTCCATTCCGTGGCCCCGACTTTGGCTCGGGTCTTCCTTTCTCCTATCCAGATCATGGCTTCCGTGGTCCCCATTTCAAATCCCACCCCTGCCTTAGATCCGGCCGTGTTGCTCCCTGCTCAGACACCTGCCATGGCTCCCTAGTGCCCTGGAAAGAAAGCCCCTGCTCTACAACTCAGCATTCAGAATCCACACCGCTCTCACCTCCCGCCCTACCTCACCCTCTCCCTACGGTGCCCGACACACTCCCACCACCACACCTTTGTCTGAGAGGGTCCTTCTGCCAGAAACGCCCTGCCTGCCATCTCTTTGTGGTCAAAGTCTTAGCATCCTGCTAGGCCTGGCTCAAGTACCGCCTTTAACAGGGACCCCCTGACCAGGGGCCTCTCCCCTCCTCCCTGAGCTTCTATCGAAGGACCAGGTGCCTCCCTGTGCCCCTCAGGGAATTCCCTTTGGAGGCGGTGAGGCCACCAAGCGCAAAGGGGACCGAAAGCACCGCGTCGCGGCTCACAAGCAGGTAGCGTGGGGCGGGGGCAAGGCACAAACCCCCGGGCAAGGCAGCCCAGCTTCCCAGAAGAACACCCATTCCCGAAAGGCAGAGCCAGACGCTGACCTCTCTGCTTGCTCTGAACCACCACACGCCCTGGTCACTTTCCTCGACCCCATACAGTGACTGTACGGTTCTGGGCCTCGGTTTCCCCACCCGTAAGACGGTGATCACAGCCGTTCCTTCTTCCTAGGCTTAGCCGGAGGACTGAACAAGATGGCAGGTGGGGGGCTCCGCCGGCCGTGGGCGCCGACTGGCTGCTGTCTTGCTGCCTCTGTTCAGGGCTGCGAGTTTATGGGCGGGCTGCTCTGTGACCTTGGGGAGGGTGCCGACCCTCTCTGGGCTGCGGCTTTCCCTTCTCTGATGACTTCTAGAATGAGCGGTGCCCCAGGTCTATCCGCCTCCCCAAGGGGCAGGCGCGGGGGCCCCCGGGGGAGAGTCTGAAGCTGCGCTTGTCTGCCCTGGAGAAGCAAGGAGGAAGGGGAGTCCAGGTGGCATCCGAGGAAGGACTTCTAGAAGCTGGAGAAGTGCTGGGAGCTCGCGGGTGGGGGCTGATGGCCGCCACCCGGTTTCAGGTTCGTGTCCGGCTGAACTGGGGGCCTGGCCGGGTGGAGTTTGCTGCCGCATTCGCCCACACAGTCGGTTCATTCATTCACTGAGCAAGGCCGTCCTGACCCCTTCCCTCGGGGCCAGCCATGGAACCCTAGCTCCGGCCAGGTGGTCTGGGTTCGAATCCCAGCACTGCCTCTCCTCAGCAATGTGGACGCGTCCCTTCATGGCTCTGTGCCTCAGTTTCCCCATCCATAAAGCGGGGGGCACCGTGGTACCCAGACACGGATGACAGCTCCACCATCGGTGTCCGGCGATGCTGGGGTCCGCCCCAACCCCCGCCTGCTGTGTCTCCCCGACTCTCTTCTCCAGGGCTCCCCGCCCTTTCCTCCCCGCTGCCGACATTCCCGGCCCGGGCGCTCCGGGAAACATTCCGTGGTTTGCAGCAGACTGTCCGGCTCCTCGGCGCCTCAGATGTGGGCAGAGTGGGCGGCGGCCGGGCGGGCACAGGCTGGGGACTGGGGAGACTGTGCACCCCCCCGACCCCCCACCCCAGCGCCGGGCACACGGCGGGGGGAGATGGCAGGCAGCACTCACAGACAGGCAGATGGGGGAGGCCCTCCTCTGCTCAGAGCCCTCCCAGGGCTCCCTAGTGCCCTTTGAGTAAAGCCCAGCCTCCCCCTCCACCCCACCCGACCCACAAGGCCTGCGCGACCTACCCCGACCCCTCCTTGCCCTCCCTCTTCACTCTGCTCTAGCACACGGACCTCTTCACCACCACCCCCCACGCACCAGATTCGGTCCTGCCCCAGGGCCTTTGCACGTGCTGTGCTCTCCATCACTCAGACTGTAATGCTGCCTCCTCAGAGAGGCCTGCCCTGCCCACCCGGCTTCTGTGACCCTCTTCCCAAGTCCTGTAGCCCTCCTCCCCAGTTGAAAGTCTCATGCATTTATTCCTTTTCTCTCTTACTGTTTCCTGGGCTGGACTGAGAGCCCCGGAAAGGCGGGGCTGGGGGGGTCCTGGTGCTCGGTGGCCGGCGGCGGGAGCGCACACTCACTGAAGAGGCAGCGAGGCCACGGAAGTCTTCCTGGACTCCGACCACAGTCTCTCCTGCTGTAGCTACTTGAGTACCACCCGTGCCCTGGGCACAGCCCTTCACAGTTTGCAAGACACCTCCCGGGCCGTCAGCTGACCGGATTTCCTGCAGAATGCCGTCGGGAGGAGGCTCCATTCTTCGCGGCCCGCCCTGCCGTGCAGAGGAGGACACGGAGGCAGGGAGGTGGCGAGCTTTGTTCTTGGACCAGAGGAACCAAGACGCGGTGAACGCGGCTGCACGGGGACCTCGGAGGGCCTGACACACTCCTGACTTCTCCATAAAAATCAAAGTATTAAACATGATTGTTACACACCCAGGCCGGGCCATGACCTTATAGTTATTGTTACCGTGTGTACTGTTTCTCTCTGATTGCACCAGAAGTTAAAACGACAACATTTCCTAGGGCCCTGAGCATCTCTGGAGCCCAGGCGCTGGGCCTTCTCTGGCGACGGAGACACTGAGGCTCCCTGGGACTTGGGGGCCAAGGCTGGAATCCCTCCGCCTTCTGGTCCCATATGTTAAATGTTGCCTGGAGCCCTCAGCCATGTTGGGATCTCTGATGTTCTGAGCATAAAGGGACCTCTTCGGAACCATCTGAGAGTGGAATTCCCACCAGTCGAAGCTTGGTTGCCTCCCGTCTTGGATGCCTCATTACCTTTCACCGGGGTAGAAGAAAGTCTTTACCGCAGTGGAGCTGAGGCCTGCAGAGGTCAAGCTCTGCCCTCCGGGCCACACGGACCCTCCCGCCGGCCCTCCTTGACTTCCTGTGCCCAAGGGCGGCCCGGCCTGCGGATCTCAGACCTGTCTGGGGTCTGGCTGTCCCAGCTCTCGTGTTTGGGGGCCGCTCATGGGTGGGGCTCAGGCTGAGCTCGTTTGAGGGATCCCAAACGACACCGCTTATGGCTGGGTCCAGAGGAAGGTTTGGGAGAACATGGCGAATCTGACAGAATTTGCCCAGTTTCTTGGGTTTTAGGCTGAAGCCCAGATGCTCTGTCTTTCCCTTGCTTCCTCCTCTTCAGGATATGCCCCAGTGTGACACCTGGATCCAAACCTCCGCTGTACTGGGGCTCCTACCTCTATTGATAAGACCTCAAGCTTGCACAGAAATGTGTCTCGTGCTGCCAGTTCTGTGTGACTTTCCCCTGCCGCTGGAGATGGGCGATGGCGACTCGCCATCCTCCCCTCTGACATCGAGACACACGCCTCCTCCCCTTCGACCCGGGTCTGCCCTCCACTGGTCATGGGACTCCATTATCTGCGTTTTTAAGTTAATTGTCAAGGTCCCGCCATTCTTCCTCCCACCCCAGGCCCCCATCATCACCGGCCTGATTGCCGCCCTAGGCTCCCCGTGGTCTCTGGCTGCCACGTCAGCCTCAGACGATTCCTTCTCCCCACAGAAGCCCAAGGGAGCGCTAAAAAATGTAAAACAGGCCTCCTCCTCCCACAGTCCTCTAGGGCACCCAGCTACCTGGGGTGGAAGCCCAAGCCCTCTGCACAGTCCCCAAGGTCCGGCACAACCTGCCCTCCCCCTCCCCTTTCTCTCCCCCTCATTCATGCTGCTCCAGCCACATGGCCCTCCTTGCTGTTCCTCCAACAGGCCAGGCCCGGTGCTGCCCCAGGGCCTTTGCACGGGCTGTTCCTGCTGCCTGGAACGCCATTCCCCCTTCTCTTCGAATGACTTCTGTCTCATTCAGACCTCCTCAGCGCTCAGCTCAGATATCACTTCCTCAGTGAAGCCCTCCTAGGTTGCCCAGTCTTCTTCAAAGCCTCCAGACCCTTACAACCCTCTCCACACTCATGGTCGCCTTACTTCATGCCCTGATATTTTCATTTTGTCTCCCCTACTGGAACATCAGCCCAGAGAGGACAGGGATCTTGGCCTGACTCACTGCCGTGTCCCCGGCCGGTGAACAGGGCTGGAGACACAGTAGGTGTTCAGTAAATGTTGGCTGAAAATGAGGAATGAAACAGGAAAGCAGCATATGACCCTCCGCAGCAACGCGGGGAAAATCTGTCCCTGTGGATCCCAAGATGGCGACACTGACATGAGGAAACAAATCCCACTGCCCCCAACCCAACCAAGTCAGATGAACCCGAGAGGTGGCAGGTATGGGGGGTCGTGGTAGGTCATGGGGTGTCATCCCCCTTCACCGCACCCCCAGTCCGACCTCCTCAGGGACCAGCAGAGCTCTGGCAGAACAGCCGCAGACCTTCAGGCCCCAAACCATTTTTCCAGTGGGCAACCTGAGGGCCAGAGAGGGTAAGCCACTGACCCAAGGTCACAGAGCACGCCCAGGTCCAAACCCGGGTCTGTAGGATCTACAACTGTTGAGAGAAGTGCTCAGGGTCTGACTATGGGACATGAGCCAGCCCCGGAGGGACCCAGGGACAGGTCCCAGTGAGGCAGACAATGGCGTGTTGGCCTCTAGTGTGCTCATGCTGGCTCCAAGAGCGTCAGACCCTTCCAGCAGGAGCCTCCGCCACCCACCCTGCCCCATCTGCGGGATCCTAGCTGGGGGAACTTGGCCACACTCCCTGGAAGCTTCTGGAAGGGTGCTCAGTTTTAAGGGTGGATGCTGCAGGGTGTCCACTCCCTCCCTGGGGTCAGGGGGAACAGAAAGGAGCAGAGCCCTGGCCAGCCAGCTCATCTGTCCCCCCACCCACGCCTTCCCCAGCCCTCCCTGGGCTCGGAACTGGCTGCCACAGGCCCCCGGGGGCAACAGGAGTCAAGGCCGGGCCACCGCAAGGTCTCCGGCCTGCCGACCTGCCAAGAGGACACGGCCCGCGGTGCCCTCCAGGGCCACGCCACCGGCGCCAGCTGTGCAGCCCCGGACAGGCTTCCAGGTGGAAGTCCCGGGAGTGCTGTCCTCTCCAGCGTCTGGCCTCAGTTTCCCCCCTCGTGACCACCGCTCCCCATCTTGCAAACGGCCGGGGAAGGATGGCACAGCCGCAGCTCTGCCTGGCCCTCCGGCGCCGGTGCCCAGGGGTCCCCGAGTCCGAGAGGTCGGAGCGCCAGCGCCGGGTCCCCGGCCGCCCCCGCCCGCCGGCCGCCCCACTCACCATCCACCACATCTTGGCCGTCACGTCGTAGCAGAGCTGCCATTTGACCGAGGTCTCTCCTGGCTTGCTGGACACTGGGGGCCCGGGCACCTCCATGCTCGGCCAGGGGCGCGGGCGGCCGGGGCGCCTCACTCGGAGCGCAGCGCGGGCCGGGCCGGCCACCGGGCGTGCGGGTCTGGGCAACGGGCTCCCATGGCCCCCCGCAGGGCCCTCCCGGGGGGCGTCGAAGGGGGTCCCGGGGCTCAGCTGGGGAGCGCGCGCTGCGGGGAGCGCCGGGCAGGGCGGGAGGGGTGCGGAGGCGCTAATCTGAGACACGCCGGGCCATCCCCGCCGAGGGGCCACCCACAGCCCCAGGAGGCCGTCGCAGGCCGCGCGCGTGTGTGTGCGCGCGCGTGCGGCAGCGACCAGCCGAGCGTGGATTTGTGAATGAGGCTGTGATTGGGAATGTCCCCCCGCCCACCCCCGGAAGGAGTGTGGCTTGTCCGGGCGGCCCCCCGCCTCTCTGCCTCCCCATCCGCTCCATCCTCCATCGGGGAGGGGCACCTGGGGCCAGAGGGCGCTGGGGTCCTGCAGCCCTAGGCCCACCCACCCCCTCCCCATCCCAGTCGCCCTGAGAACAGGCCCCAGGCCTGAGGCAGTGGGCCGGCCCACGGGAAGGTTTGAGAGGCTGGAAGTGTGGGAAGAGGGTAGGACTCCGGGGCCCTGGATCTGGGGAGGAGGAGATGGGTGCTGAGCTCTGGCTGTGGGGCTTGCAGATGAGTGGCTGCCCCTCTCTGGGCTCCAGGCTCCCGGTCTGGAAAAGGGCAGAGATTCACTGAGGATGGGGGCGGGGGGCGGAGACAAAATCCCGGAGCCCAGAGGAGGGGCTGTTGCTGACATTTTATTTCCCATTTTCCCTTCCTTCTCCCAACCTCTGAGAAGACGCAACCCAGGGAGATTCTCTCCAGGTCATCCTCGAATCATTGCTGTGCATTTATGGAGCGCCATGTGTATGCCCAATCTCAATGAGAAGGTCCCCGGCTCTGTGTGGGTCAAATGTCCTGGCCTTGCACTGGTGGTAGGGGGAACGGAAGGTAGGTGGCAGGAAGGACTGCCAGGTGAGGGCTGCCCATGGGCTCTGAAATGGCTGGGAGGGGGTCTGGCTGGAAAGCAGGTGGCTTTGGGTTTTCATGTGACCTTGCAGTTGGACAAATAGGAGCGGGCAGAGGAGGCAAGATCTGCTGAGCCCCCAGTGGTGGACACGCAGGGCAGCACAGGGGGAACATGGCTGCCCAGGCCCACCCTCTCCGCTCTGTCCGCCAACGACCAGGACCACTCTTCCTTAAATGGGGCTCTGACTACTCTCACCTGCCTGCAGCCCTCCATGGTTCCCAGTGTCCCCCAGTTAAGGCCCTGGGGACTTAAGGGCCTGGCTTCCCTGCATTCCCTCTGCCTGGCACACCCTTCATTCTTTTATCACCTGGGCACTCTTACACATCCTTCAAAACCCAGCCCAACATTCCGCTCTTCCCTCTAAGGGTGACAGAGAGTCAGGGAGAGACAAAGAGAGACAGAGATACAGAGACAAAGGGAGAGACAGAGATGGAAAGAGAGAGAGTGAGAGTCAGTGAGAGAGAGAGAGAGAGAGAGAGCTCGCCCTGTCCACTGTCTGGGTCAGACACTTAACTCCCACCCCAAGGGGCTTGGATCATCAGCCACACTTTCCTCCACCAGAAGACACCCATGTGATCCACACTTTCCCAGGCCCAGGCTCCCGCTCTGAGCGCACAGGATTGAGAATATCTGTGTCCCGCTGGGGGGCCCGTGGAGGACAGGACTCACGGGGACTCCCGCATCACCCCACACGGGGCTGTTACTGACCACTCACGACGCGCCAGGTGTGCGATCACCTGTCCAAGAGCCATGAGGGGGGGGGGGGCAGTACTTTGATTGTTCCTCTTTTACAGAGGGGAAACTGAGGCTCAGAGAAGTCCAGTCAGGAGCCTAGGGACACGTGGCAGGTAGAACTCACCCCTGAGATGTGGGAGGGCCGGGTATCCCCCCCCATTTCTCTCATCTCCTTGAGGTCTCCGCACCGACGTCCCCTCCAAAGGGAGGCTCCCTCTGACCCCCGTGTTTAAAATGACTGCCCTCCCGGCTTTGTTGGCTCTTTATCACGATTATTTATTTCCTGTCTGCATCCCCCGCGGAGGGTCCGCCTGCGGAGGGTCAGCTCCGGGCGAGCAGCAGACTTTCCACCGTCTTCTTCACTGCTTTGGCCCTGGGTGTCTGGAACCTCCTGGAACCTCGCCTGGCACAGAATGGACGCTCAGTAATATTTCTGTTGAATGGGTGAGTGAATGAATAAATATGGGGCCAGGGTTTTGCAAACAATGGCATTTCCTGCTGACTTTCACAAAAGGCATTTTCATCTTGCCGCAAGAGATCCGCAAGAGATCCAGGTCCGGCAAGTGGGGTGGGGAGGGGCAAGGAGCCGGGCACCCGCTCACGGGGGCTGAGTGAGGCCGCCCCTCGGCCTCAGCCGCCTCACCCAGCGGAGGCCGGCGCAGCCCAGCCCAGCGGACGCGGTTCGCCCACATGGAGGCCCCCGCCCGTAACTATAATTTGCCTCAGTACCTTGTGGTCGTAGGAGACAATTACCCCACAGATGTGCGGTTGGAGTAAGGCATTCAGACGGCGGGTCAGAGCCCGGGCCTTGGCGGAAGGCAGATGTGGGAGGCAATCTTCAAACAAGAAGGGAGGGAGAGAGAGAGATACAGAGACAAAGAGACAGAGGGAGAGGTGGTGGGGGACGGGGAGAGACAGAGACGGCGGAGAGACAAACTGAACAGAGAAAGACATTAACACAAGGACAGACCAAGAAAGACCAGGAGACCAGCCACGCCCCATCTGATGGGCCAGGCAGGAGGCTGCTGGGTCACACACCCCACACTCCCAGCCCCCCGGGGCCTGGCTGGTCAGCTACAGTGTTCACTTAGGGAGACTGAGACCCCTGAGAACCAGCCCAAAGCCTCAGCCACAGCTGAGCTAGGCCAGGGCCTGGAACCCCGTGAGTCCCCCCACTTCCTGTCCTCTAATACCAAGGGCAGAGGGCTCAGATCCCCAAATCTTTGCCCACTCCATGCCTCAGTTTCCCCAGATGCCAAATGAGCAGGCTAGATTAGGGAGGCCCCATTCAGCCTTCGGTGACTCACCCTCTCCATTTTGTGCGTGTATCACCAGACATTTTTTCTTTCGATCACACTGTTTAAGTAAAAAGACTGAGATGTATTTAAATAGAAAAGTATAGCTCACCACTCGGGCTGCCATGAGTCAAGGTCAGCAGTGAAGATAAATGCACCAGATACTGCAATCTAGCCCTAACCCGGACCCTGACCCTAAAGCTTGCTCTCTTTGTTAAAAAGATAACCAAATATTAAAGAGGTTTTACAGATGGGTTAAGAGCATCCCAGAGCTGTGGGACAGGACCAAAAGACCTAGTACACATCTTCAGAATCCCAGAAGAAGAAAAAGAGGCAGAAGAATATCTTAAGGGAGGATGACCAATAATTTTCAGAAATTAAAGACATTAAATCACAGATTCCAAAGTTTAGAAAATAGCAAACACGATAAAGATTCCCCCAACACATACTCAGATATGTCATATTCAAAACGCATAAAATTAAAGATACAGAGAAACATTTTGAAGGGGGATGAGGACAAAGAGACGCATCACGTACAGAGGACCAGCAGTAAGATTCACCACAGGCCTCTCATCTGAGCGTGGGCAGGCAAGAAGGCAATGGAGGGCAATCTTGAGGACGGGAAAAGACTGCCAACTCCGAATTTTATACCCAATAAAAGTATCACTTGAAAAATGAAGGCAAAAGGAAGAGTTTTCAGCGAACAAATGCTGAAAAAAATTTCATGATTAGCAAGACACCCACTTTAAATAAAAAGACAGATGAAGTTAAAGGATGGGGGAAATGTACAAGAGAGCATGAAATTCAAATATGCTGGCGTGGATACATTAAAAGCAGATAAAACAGACACTGGGGCAAGGTGGATATGCCAGTGATGGGCTCTGTGGGCTGATCCAGAAAGTGTGTGCATCTAAGCACCTACAATCAGCAAACCATCTAAGAATGGGCAGTTAAAATGTAAGAAATAAAAACAGAGCTTAAAGGAGAAATTGGCAAGTCTACAATTATACTTGGAGACCTCCACACTGTTCCCTTAGAAATTGATAAGGAAAAGGAGACAGGAGGTCTGCAAGCCTCCAGAAGAGCTAGATAACACTGTCCACCAGCTTGAAATGACACGTACGGAACACACCATCCAACAACAGAGTATGCATCCTTTCCAAGTTCACATGGAACATTCCCCATGAGAGACCATACTCTTTTACATGCTTATTTATATTCACGTGTCTCTCTCATAGCGGGACCATATCCCCTGTGAGAGACCATAGGCTGTGAAATGAACCTTAATAAATTTAAGAGAATTCAAGTCACCCACATTATGTTCTCCGACCATAACAAAATTAAACTCTGTATGAATATCAAAGAGACATGTGAAAAGAATTTCTAAATATTTGGAAATTAAACAACCAACTTCTTAATAACCTAGATCAAAGAGGAAAGCATAAAACATAAGAAAATACTTTTAATTCAATGAAAAGGAAAAAACAATATATTAAAGTTTATGAGATGCCACTAAAACAGGACTTGGGTGAAAAATTACAGCATTAAATGCTTATATGATAGCTTGTATGACTGCTTAGTGCCATTAAGCTGTATGCCTAAAAATGGTTTCAATGATAAATTTTATGTTACATTCATTTTACCACAATTGGAGGAAAAAACACAAGAGGGAGGAAAGTGGCCTAACCATGGGCATGACCATCACCTTTGCCGTACTCTCGTGGCTTTGGCACTCAAGGGCTGGAAGGACCCAAGGTGGGTATCTGTGAAGTCAGCTGCCCACAGCGCTCTTCTCTGTGCAGGACAGACTTCTTTTTTTCTTTTTTTTTTAAGATTTTATTTATTTATTTGACAGACAGAGATCACAAGTAGGCAGAGAGGCAGGCAGAGAGTTGGGGGGCGGGGAAGCAGGCTCCCCACTGAACAGAGAGCCCCATGCGATGGGGGGGTCGATCCCAGGACCCCAGAATCATGACCTGAGCCAAAGGCAGAGGCTTTAGCCCACTGAGCCATGCAGGCGCCTCAGCTCAGGACCCCTTCCCTGACTCTTGGCCCCATAGGATCTTCCCCTCGGGTTGCCAGCTGATTTCATCCTTCACAACCGCATGGCTTAACTCTCGCTCATGTCTTCCTGTCATGGGCCAGGGCGCTTGTTCTGGCCCTCGACCCTCATACTTCCAGGCCCCAGCCAAATGCCACCTTTTGTGGAATGAGACCTTCCATGACCACCAGAAGACTTGTTTGTGTCTGCCCGCAAAACCCTTCCCTTCCTTGAGTCTTAATTTCCCCATCCGTAAAATGGGTCCGATGACGTTTTCTTTGCAGCTTTGCTAGAAGAGCCAATGCGGTGTCGGATGCCTCCAGGCCAGGGCTCTGGGCACGAGCCATTCATTCACTGATCCATAGGACTTCTGCTGAGCACGTGCTGTGATGCTAGATCCTGTTCCAAGCCCTGGGGAGCATAGCAAGACTAAGGCAGGCCCCAGTCCTGCCCTCGGGGTGCTCACAGTATGCTGGGGGAAATGAATATTCAATCAATATATATATTAACATATAAACTAAATATTAATATGTAATCAGTTATCTAAATATATAATTAAATGTTAGTACATATATAATTAAAATAAATAAATAAATTTATATTTTTAAAAAAATTTATTTATTTGAGAGAGGGTGTGCATGGGCACAGAAGTGGGGGGAGGGACAGAGGGAGAGAATCCTCATGCTCCCAGCTGAGCACTCAGCCCTACGCAGGGCTGGGTCCCATGACCATGAGACCACTACCTGAGCTGAAAGCAAGAATCAGAGGCCCAACCGACTTTGCCACCCAGGCGCCGTTATACATTTATATTCAAATGACAAAGGTGACAAATTCTGATGAGGGGAACTCTGGGGAGCTCTGGCCTCATTATTATAAGGAATTATAAGCTACATCATAGTTTGCCTGGAAGCCAGCGTGAGCCTCCTCTTTTAACTTAGCTCCTCTTGCACTGTGTTTACCACACAGCAGCCAGGGAAAGACCTGAAAACGCAGATGTGCTTGACTCAGCTCTCCCTTGGGTAAAATCCTCCCATGGTTCCTTACTGCCTTCAAGATAAAGACCAGTTTCATCACCGGGTCTCCAGAGACTGTGACATCACTAGTCAGCCCCCTGGTAACTTCCCCCACCTTTGCTCCTCCAAAGCTACTCCTGTGTGTGAAAAGAAGGAGAGAATAATTCGCAGGTGAGTATCTGGAGGAAGAGCGTTCCAGGTAGGGGACACAGCCTGTGCAAATGTCCTGGGGCAGAACCTGCCTAGAGTGTTGGAGAAACAATGAGGAGGTCCATGTGGCTGAAACAGAGTGAGGGGGAGAGAAGGAAGGATGGGAGGGGACAGGGATAGGTCCTGCAGGGTCTTGAGGACCTCAGGATAGCCTTGGGCTTTTACTATCCCAGGGAGGTGGGAGTCCTGGAGGGCTTTTGGCAGAGGAGGGCGGGACCTGATGGGGGTGATCACGGGCGCCCTCTGGTGGCCGCAGTAGGACGGACAGACTTCGGGGTGGGGTCGGGTAAGAGAATTAGCAGGGTTTGGGGCGGAAGGGACTTCGCTGGTCCGGGCAGGGGCGGGGGGCGGTGGCGGAGGCTGGACCAAGTGGAGGTAGAGAAGGGGAAAGAAGTGGACAGGTTTGGGAAAGAATTTTGAAAGCAGCGGTGACAGGACTTGCTTATAGATTAGATGTGGAGAGAGCAAGCCAGGAAGAAGTCAAAGATAACTTGGAGTATTTGGCCCCCGCCCCTGGAAGGATGGCACTGCCATGTGCTGAGATGGGGACGACATGGAGGAGCGGAATTCGGGACCGGACACCGTTCCGTCCTGAGGACCGTCCCCTTGGAGATGTCAGGTGGATTCTTGGATCACGGGCTGGGCTCATTGGAGGGTTTGGTGGGGGGCAGCCAGGCAGAGAAAGAGTAGGCCCTGGGATGAGGGCCTGGGGTTCTTTCTGGATCCTGTCCTCAGCACGCGCTCCGCAGCCCCCCCAGCGGCACAGGACCCTCCGTCCATCCTGGCCCTGGATCTGTCCACGACCCCCGGTGCTGAAGTTCTAGCTGCGCGCTGCAAACCCGCGGCTGGAGTCAAGTACTTGCTAGGGACTGAGCGCTCGAAACCTATCCCTGGACTTCACCCGGGACCGCAATGCTCCTTCCGTGCTGTTGGTCTGAGCCGGTTTCTAATCCGGGCCCACGCCAACCTGCATTGTATAGACCTCCAAAGAGAGGCAGGTGTTTGTCACTCTAAGTTCCAGACTCCCTTCTCTATAGGTCGTCACTGTCTCTTTAAGGATTACTTAATGCGTCACTCACTCAGGCTCTAAAGACTGGCCCGAGTCCCGGATGAGGATTGGCTGATGAGCTCATGAATATGTAGATTACCCACAGCCACCTCCCTCTGGTAGGCTCAGGAAAGAGAGGGGGCGGAGAGAAGGCGGGGATGGGGGCGGGGCGCCGTGCTGGAAGCCCCCACGCGGTATTTTGTGCATTTTGATTCCTTAGGGGCCTCCCGCCCGGATCCAGTAGGAGTGATGTCTGCGTTTTCGCTTTTCTGATTCGGGAGGAGGATCTGTCTTGTCTTAGTAGTATCACATTAAAATGGCCGCGGCTTTTATGTGCATTAATTAATCTCCCGTAGTCCTGCATGGTGCATATACCTTCACGAGCCCCATTTTACAGGTGAGGAAACTGAAGTTTGGAGAGAGAGAGGCTGCCGAGGGCAAGCAGGCCTCGACTCCCCCAGCAGGTCCTGGGAACCAGAGGTGGGCGTGCCAGTCCACGTCCTCGGGGCCTGCGCGCCCCATGTCACCCTAGTTTGCCCGCCATGCACCCTGTTGGCGTCCTCTGCAGCTCTGAGGCCAAGCGAGCCAACGGACCCCTGTTCGTCCCTAGGACCTGGCTAATCCCTCGCTCTCCGCTTTGGCCGCTGTTCTCTGTGCTCGGAGCATCACGTGTGCCGCGGGCCCAGCCCAGCATCTTAGGATCCGGGGCGGGAGGGAGAGCCAAGGTCCGGCAGCTGGACCACATTCAGCCTGCAAAGGAGCAGGGCCAGACCGCAGGTGGGGCTGACCCCAATGGCTTTGAGGGACAAGCTAAGAAATTTGGGCAGGGTAGCTTTGGAATCCCAGCAGAGAGCCCGGAGGTCCCTTCACCACCTCCCGCAGCCCCCAGAGCAGTGCGCTGCATACAGTGCGTGCTCAATAAATGCTTGTACCCTTTCGAGATGATGACTCCAGTCCTGAACAGAGGCGTGGGTCTTTGCTGCCCCCTGCTGGTGTCCTGGAGTGAAGCCTTTGGAAAGGAAACTCAAAGGGATCGATTTTGACACTTGTGTATGTCTGACTCCAGGCTTTCTAAATATCAACTCGTCCTCCCCACAACCGCCCTCAAAACCGGGTGCCCGGTTAGCTTCATTTTACAGAGTGGGGACACTGAGAGATCTGAGCCAAGGGACTGGCCTCTGTTCGGACAATCGTCATAACTGGGATTCAAACCTTAGGCTGAAGACCTCCAGACCTAACTATTGTGCTCTTGGGACATTCAGCCAACAGCCTCTATGTGCTGGGCTCTGGGGAGTATGGAAGGAGATAAAACCCGCAGGCCTCCATGGCATGCTGATTAGGGAACCGTGCCCGGCAGGTAACGTGCCCAATGATCAGCCATTCGTTTTGGCAAATTCTGGGCTGGCTTCCCTTACAATTCAATCATCTGCGTGACTTTGAGAATCAGGTTGCCCAGTTCTTTGGAAACTCTTGTGGGGATCTGGACTGGGTCGAAGTTCCCTTTAAGATTGGGAGTCTTAACCTTAGTGGCTTAAACCATTCATTATCTGAGTTTCTGTGGGTCAGGAATCTGAGAGTGCTTAGCTGGGTTTTCCGTCTGCTTCCGGGCCTCTCCTGGGCTGCACTCAAGGGCTTGGCCGGGCAGGGTCTCATCTGAAGGCTCGATGGGGGAAAGACTCCCTTCCAAACTTGTGTGGTGGTTGGTGGGACTCAGCTCCTCGCTGGGATCTGGACTTTGCCATGTGGAGCAGTTCTGTGAAATGTTGGCACTTTTCCCCAAATGCTGCCCATACCTGCCTTTTCCATTCCTGCATCTTTACAAACTGTATTTAAAATGATTTTTTAACTTCTTAAATGATGCTTGACTGTATTCAGCTTGTGAAGTTCGCAAGTGAGGCTCAACTGTTCGTCCTCTAGCCCCCCAGTTCCTCACTCCCCCAAAGGGTCCTCCTTCAGCGTCCTGGTGGAATCGCTTCTAGTCCTCCTCATCCTTATGATCATAAACGCGCCTCCCACCCTGGCCCAGCCTTCAGATGAGGCAGCCCTAGGGGGACCTATGGGCTGACCACAATTTCATGAGAGACCCCGAGCCAGGACCGCCCGGCTACGTCTGCTCCTGTGGTCTGATTCCTGACCACAGAAACCACAAGATGCATGTTGCTTTAAGCTACTAATTTGGATGCATTTGTTATACAGCAATTACTAACTGATACACCCCACATGTTACTTAGTCTAGCCCCCCTGGATGAATGCCAGCATCACAGCAGGGCTCAGCTGTGTCATGCACACTCCTGTTCACTCCATGGAGACACCCAGCCAGGACTACTGTATCGCAAGGGTGTACAGTCCAAATGTTCAACAGCTCGGAGTTACATTTAAAAGCTTCACTTGGGCGTGCCTGGGTGGCTCAGTGGGTTGAGCCTCTGCCTTGGGCTCAGGTCATGATCCCAGGGTCCTGGGATTGAGCCCCACATCGGGCTCTCTGCTCAGCGGGCAGCCTGCTTCCCCCTCTCTCTCTGCTTGCCTCTCTGCCTACTTGTGATCTCTGTCTGTCAAATAAATAAATAAAATCTTTTTTAAAAAACTTCATTTGGAGTATTATAAGTAATAGCTTGAACTACAGTCTAATATATTTGACTTTTAGCCACTGCATAGTACAGGGAAGCAGGTGAGAGCCAGCCAGAGGGCCAGAGTTCCCTTCCTATGGAGCTGCCTCAGGCAGGCACTTAGCCTCTCTGGGCCTCGGTTTAGTAGTAACTGCTAGACCAGGGCGGGGCTCTCATCAAGATCTCCCTAAGAGGGTGGTGGTGGGTTACATGAGTTGAGTCGCAGAAAACACCACACTGCACCCCTGCCCCACCCCATGCTGTCCCCAGGAACTTTGTGCAGCGGTGGATGTGAAGCTCTCGAGCCACTGAAATGGGGGTTCATTTGGCCAAGGAAGTGAATTTATAATTTCGTAGATTGATTTAACTGTCAACAACCACATGCGGTCCGTGTATGACTCGGGCTTGAAACAATGCATGGCAAACCATAGGTGCTTAATAAATGCTTGGTAGGAATATTTCCCTGCCACATTATCTTCCAGCGTGCTAATCTGCATCCCAGCAGCAGCACAAGAGGTCACCCCGGTGTCCTTCTCCAACGCCAGTCTGATGATGTCTGTCCCCTGCTCAAAGCCCTCCTGTGACTTCTCATTGTCCTTAAGATAATGGCCCAGACTGGTTAACCTCATTGCGGTTACAACTTTTAACACACTTTGGAACTACTTTTTCCTGCAGGGCCGGGTTTTTGCCCACCTTCCTCCTTGCCTGGGGCCTTGGGAGAGTGGAGACAAGGTCTGGCACTTGGTAGTTGCTTAATCACCAGAGGCCCTCTGTAGGACCCTACACCTCTGTAGGGCCTACACCCTACATCTTCCCCAGCCAGTGCTGCGTCTTAGCTGGCCATCCAACCTCCACAACATCTCAGCCTCTGAGCCTTCGGCCAGGCTGTTCCTTCCATCCAGAAAACCCTTCCAGGCGGACTCAGACTCAGCTTTCCAGCTCCCACCCCAACTGGCCTCATTCTGCTTGAGGTGCTGGAGCAAGGTGCTTGCTGTCTCTGGGCCTCAGTTTCCTGAATCGCAAAATGGGATGAGTTATTAATAAGACTAAAAGATGTGGCTGTGCCCCAGTGGCCCACCGGGGATTAAGTGGCTCCCGGATGAGTGGTTGGTATCAGCATTGGCGTGGCCGTCCCCACCATTCAGAGCCCCGCCCAGCCAGACCCTGCTCAGGGGGCCAGTGTCTCCAGCCCCAGGTCTAATTTTTTTTTTTTTTTAGAACTTCAAGGCCCCCTCATGAGCTGCACGCAGTGTCATTTTTTCAGCCACAGTCATGTCACCTCTCCAGTGTCACTTCCTTCAGGCCTCACCTCTTCAGGACACTGCTGGGTCCTCAGCTACTTCAGGTCCAATGGGGGACTCCGTCCCGTGTCGGCAGCATGGGTGGGGGTGCAGAGAACACGGTGGCTCCATAGGCAGCCCGGCAGCCCCGCCCCCACGCCCCACCCCAGAAAACGCAGGCAGGCGCTCACACAAACACACCTGAGTAAAGTGGCGCGCTTTGCAATAGCCAAAAGGTAGCGACACCCGAAATGTGTGGGGATGGATGAATGCATACACAAAACGTGGTCCATGCCCCCACGCACACATCCCGCGGCCACCAACGAGGGGTGAGGCCTCCGGGCGGGGGTCGCAACCCCAGCCCACGACGCGCAGGGAAGGAACCAGACACAGGAGGTCACGCGGGGTGTGAGTCCACGCGTGTGACACGTCCAGACCAGGCTCCTCCACGGACATGAAGGGGCTCGTGAGGACTGGGCGGGGTGGGGGGGCAGAGGTGACGGCTCAGGGGACGGGGTTGCTTTTGCGGGTCTGAATGTCCTGGAATTAAGCACACGTGGTGTCTGCACTATCTTGTAAATGTATTTAATGCCTCTGGATTGTACCTTTTAAAATGGTGTAATGGGGAATTTCATGTTCCGTGAATTCTACCTCGAATTAAAGAGAATGCATCGTTTAGAGTGTCTTTCTCCTCTGGGGGCCACCTCCGTGAGGACAGAGCCAAGAGCCGCCGGGGACCCGCACACAGGAGGTGGGTGGGTGTTTGGGGAATGGATGAGCCAGTGAACCCAGCGCCACAGGAACCTGCTCTCCTGGAGAAGGACAAGTCCCATCGCCTCTGCTTCTGGACGACTCAGAGGGAGTCTCGGTGTTGAAATATTCCCAGAATATCTCCTCCTGCATCCCCTAACCTGAAATCCGGGTTCTCTTGCCCAGGCAACTCAGTGGGGCCAGACACGCTCTATCCACGAGAGGCGGTGAATAAGGGAGGACCCAGTCCTTTAGCAAGTAAAACTTTTATTAAATAAACTTTCAGTTTCTCCAGACCAAAGAGAGGCATTTGGACATTGAAATGATGGTTGCAGCTTCTCACCTGAACACGCCACAGTGACAAGGACCTCTCCAGCCAGAAATCCAAACCAAGTCAACCCAAAGTTCCCTCTAAGTCCCTTTCTTGTATTCCTTTTCTGTGTGTGTGTGTGTATGTGTATGTATGTGTATGTATATGTGTGTGTGTGTGTGTGTGTGGCGGTTTGTCTCCAAAAGTCGGTTTGCAAGTTGAAACTTCATGAAATCACTCGTAGCAGAAATAAAGTACATCGTACAAATCACGCAGGTCTTCGATGTGGAGTATAAAAATGGTATTTACAGCCAGTAAACATGGGCCAGAGGGACACACGCCACTGCACACCCACACGCACTCCCAAGCAGGCCCAACGGAGGGCTTGGCGGGTGCCGGGGACACGCACGAGGCCCCCTCGTGGCCCCTGGGCACGCGCACGCAGACGCACGGGACACAGGCACGCTAGAGTGTCTCGGAACAATTATCAAACTCTGGAATATCGAAACAAGTTGGTCATTAAGACTTTTTTTTTCTTTTCTTTTCTTTTTTTTTTTTTTTTTTTTTTTGCAATGTGTTCTTTTTTGTTTTTTTTTGTTTTTGTTTTTTTCTGGGTCAGTCAACACATTTTGGTAGAAACAAAAGGGAATGCTTTTTTTTTTTTTTTTACAAATTTTTTTTTTCTTGAGCTTATTAAGTTCTTCGGCGCCTCACTTGGCAAGAGGCCCCAATGACGTCCAACGAACTTGACTCTGTGCTTCAAAGTGGGTTTTCACGGTTTGAGTAGCTATACAGAGATGCCCCGAAAGGACTTCCCTCCCCGCCCCGACTAGGAAACAAAAATCCAGTCATCTGATTTTTTTTCCCCCATTTTGTTCTCTTTTCTTCTTTGTATCTGCTCAGAAAGACCAAAATTAAAAAAAAAAATTATCTGTAGAGGTATTTCTGGTAACGGGGTGCTGGGACGGTGCAGGTTGGCTTGTCCAACGCGCTTGGCAATCTTGGTCATGAGATCGTGAACTCCAGGCTGGTGATCCAAAGGCAGGGAGGGTGGCTGCCTGCCCTTGGGAGGGGGCAGGAGGGGCGGGGGGGCGCCCCAGCCCCTGTCTGCCCCTGACGGAAAGCTAAGGGCTATTGGTCACATGAGTAAGGCTATGACGGGGGTGGGGGGGGTGGAGAAGGTGGGGGCGGGTCTCTTTTGTGCCTAAGTTGGGGAAGGCAGGGCCCTGGGGTGAGGGAGGGGTTAGGGGGTCCCGAAGCTGCAGCTAAGACCAGGGACACTCGAGCTGGCTGAGCCCAAAGGCCTGCGAGAGCCGTCGGCAGCAGGGGCCCAAAGTCCTGGAGGTGTATCGCGTTGGCAGCTGATTCCCAGTGCTTCTCGGCGCCCTGGTCTGACATGACAGCGGGAGATGGGGAGACACTGGGCGGCCCGGTCATCCTCAGCCCTTCTTATGTCCCTGCTGAGTGACCGGGCCAGGGTCACCATCTCTTGGATGGGAGGAAGTCGGAAAAGTTTGGTCCCATGATCTATACTCAAAAAATATATATACTGTCTATAGCTCTATATATATATGCATATATATATATAGGAAAAGTTGTGATTTAGTTTGGGGAGCCACCAAGGAGGGGGCAGGGAACCTCCTGGCCCCCAACTCAGAAGCCCCCTCCCCCCAGCACGGGGGCAGATCACAAAGCCCCCTCCCGGCGCCATGTGGCCTTTGTAGGGTTTCACATTAAGGGGGTTGGGCAAGGGAGGCGGGAGAGACAGGGAGGGCTGGTGTCCAAACTCGGTTGTAATTTACGGAAAAGTCCGGGATCGGTTGGAAGCGGGAAGCCCTCCTGGGGTGGGAAGGCCCCTCACCTGGCGGAGAAGGGAGGGGCGTTAGGGTGGGGTGATGGGGGGCCTACGACACCGCCTCCCACCTACACCCCCTGCCCTGGCCAGGCTGGGTTCTGGGAACCCAAGGGCCCCTGTCCTTTCACAGAGAGTCCACTTCCGGATCCGGAGGCCAACAAACCGCCTGGGAAGGGACGTGGGGCCGCTGAGCCCATTTCCTCCCGCAACCCGGGGCCAAGAGTTGGGTTTATTCTGGTCTCCCCTGCCCCCTCGCTGCCACTGAAGCTCCACGGGGGCAGCTCCGCCCCCCAAGCCCCGCCCCGTGTCAGGTCATTCACCACTGGGGTGTGGCCCCAAGCGCGGGGAAGAGCGCCTAGCGCTTAGTAGGTGCTCAGTAAGGACTTGCTGTCCCGGAGCGTTCAGGTGCAGGGGGCATTAGTCGCCTGATCCCGTGACCGGATACCCGCGAATCTGGGGGTGCTGACTTGACAGTCGGAAAAGCATGCCCAGCCCCTAACTGAGCACCTACTTGGCGCCAGACCCCAGGCGCGGCGCTTTGATGACCACGGCGCTTGTGATGGAGAAAAGAAAACCGAAATGAATGGTCAAGAGCTTTCCAGGTGGCGGGTCCTGGGCTTGGTGGGGAAAACACCGCATCCCCAAGCGGATCCTCCCTGTCTCGGGAGGCGACTTCCACGAACCCATTCCACGGATGAGGCTCGTCAAGGCTTGCGGTCAGTTACGTTTCCCCACTGGCCCCTTAGGCTCACTGTTCCTTCCCCCAGAGAAGGTGTTTAGTTGTTGATAAAGTTGTTCTCTCTGATGGCAAAATCCACTCTTGGGGGTGTGTCTGGGGGTACCTTTTTCGGGGGTGGGGGGCAGGCTGGTGAGCAGGGCAAACATTCCGCTTTCTCACCAGCCCACAGAGCAGGAACCAGAGAAGAGTTAGGACCCCAGCCCAGCTGCGAGACTCACAGGTCAGGACAGAATACCCTCCCCACAGCCCACCCCACCCCAGACCAAACCTGGCCTCTCAGTGAACTTCTATTCATCCTTCAAAGCCTTCTTCTGGAAGGATTCCCCAACCACCCCCGGACCCTAGATCCACCTTCCGTCCCAGCCCCGACCGAAGGGGGGATGGGGGTGATCTAGTCTAGCTCTGTCCACAGCGACCCAAGCTGGGGACCCCTCATGGCCTCCAGCAGCATCCCCGGGGGCCTGGGGAGGGCTCAGAGAATGAGGGGGTGTTTGGCCAAAACGGGGTGGGGGTGGGGGTGGGGGTGGGTGGGGCCGCCTGGCGGCTCACCTGGGCCAGGCCCGCAGCCTCCGGGCGGCTGTGGGCGCGGTCAGTAGGGGTGTCCCGGGTCTTTGGGCCGCTTCAGCTGCACCTTGAGCCTCTTCATGCCGATCTGAAAGCCGTTCATGGCCTGGATGGCGGTCTGCGCGCTGGCCGGGTTGTCAAAGCTCACGAAGCCTGCGGAGACCGGGGCGGACCCGCCATGGTGGGCAACGCGGGCGTCCTCCGCTTCCTGCAGTGCTGCGGCCCCGGCAGCCCGGCTCGCGGGGTCCTGGGGGCGGGGGGGGGGGGGGCGCTCGCAGGGGCAAGTGGGCCCGGGGAGGCAGGAGGGCACGCCAGGGCACGCACAGCAGCCCGGCGCCTGGCTCTGACACCCTCTAGACTTGCATGCCTCCGGGGACGGGGTGCTTGCTTCCTTACCCGGGGTCTGCTCTGCTGAGACTTCCCACAGGTGGAGGGAACAGGTGAGGCCCATGGGGGGGGGGGTCCCATGAGGGCCACATTCTCCCTCCCTCCCCATCCTGGCTGCCTGCCTCCTTCCAGGCCCTGGATGCTAACCCTCTGCCCTCCCGACACTGCTGTCCATCTGGGATCTTGACTGTGGATCAGAGACTGTCTCTGCGTGAGTGTCCTGGTGTCACTTCTCTCTGTTCTTCTCGCCCTCTTCCTCTCTCTGCCTGTTATCTCGTTCTCTGTCTCTGTCTCTGTCTCTCTACCCCCATATCCCCCGCAACCCTGCCCCACGCCCCACAGGCCATCAGAAACATCCTGCTCGGCCACTCCTCAACCTTCCACCAGCCCCTGCCACCCCAGGCCACCCTGCCCTACTCCTGCCCCTCACCGCTCGGTCTTCGCAGGCTTCCCGGGAGGGTGTGGAGGCCACAGGGGCCAGGAGCCCTTTGGGGTGAGGGACTGCATGCCCAAGTATTTGAGGTGGGGATCCCCGAGCTCTGGGTGAGAGGCTGGGTGGGGGGTTAGGTGGAGAGAGAGTGGAGGCAGGGTTGATCGGTCCTGCAGAGGCCCACTGGGGAGCCAGGAGGGAAGGTGGAGCTGGGGGGCATAAGGTCTTCACGTCTACCAGCTGCCCTAACACCTGTCCCCCCGCTACACTGATCAGGAAACCGAGGCTCAGGGAAGGCACAGGACTCCTCACTGTTGAGAGGGATTGAGTGGGTTTTCCCCCACACGCCGCCTTCTTCGTTCCGCAAGTGGGATGCTGACGAGGGGCCTGGGCACTGGCAGAGGACCCTGATCCAGGTGGCCTCGGGTGCGCTGTTTGACCGCCCTGTGCCTCTCCTTCCTCCCCGGGGTAAAATGGGGCCGCTCTTCCCTTTCATGGTTGGATGCTGAGTATATACGGAACGCCCTGGCTAAATAGGCAAGACTTGGCCTTTGCAATACAACAGAGTGAGATTACGAGTCCACACTTCAGAGTCAAAAGGACTGGTTCCGATCTGGGTTCTGCCTCTTTGCTGCTGTGTGAACTTGGAGGCCAAGGCCCTGTAGGACCGCCCCGGCCCCTCCCTGGCCTTCCTCCTCCCACCTTCCCCCTCTCTCTGCTCCAGCCACAGGGCCTCCTGGCTGGCCCTCCAACACACCAGGCACAGCTCTGCCCCAGGACCTTTGCACGTGTCGCTCCCTCTGCCCCGGAACCCTGTACCCCAGACATCCTGGGGCTGGGAAATCTCAACGTTTGGGTCTCAGCTGAAACATTACATCCCGCACACCGGCTTCTGGGTCCTTAGGAGCAGATGGTGATGGTGTTCTTCCCGCCATTCATAACCCCCTGACGGATGCCCTGCCTTGTTTATTTCCACCTCCTACCTGTAAGCCTGTGTTTTTCAACTCCGCAGTCGCTGGCCAGGGGCGGTCATTTAGATCTGGATTCCTTAAAACTAAAACTTTTATCTCTTTCTCTATCTCTGTCTCTCTACCCCATCTCCCCCACCCCCATCCTGCCCTGCTCCCCCCAGGCCATCAGAAACATCCTGCCGGTTGAACTGCCCCTCTCGAGGTGCCTGGCAGCCACGCGGTGCTCATAGCTCAGACAGCAGAGGCGAGAAGAACATCTCTGCCAGTGGAGAAAATTCTGTGGGGCAGTGCAGCAAGACTGCAAGCTTTGGAGGGCAGGAATTTTGTGGGCTTCCTTTGCTGCCCTGACCAGCACCCAGCAGCATGCCTGGCACACAGCAGGTGCTTAATAAGTGCTCACTGCAACTTCTAAATGTGCTTCTTTTGGACCACACCTGCCTCCTAGCTGACCACGCCAACCACGCCCTCCCACGTCCGTGTTCCTGGCAGCACGCGGATCAGGGGGACAGGGCTGGCCAGCAGGAAGGGGTGCCCGAAGCAGGTACTCACCAAAACATTTGCTCTGGTTGGTGGCCCGATCCATAAACACCTTGGAGGAGATGATATTGCCGAAGGGCAGGAACATCTGCGTCAGCTCCGTGTCTCCAAACTCCTGGGGGAGGTGGTAGATAAACAGGTTACAGCCTTCGGGACCTGCAGGTAGGGGAGAGAAAGACATAAAGCCCCCAAGGAGAGGAGGCGGACCCCCCCCGGGGGGAGGGGCTTGGGACCGGAGCCCACCTCTGGCATCTCCAGCTGTTGGGGGAGGGCGCCCGTGACACCGGGAAGCAGGGCGTGGAGACGGCGCGGGGGAGGGGAGGCAGGGCGCGCTTACCCTTGCCTTTCTAATCCCACACTTGGGAACCCTGAACCTCTGATTATCCTCATGCCCCAGGTAATTTACAAAACTCAGATGGTCCCTCCCGGCAAAACTGACATAAATCCCTCAATGCCAGACCCTGGGTAGTCCCCAAATTCCAGACAACCGGAAACCCCGGAAAAAAAATCCCTAAACCCGGAAACGCCAGACCATTTATGACAGCGGATGCATTGTACGTGCGGTATGCGGACACTCTGTATATCTCTGCACTAATTCTGTAAATCTACAACTGGTTTTAAAATACGATGTTCCTATCTTACAAGTCCGATGATCACAGAATAAGACAAGTCATTCCCCGGTCCCAAACCCCAAATATCGAGATAGTCTTCAAAACCGTGGATAATCCTCCAAGCTTTGAATAATTTTCAAGACTCAGATGACACACATAAAAAAACCCTCAATTAAGATAAAAAAATTCTGTAGTCCCCAAGCCACCTGGTGATTTTATTACATTTTTATTTATTTTTAAGTAGGCTCCACGCCCAGTGTAGGGCTTCAACTCAGAACTCCGAGATGGAGAGTTGTGTTCTCCACCGACTGAGCCGGCCAGGCAGCGCTCCCCGCCCCCCTCCACGTCCCCACCTGGGCATTTTAACATGATATACTACACCAACCAAGAATAACTTCTTAAAGGCCCAGCTAACTCTCAAAACCATCCCCTTCCCCAAAGAATCCCCAATGGAGAGGTTACGTAACAGCTACAAATAACAATGAAATTTTAAAACCTTCGTTATCTGAAGCCATGAACAGTCACCAAAACCTGCCCCTCATCCCAAACCAACAGATGACCTTCGCCCATGCCCCCCAAAACCACGAACCCCCAAACCACCAAAAATCCCCCTCGGTCCAGAAGTGAGTATTCTCCATCCCAGGAAATAAAGATCCGGGATTGCCCACGGACATCCAACCCTTCTCTTCCTGGTTAGGACCACAGTCCCAAGAACGCTTGTTTTTAAAATGCAAGCGAGTTGCAACGTGATCGTCGTGACTGATGTGGACGGCGTGATCTCGACCGCGGCACAAACGTTACAGCCGCCAGAGCGTGATCCCATCTCCGAGAAACACGGGGTGAAGGCGGAAAGCCGCACCCAGCTGAGGGCACCCCGTGAGAAGACAACGCATGCGCACACACTCCCCACAGCACACAGCGGGACCACCGACCACTCCCTCGGCTCCCCACGTGTGTCTGAGCCACGTGCATCCCCATGTGGGGTTACGACTCCCCCTCTGACTTCAGACACGTCTCTCCCCGCACGTGACAGCAGCCACACCCGCCACCCTTCCCTTCAATGCCATGTCCACGTGCAAGCTTGAGGTCTTTGCCGGGATAAAGGGCCATCCTGACCGTATTTTTTTAACCTGCCCCTGGGCATGACGCTGTCTACCATTTTTTATCAGGGCTCTATCTTGTCTTTTGCTTTGACGTGTCGCGGACAAAGGTCTAGAATGGTGCGAGCGGGAGTCTTGTACATTGTCCCCCGAGGTGGGGACTCTCCAAAATGCTCATGGCGAGTGACAGCAGGGCTGATCACCACTGCCCTAGCTCTGACCGCCTCAGCCCTGGTGGAGGGAAGTTGGAGCAGGGATCAGGGAGGGAGACACCCAGGTCCGAGCCATCCACAGAACAGTGACCTGAGGCAGCTGGGCCCTCTTGGAAGCCCGTGCTGGCCCGCCCTGGATCAGGGGGTGCAGGGGGTGTTGGGAGGTTGCTGAAAGTCGCACTGGAGCTCCAGCACTGTCAAATCCTCATGCCTGCCGTCTGTGACTTTACCCACTGAGCCGCCAGAGGAATAAAATCTGACGGAGGACAGAGTAGCGGCTGGTTGGCCCAGCTGGGGACCCTTCAGCCTAGAGTTCGTCTCCAAAGCTCAGCTCATTTCCTGGCAAGTGGTCCCCTGCCACGGGTCAAGGGCAAGGGCCAAGTGGGGCAGAACCTCAAAGAATTCAGTTTGCAGGCCAGGACATCCACAGTGCTCCCCAGCCATGGGGACAGTGGGTCACCTCCCCCTGACCCCTACTAGCTGGATGGACAAGGGAAAGAGCCTTCCTGGTGCTGAGCCACACTGTGCGTCAGGAACGGCCTTGCCTCCTTCCCAGTGACACCTCTTGACCCAGATGGTCGCTCCTGTTGCAGAGGAGGAAACTGAGGCACGGGCAGTGAGTGCTTTCCTTACCATGCACAGCCACAACTGGGTGGACCTGAATCCTGGTCTGTCCGACCCCAGAATCTAACAACTTCCTCCTTCCGCTTTACTGGGGAGCCTCAGTTCACCCGAGATATCCCACCACCACCCGCCGCCCGCGCCCGACCTCAAGATGAGCGTCCTTCCCCAAAATTCAGAGGCTCGTCCGGTCCTGGGAAGGGTGGCTGGTGGTGGCTGGGTCACCCCTAGGCCCGCTAGTCCTATGGTTCCAACTTTCCAGAGGAGCGAGCCGTGGCTCCGAGAGGGTGATGAGGTTCCCCCAGAGCACCCAGGGGCCGCGTCAGAACTCGAACCCAGGTCTGTCTGGCCCGCAGGCCGTGCTCTTGGCCGCGGTTCCCCGAGTTCCCGCGCCACGCCAGGCCAGGCCAGGGGTCCTGGAGGTCGAGGGGGCGGTCAGAGGGCGGGGCTGGCGCCCAGGGGAGGTCGCGGCCCCCTCACCTTCTCGCTGCTGCTGCTGCAGGAGGGGCGGCGGCTGGGGGACGCTGTGCGCGATGGGCGTGATGGCCGCGGTGGGGTACATGGCTGCGGAGACCGGGAGCGAGACAGGGCGGAGGCGGGTGTGAGGCCGGTGGGCGGCGCGGGGAGGGCGGGGGCGGGGCCACGTTGGTCTTGGGAGGGAGGCGGGGCGTGCCCGCGGCGGAGGGCGGGCCTAGGGGAGGGGCCAAGGCACAGGGAAGAGTGAGGCGGGGCCATGGCTCGAGGGGGTGGGGCCAACGTCTGGAATGAGGGAGGGGGAGTGACCACAGCCGAGGGCGGGCCTGAAGGAGGGGCCAAGGCCGCACAAGATCAGAGTGGGTGGGACCAGAGTGTGAGGGGCAGGGCCAAGGCTGAGGGCAGGGCCCTGGAGGACTCGGGACAGGATATGGGGGGCGGGACCAGACGCTGCGAGGGCCGAGGAGGGGTGGGGCCAAAACCTGGGAAAGGACAGGGCCAGAAGTAGGAGGCGTGGCTAGGTACAAGAGAGAAGGCCAAACGAAAGGGCGGCCCCTGGGAGGCGGGGCCAGAAGCGGGGAGCTGCCAGGGGGCGTGGCCAGACAGGAAGAAAGGCGGGGTAGAGGGGCGGGGCCACGCCCGAGAGTGGGCCGGACTGCCCGCGTACCTGTGTACTGCTGGACTCCGGAGAAGGCGGGATGGAGGGTCTCGGCTACCGTCGGGCTCTGAGCTGCGGGGTAGACGGAAGGGCTGAGTGGGACAGGGGCGGCAGATCTTCCATCCACCCCTGATCCTTAGCGCCCGGAAGGAGAGCAACAAACATCTGCCCAGCTTCATCTCTACATAAACGTTTTATAGGTATGGTCCCCATTTTACAGGTAGGAAAACTGAGGTTCAGAGAGGTGAAGCAACCAGCGCAGGGCCACTCAGATAGGAAATAGTAGAAGTCGAACAGGGCTCCAGAGAGGTTTAACCCCATCTCTCTGTCCCCATCCGGACCCCCTCGCTCTTCCCCTTTATTCTCCAGGACTTCAGGCCTCTGTTCCTGACCACCCCCCACCCCCATCCATTTCCCTCTCTCCCATCCCAAGCCTCACTCATCAGACACCTCGCGGATCCCCCATGTGGCTGTGACCTCCTGGCTGCTCTCAGGGCAGGAAGTAAGGGGAGGAAAGAGGTTGTCCAGACCACTAGAGCTGCTGCATCAGGGGGAAATTTCAGCCAAAAGATTCAGCTCCAACGGAGAGAGGTTACTACAGGATGGGTGTGTGTGTGTGGGGGGGTGACCATAAAGGGGTCACATGAATGAATCACCCCCCGGAGATGGAGCATTGTGGTGGTGGTTACACAAATCTCTGACGGTGATAACATGGCACAGATCCCCCCACACACACACACACGCACGGGTGCACACACAACGTGGTACAGTGTCCATAAGGTATCCAGCTCCCGTCGAGGTCATTGTACTGTACCAGTGTCAGCCTCCTGGTTTCGACAATGTGCTTTGTTATGTAAGCTGTTAGCATGGGTGGCGGGCTGGGCTGGAGGGAGCAGGACCTCTCCGTACTTCTGAAACTCTCTGTGAGTTCCAGTCATTTCAAAATAAAAACAAATTCTCCTCAATGGTGGATATGCAGATGACTTACTTCACCCAAGCAAGGTGTTGGAGGAGGCTTGCCTGGGGACTGTGGTACAGAATGGGGAGAGCTGGGACCTCGGCTCTGCAAAGGCAGGGCCCAGCCGAATTCGGTGCATGGAGAATACTGCATGGCTGGATGTAGGAGTGGATATGGGTCCTGATATCTTCCTCAATAGTGATGGTTAATAATTAAGATTGATGGTGCTGTTCTTGGTACAGACAGTGTGCCAAGCATTCAACATGCTAATTTCGTCAGTGCAACCTCCTGAGATGACTGATGGCATCAGACCCATTTCCCGGGTAAGGACACTGAGGTCCAGGGACTCACAGAGACCACCCAGGACAACCGAACTGAAGCTTGACCCCAGATATGTCTGGATATAAAGTTCCCGTGTTTTAACCACCCTGCTATAGTCTCTTTCTCTGTGCCCACAGCTCATGTCTGTTGAGCTGACAGTCCCTCTGGTTCCCAGGGACCATGGCATGGGAACACCTGCTTGTCCCAGAGACGCCCTCCCCACCCTCCCACCCACCCATAGGTCCCAGGGGACCACTCCAGTTACCTGGGTAGGGCACAAGGCCATTGGCATACACGGTCTCTAGGGCAGGGTGCCCCCCAGGGAAGGGCACAACCCCTGCGAAGCCATTGGTGATGGGAGCCACGAGCCCAGGCACGGCCGTGGTGCCAAGCAGCGGGGGTGAGTGCAGTCCTGCAGAACGGAGGAGCACCATGGGGAGCCTGAGCCTGGCCCTGGCCCTGGCCCTGCCCTGCCCACCCATCCTTAGGCCCCTGGCGGACTCTCACCAGAGGCAGGGGCGATGGGCGTGGCAGGCAGCCCGTTAAGGCTGACGGCGCCAATCTGCTGGATGTGGCAGGGTGAGAAGGCCACGCCGGGGCTCAGGTAGCTGCCCGACGTGGACAGGACCGTTGTCTGCTGCTGCATGAGCTGGGGGTGGAAAGGAGTCGGTGTGCACAATGGGGGTGGCACCTGCCCTGAGGTCATGACTCGTGGGAGGAGGCCTGGTCCTCAAGTGACTTGAGTAGGGGAGGGGGTCAGCCTGGCTCTCTTGGCTCAGGCTGGGGTCAGGGCTTAGCTGGGAATTGGGGCTCAGTGTGGGATCAAGGGTCTCTCTAGGATCAGGGCTGAGTCAGGAATTTGGACTCGGTCTGGGATTGGGGATCAGCCAACACTGAGCTCAGCCAGGGCTGGGTCTCAGTGTGAAGTCAGCCTCGATTTAGAGGCTCCTTTTGGCTTGGAGGCCCCGCCTAGATTTAGGGCCTAAGCATGGAGTCGTGTCAGCCCAGAGTTGGGGTTCAGCTCGGGCCTCAGTTCATGGCTGGGGGCTCAGCTGGGGTGGGGTGGGGGGCTCAGGAATCAGCCTGGATCTGGGGACTCAACCATGACCAGGATAGGACCATGAGTCAGAGAGTAGGAAGAGAGAGAAAGATGAGCAGAGAGGCAGAACCCCCAACAGAGCATGCATGGAGAGAGAGAGACTGAGCCGGACCCCCCCCTCCCCCCCGAGTGGTGTGGGGAGCCCTGCTGGAGACGGAAGTGCAGCCGCTGCGGTCACTCACAGCCTGGGCGTAGGCACTGTAGGGGCTGAAGGGCAGGGTGAGGGACGGCGTCAGGATGCCCAGCTGCCCCACCATCTGCTGCATGCGCCGCAGGGTCCGCTCCTTGTCCGTGTCGGCGAACTTGACCACCAGGCTGGAGGAGGCACCCTGCAGGGGCAGCGGCAAGCAAGGAGGGAAAGAAGGAGGGAGGTAGCCAGGACTTTGGGGTTCGTGGAACCACGCCAGCTCTGGCCCTTGGGGGAGCACAGCGGCCAGTCCTGCCCGTGGGCGCCGAGCTGCAGGACACGGACCGCACAGCAAGAACAGCTCAGAGATCAGCATCCTGGGTCTCGCACTTGACCGTGTACAGCTGCCTGTGGGCACAGGTGGGGCCTCCCCGCCCAGGGGGCCGCGTCTGGGACCCAGCAGAGGACCCTGACTATCAGCCACGCTCTCAAAAATGGAGAGTCCAACTGGTGGGACCCGGGTGAAGGACCCTAGAGCTGTCACTCACACCTGAGGACAGGTGAGACCCTAACCGGAGAGGGGACATGCCCCCTTTGCTGGAGAGCTCGCTCCCCGATGCGCCCCATCACTGGTCAGCTGCGAGCGTGGGAGAAAGCCTGACCTCCTGGTGAGCCCGAATCCTGCCTCCAGGGGCTACGACTGAGGCCCGAGTGCCCAGCGTGCGAGGCCTGGAGGCTCTGACGCTGCCCTGCTCCTCACTCCCATTTGAGTGCAGCTGAGAGGGGGGTTGGTTCTCTAGGGCCTGTACCCCCTGTGGCAGATCCGGCCTTTTCTGTACCGCGACTGTGGCTCCTGGCCCCTCCCCCAGGGGGCGGGGCTACTCCCAGCGCTGAGCCTGTCCTCCTCCGCCTCTCCCCGCCTCTCCGCGCCGCAGGCCTGCCCCCTACCCATCCCCGCTCTGGCCCAGGGGACATTTCCAACCGACCTGGCCCCTTCCCTGCGCTGTCAAAACCTTCCATGGCTCCTCATGACCCCGAGAACCCCGTGCTCCTCGGCCGAGGGCTGCAGCCCCTCCCGCCCTCTCCCCTGCTGCTCTGCGCGCCCCACCCCCATCCTTGTTGTCACAGCCCCGCCCCACGTTCCCCTGCTGGCCTTCACAAAGCCACAACACCCCTCAGGTCCCGCCCTCCAGGACACCCTCTTGTACAGTCATACACACATGCACACACACTCACACAAACTCACTCAGACACGAAGAGTCCGAAATGTGTGCACACATTTGCACGCACCATGCACGTCACACAGAGTTGCACACACGCGCTCACACGGTGCGTTCAGGGGCCCATATCACACGTGTACACATGCAATCACATACACGCATATTCACACACACACCCGCCCATCCACACACACTCACATACGTGCCCTCACAGATGCCCACAGAAGCGTGCTGCGCTCGTTCCCGCCACATCAGCCAGGCAGACCCACACTCACGTGCACTCAGTACACACATGTAGAAACACACATGTGCACACACCTACATGCACGCTGCACAAGCCACTCACACAAACACACCCGTTCGACACACTTAACACGTGCAGCAGCACACACGTATCCATATTCTCACATCACACACCTCAATTGCACATTAAGTCACCTACTAACAACCACACACACTCACATATCCTCTCTTACACACACACGCAGCCACACACTGGCAGTACCTCCAGGCACACTCCCACACGCTCAATCGCACACTCACCTGCATACCTGTGCCCACACCACCATCAGGGACTCCGCCTCTCTCTCCGCCTGTGCCTTACTGATGAACAGCAAGTGGCTACGGGATGGCGGGAATGGTAGAGAGAGGTTTTGTCCCTGTCCCCTCCCCCTTCCGCACGCCCAGCTCCGTGGCCCAGGGCGGTCCCCACTCACCGGCATGGTCTGGCTGCCGTGCAGGGCGTGGATGGCTGCCTGGGCCTCGGTGTGGGAGGAGAACTTCACAAAGGCACAGCCTGGCCCAAGACAAGGAGCACGCGTGAGGGGTAATAGGGTCTTTCTGGGTGGGGAGGGGCCACAGGTTAGGGCACTGGGAGCCCTGGGCGGCGGGTCAGACGGTCAGAACAGACAGCCAGCCAGACAGCTGGACAATAAAGGATCAGGCAGTAAGAAGAGCACGCAGAGTATGATGTCAGCCCGGTGGCCTCTCATTCGCTCAGAAAGCCACCAGCTTCACAGGTGTTGGTGGCTCGCATGGCCGGACAGGCACTGTGAGGCAGTGTGCAGTCCGGAGGAGGGGCAGGTCCTGCCCGCTGGAACAAGTGAAGGGCACGGGCTTAGGGAACACCCCCCAGCTACCAGCCGCTGACACGGTGAGATCGAGTTGTAATCAGATATGCAGAGAGAAGGTGACAAACGTTCAGACAGAGGCACTGAGATACAGTCTTGTGGGCACACTCAGGCACAGATACATTCAGACCTAGACACGTAGGCCCATGTGACCAGAGTTGGAAAGATGGGGACAGAAAATAAATAAATAAATAACAGACAGGTCAGACCCAGCGGCTGGCCACACAGGAAGAAATCAGAAATCACGCAGCCAAGGCAGCCAGGGACCATGAGACACAGGCAAATTCAGACACAGAGTCATAGGAGAGGCTACTAGACGTAGTTCCAGACGGGCATATTGTGGAAGAGCCAGGCCGACTGGGGGTGGGGTAGGACAATGGAATGTTCTAGAACTAGAGAGTGGCAATGGTTGCACAATTTCTTGAACATACTGGAAAGCACTTAGCTGTATGCTTTCAAAAGGTGGATTTTACAGTATGTAAATATCAATTAAAAAAGAAAAGAAGGGTTCCTGGCTGGCTCAGTCAGTAGAGTATGCTACTCTTGATCTTGGAGTCGTGAGTCTGAGCCCCACATTTGGTGTAGAGATGATTAAATAAACTTTAAAAATCATTTAGAAATAAAAATAATTAAAGAGAGAGAGAGAGAGACAAGCAACTAGGGACCACGGGATACATTCTGTCCTTAGAAGATAAAAAGTTTCCAGGGCCAGAGACAGGCAAGGCAACAGTTGGTGCCTGACAGGTGAACCCCAAAAGGTAGGACAGGTAGACTGACAAAGACCTCCAGACACACGAAGAGCTAGGCAGAAATAGTCATTTAGACACTAAGGCAGAAAAAGTCAGAGACTAAAGATGCAGGTGGAGTGATGCCCTTCGCAGGCACAGTCACGTGGGCAGACAGGGAAACAGGTCTCTGCGGACCACGAAAGTCTTTTCCAGATGCTCAGCCAGGATCACACAGACGGTCCACGGGAAACTGTCCCACAGTTAGGTGGGCACAGGCGGCGCGCGGGCCGGACCAGGCGGGAAAGGACGGTCTCCGCCCGCACAGCCCACGCCTCCTGGAGCCAACCCCGCCTTCTCAAGCGCCCCCGCCCGTCCCCGGAAGCCAAACCCCGCCCCCACGTGCCCCGCCCCTCCCCAGAAGCTAGTCCCGCCTTCTCAAGCGCCTGGCCCCGCCCCGGGAGCCAACCCCGCCCCCCCGTTCCCGCCCTGCCCCAGAAGCAAACCCCACCTCTCACGGGCCCTGCCCGGTCCGCAGGAGCCAAACCCGCTTGCTTGCTTGCTTGCTTGCTTTTTAAAAAAAAATATTTTATTTATTTGTTTGAGAGAGACAGAGTGAGAAAGACCATGAGAGGGGAGGTCAGAGGGAGAAGCAGACTCTCCCCATGGAGCTGGGAGCCCGATGCGGGACTAGATCCCAGGACTCCGGGATCATGACCTGAGCCAAGGCAGGCGACCAACCAACTGAGCCACCAGGTGCCCCCCAAACCCACTTTCTAAAGTGCTCGGCCCCACGCCCAGGAGCCAAACCCACCCTCCCACGTGGCCCGCCCCGCCCCAGAAGCCAACCTCACCTTCTCAAGTGTCTGGCCCCACCCCCAGGAGTCAGCTCCGCCCACCCACGTGCCAG
>NC_081558.1:2268743-2300504 GCF_022355385.1 Mustela nigripes | reverse complement strand
CAAGGGTCTGGCCCCACCCCAGGAGGCAATCCCGCCTTCTCAAGCGCCGGGCCTCGCTCCGGGAACCAACCCCCCCCCCCCCCCCGCCCCGGCCCCCCCCCCCGGACCCCCCCCCCCCCCCCCCCGTGCCAGGCCCCTCCCCCAGGAGCCGAACCCCTCCTCCAGCGCGCCCAGCCCCGCCCCCGGGCCAGCCCCGCCTCCGGCCGGTCACCTTTGCTGCTGCCGTCAGGCCCGCGCAGCACGGTGCATTCGTCGATGACCCCAAAGGGCTGGAACAGCCGCAGCACGTCCTCCTCCGACTGCTGCTTGTTCAGCATCCCCACGAACAGCTTCCGGTCTCCTGTGGGCGGAGACACCCCCTCAGCCGCGTCCTGGCCTCCGGGAATTTCTCGGTGCCTCGGGCAGAATGGAGGCAGCAGGGCGTGGGGGGAGCACGGCTGGCCCCCGCTCTGCCTGCGTGGGGGAGGACACAGCCGCGCGCTTCCCTGCTCTGGGCCTCTCCATCCTCCCACGTGCCATGCTCGGCTCATCTCCAAGCCTCGGCTCACGCGGCGCCCCCCTCCTGGACGCCCTCCCTTCAACCCTTCAGGGCCTCCGACCGCTTCCCGGCTCCCACCCTCCGGGCGGAGATGGCTCTCTCCTCGCTCGCGGAGAGCCCCACACAGTACTAGTGAACGAACTGCCTGGCCTGGCCTGGGTCCCTGTCTGTCTGTCTGCCATCTAGATTTCCCAGTGGGGGTGAGCGCTGATGGCCCCTTTCCCCTCAGCAGGGGCCAGGCAGTCCATGTCTGTTGAATGAGTGAAGGCACCTGTGCGCACAGGAGCAGGTGCGGGAAGCCTGGAGCCCCCATCTGCTGGGGTGGGGGTGGGGGTCTGGCTGGAGGCCTGGCTGGCCAGCCTCTCCCGTGTGAGGCCCGAGAGTCCTGCTCCCTCTGGTAACTGGGCTGCTCCCCTGTAATCAGGAACATGGCAGCTTCATCTCCCAGGGATGGTGAGCTGGGTTACTATGGAAACCTGTTCTCTGGCAGCTGTCACTCATGGGGATGGAAGAGAGAGGCATAGACGCAGAGAGACTGACAGTCCGGGAAAGAGACAGAGACAGAGAGAGAGACAGGGAGAAACACAGAGACAGAGACAGAGACAGAGAGTAAGAGACAAAGAGAGACACACAAAGAGTAGAGAGAGAACCAGAGAGACAGAAGGAGAAAAGATGGGTGAGAAAGAGGTATGGAGAGGGAGAAAGAGAAGTTGAGACAGAGAGAGACAGAAAGACAGACAGAAGGAGGAGGAGGAGGAGGAGAAGAGGAATTAGTAAGAGTGAGAGAGAGACGAGAAGAGACGGAGACATGCAGACCCCCCCCACCCCCCGTCCCAATCCCTGACCTACACGAGCAGCCTGCTCCGAGACTGTGAAAACAGGTCCCAGCCCAGATGGGCTGTACCAGGCTCCTACACATACACAGGAGTCCTAACCGCCCTGCCCCACACACCACCCCCAAGGCTGGATGCTCCGCCTCAGCCCCCAATCCACCTGAACTGGGGAGGGGGTAGGAAAATCTCCAAGAATGGCTAGACTTGGGTGCCACTGGGGACAGCCAAGCATACTCCTATGGTCACATCCCCAACACAGTGCAGACCTACGCAGACGCCAGGCCTCCAGCCCACATACCCACACGCCCAGCCCGGAACAGTCAGGCACTCACAATCCTACACACACGCCCACGCCCAGGCCAGGCGTGCACACGTGCACACGTGCACACAGGCCAGCAGGAAGCCCCACCACATAAGCCACAGAAACACACGTGCACATGCACCCTGCTCACACACATCTGCATACAGGCGTGCCAAGGTACGCATGCTCACATATACACAAACACGCACGTGCACACACACAGAGAAATCCCCCTGAGGGGTTCCTTCAGGGATCCTAGCCCCTCTGCCTCAGAAGACCCTCCAGTATTGCACCCCACGGGGAGTGGGGCATTTTAAGATCTAGGGACAAGCAGCTGGACCTAGCCACCTGCCCCCCAACTCCTTCACTCCTAGACCTGTGGCACTGTGGTTTGGAAGAGGGGACACCCCCCCCCCCCGCTCTCCTGCGCCTACCCTAGCCAGGAGACTCTGCCTCTCCCACCACAATGAGGTATGTGAGTCTAGAGGGGACAGCTACAGCCTTCTGATCAGGGGTCCCCCCCTTCCCCCATTCTTCTGCCACCCCCCAGCCTGGTGGCCACGGAGAGATGACAACTACCTCCGCGGCTTTCGCTGTCCGCCGGCTTCACCTGGATTGGCCGCGCCATCTGCGGAGAGAGAGGGGAGGAGGAGGTCGAGGCTGACAGTGGGGACATCAGGGGTGAGGGCTTCACCTGAGCTCTGCCAGGCACCCTGCCCACCTCCCCGAGGCACAGCATCCCACCAACTTCCAGCAGCAAACCAGTCAAACAAGTGACACATGGTCCCACCGACGGGGCTTTGCTCATTGCTGTCTGGAAAACTCTTACTTTACATTCAAAACCCGTTCACAATATTTCTTGCTGTAGGAAGCCTCCTTGTATTCCCAGGTGTAGTAGGCTCTTTGCAAAGTTGTCCAACACCTCTAGTCTCTGCATATTTGACTTTGCAGTTTTTCTCATCAAAAACTGGAGCCTGTTTCCCCACCTTTCTGTATCTGGACTTGGCTATGTGACTTGCTCTGACCCGTGGAAGGTCATGGAAGGGAAGTGGTGGGACTTCCAGGCTCTGGCCTTAAGAGACTTTGCAGCTTCCTCTTTTGTAAAGCTGACATTGGGACAAGCCCAGGTGACAAGCCCAAGCAGAACAGGAAGACAGACCTCATGCCCTGAGAGGCCCCACTGCCAAACAGTGCATGGGAGTGAGGCTGGCCAGTCCTAGCTCATCCCGGCAAGCCCTGTCCACCACTGCATGAATGACCCCAGGGGAAACCAGCAGAAGAGCCACCCAGCTGAGCCCAGGCTGAGCTTACTAACCTGCAGAATCAACAAATAAAATGGTTGAGGTGTTTGTCACCCAGCAGTAACTGATACGAGGGCAGGTACTCTCAGTCCGTTCTCTGAGCGCTGGGTGCGAGGACTGTCATACCTGAGTGGACCAGCTTTCAATCTGGACTCGTTCTGGACGCTTCTGTTCTCCAACCCCCTGCCCCCTCAGCACTGAAAATGATGTTTAATGGAAGAAATCCTCCTCTGATCCCCACCCCCAAACTGACCCAGCCATAGGGGTGAGCTAACATGGGTATTTGAGAAAAACTCAAGGGATGTGGGAAATGCGTGACATTGCTTCTCCACTGGTTTGAGAACAGAATCTCTCTCCAAGCCTTGTGGCTCCTGGTGAACTCCTATTCATCCTTCAAAACCCAGCTCAAATGTCCCCAAGCAGGCCATCTTTCCACCCCGCTGGGTTCCTTCCTCCCTCTGCCTCAGGGCAGGAAGTGTCTACATCTTGCTTTCTCAGAGCATGCAGTTCTCTTCACACCAGGTAGGGAGAATCCGAGAGGCTTGCTAAATTGAATTGACCAGAAAGAAGTGTCCGGCACACGCCAGCATGGAAGGGTGGCTGGGATGTCTGTGCCCAACCTGGGGTTGGAACGAGGGCCCACCCCAGACCCCCTCCCAGGTCAGACCATCCCCATGGCCATTCAGAAAAGGTGCTTGAGGGGTGTCAGCTTTCTAGACGCTGTACAGACACCCAGCAAGCTCCGGAGAGAGGCTCAGTTTTCACCCGGCTTTACAGATGTCAACATCAAGGCCCAGACTCTTTGTCCAAGGTCATGGTGGGTGAGTCAAGGCGCTAAGCCTTCCTAGACTTAAAATTTAAGGATCTTTCTACCCAGTCCTATGAGTAGAGACCCCTCTCCGACTCTGAACCCCCAAATCTCCTTCCCCTTGTCTTTGACCCTCTGTCAGTTTGGAGCCTCCCCACGCCATCGGAGGCCCCTCCCTCACTCTGCGCCCTCTGTCCCTGAGCCCCCGCCCCCCGCAGCTTCCCTACCCCACCTGCGCCCCTCCCATTCTGAGTGTTTGTTCCCCAGCTCCTAATGGGCTGCCTCAATCTGAACTCAGCCTTGGGAGCCCCAGAAGCAGAGAGGCCTTCGGGCGTCCCCGATGCCTGCCACCCAGCCACACCTTCAGAGGGACCCAGACCACCTGCGAAAGACCAAACCACGTCTCCCTGCCCCCACCACGTGTGCACGCACACGCACACGCACACACCCCCTCTCCACCTGGGTACCACACCCAGCTAGCTGGAGGCAGGAGCGGGGATTATTTAACCAGACGGGACCCGTTTCTGGGCGGGGGGGGGGGGCAAACTGAGGTTGTGAAGGGAGCCGGGAGGAGCGGGGGCACCTGGGCTCCGGCCTCCGGTTCGCCCCTCCCCGCCCGCCCCGCCTCCGCTGGCCCTCACCTCCTCCCTCCTCCCAGCACCTTGGGCAGATGAGGATGGGGTTGCCATGGCAACGCTGATTCACCACACGGAAGCTGGCAATTGTTGTTGCCATGGAAACCGCCTCTTAGGGGCGAGCCCAGCTCCTGCCTTGCACAAAAGAGATATTTAAATATAATCTTCTGGAGATGGATGAGCTGAGGAGGGAGCGAGGGAGGGGGCCACGGGGAGGGAACCTGTCGCCCTCACCGCACCCTCCACCCCCGCCCCATTCTCGCGGCCTGGGTCCCTGCGCCCCATCTCCCCCGCCCGCTGCCGAGCCTGGGACCTTCCGCCTCCTCCTGGGAGACCCCTTCCCCCTCCCGGGTCAGCTCGGGCTCGGGCCGAGAGTCCCGGTGCGGTCCCGAGAAGCCAGGCGGGCAGTCCCCTCCTCCCCAGTCTCCCGCTCCAAAGCCGAGGCTCGGAGGCCTGGCCATCCGCACCCCGCGGCCCGCCTTACCCACCGGCCTGGAGACGCGCGCCAGGCTGGCCTCCACGTGCCGCCGCCCGCCCGCCTGGCCGGCCCTGGGCGCACAGGCGCGCACACGCCGCACGCACGCACCGGCCCCGCGCCTCGCTCCCCGCGCCCGAGCCCGACGCCCAGGCGGGCGCAGTCGATCCGCCCGCCAGAGGCCGGGAGGAGGCGTGCGGCGCGGGGCGCGGGGGGGGGGTAGTGGGGGGGAGGGAAGCTGGGTCTCCCCACACCCACCCCTCCTGTCGCCCCTGCCCGCCCATCTGGCTCTGCCCACCTCCTTCCGGCTCCCTCTCTCCATCTGTCCCACCGAGGTCTCTGCCTGGTACCTCCCTCCCTCCTCCACCTTCTCTGGCTCCCCATGGCTGCATTCCTTCCCTGCCCCCCCCCACTTCCTCCTTTCATTTAGTCAAGAACATTCCTGGTGTGCCCCGTGCTGAGTAATTTTGCAGCCCTAAGGAGGACCCTCTCATCTGGAACCAGGGGAGACAGAGGCAGATACAGACACTCCCAGACCTAAGCAGTCAGGATGGAGGCAGAGGTGGGGACAAGCCCCTGGGAAACCAGAGAGCATAGAGCAGTGGAGAGCCAAAGGCTATCCTGGGCTTCAGTGAAGATGGAAAGTCTGTAGGGGGTTTTGAAGTATGAGTAAGAGTTTGGTGGGGGGGGGTAGTTTCTCACGTTGGAGGAATACCTACCTCCACCGACTCATTTAATCTCTGAACAACGTCATGAGATGGAAGCTTCTTACTCTACAGATGGGCAAATCAGAAAGGGAACGGAGAAAATCAAAGCAGAGGCCCAATCTCCTGGTTTCCTCCGGGTCCAGCCAACCCTCCAGCCAAGGGGCCTGTGGGCCGGGGCTCTGGGGGAGCATCTGTGTCTTTGGGGTCGGCATGCTTTAGGTAGATGAGACCCAGTCCTTGCTCTGCCCCCCAACCTTTGCTGGGTGACTTCAACCAAGCCACGCACCACCGAGAAACCAGGGTCCCTCATGTCTGAACTATGTATTATTACAGATGGGGAAACCGAGGCCACTGGGGGAGGGATGGCGGGAGGTGGCAGAGGCCCCCGCTAGGAGGAGGAGAAAGCAAGGTGATGCCGGGCCGCTGGTGCAGCCTCCCCTTCGCCCGCAGCCCCAGCGCCTAACCCAGCCTCCCTGCCAAACAGACCACGCCGCTGTCCGGCTCTAGGTGCTGCTGTGGCTCCTTCTGGCCTGGGGCTGGCACCCCGGCCTTCCTCCCCCCTGGCCCCGAGTCCTGCAGGCTCCGCGTGTCTGGGGCAGTTCCTTCATTCACTCATTCCTTCCTTCGTTCAGCATGGATTTTCCAAGCTCCCACAGCGAGCTCAGCAACGCGCCTTGTGCCCTCACAGGAGCCTCAAAGCCCCTCTGCAACCCCATTTCACAGACGAAGAAACTGAGGCCGGGGAGGGTCAGAGCCCTGGACGTTTGGCACCGGAGTCAGGTCATGGGATGTGGGAGGGGGTCTTGCAAGGGGGCCACTTCAGAAATCCCTGTGCACATAGAAAGGGTTTTCAGGAGGGGTCTGTGGGGAGACCCCCAGACAGACAAACTTAGCCCTTTCTGGGGTGCAGGGCAGACGCCAGATCCAGGATGTCCTTTGCCCCTCAAGACCCTCCCGAGGAAAGAGACAGTACCCGCGCTAACGGCACAGCCCCTCAGAGACAGGGCTGGACCAGCCACCTGTCCCCTGCCTCACTGTCCCAAGGGCCTGTGCCATCTCCAGGAACCTCATCCTGGGGTCTGACACCCCCACAAAAAGCCTCTGCTGCAATCTGAGTCCTCTGCCCAGCGTGGATTCCAGGGGCCTGCGGTCCGTTCTGGGTTCTATTCTGGGATTCTGTTATTCAATTTAGGATCCTATTCCAGAATGCCGAGATTTGATTAAACCACATCCCCCACGGACGCCGCTGTCACACTCAGACATGGGAGCTGGAACTCGCTTCAGAAGCAGCATTCGTGGAGGGGGCTTGCCTGTTCCCTGCACTGTGGGGGGAGCACGGAGCCGGCAGATGCCCCAGCTCACCCTCCCCTCCTGGTTTAGAGATAAAAAGACGCAGGTGTGCACGCCACCCTGTCCCCCCCAACACACACACATGCACATGGGTCTTTGAGGGAAGGCAGGGGACAGGAAGGATGGTGGCTGCCTTGGTCTCTCGCATGACCCCACTGTGGCCCCCTAACTCCCCAGGGTCCCTGTGTGGGTGTGTGGGGGCACGTGAGCTGCCCGGGGTGGGGGCTCTTCCCACACGGGGCTCCCCTCATGCGGCTGCTGCTCCGTCTTCTGGCGGGGGGTGGTGCGCTCAGACATCCCTGCTCCGATGCGGCTGACATGCACGGGGGACCCCCCCAGCAGCCCCCCCGCCCCGGCACTCTTGCCGCCAGCCACGAACGAGGCTCTGAGTGTGCTGATGGCAGATCTGTGGGTCCCCTCGGGGTCGGGGGGGGGGGGAGAGGAGGCTCCCCCGCAAGTCCGACCCCTTCACTAGGCAGGGGGCCGTCAGCTCCAGAAGCCGAAGGCACGTGTACTCGGGGTGGGAGCTCCCGGCTGCGGCCGGAGGAAGCATGGCACGTGCCCACCAGACACAAAGCGCAGACGAGGGTCTCTGTCACGGAGAAAGCTGGAAAGGACGCGGGTGTCCACCAACGGGAGGACGGACAAGTCAGCTGCGGCTTCGTGCGGTGAAATGCCAGCCAGCCATGAGAAGGCGCCCGCGGCTGGGGCGCGGCACGACAGGGGATGCCGACCCTCTACAGCATCGCACTAAGTGACAGAAAAATGCAGACGGTGAAGACTCTGTGTACTGCGGGTCCGTCCACCGTGGGGAAAGAGCAAGTGGGGAAAAGCAGCCCAGGGTTTCAGAGATCTGGTCATAAGTGCAGAGAATGTGAAAATCGGGGGTCAGTTACCATAGAGGTCAGGACGGTGACAGCACAGGCTTGGGGACGTGGCAGGCACGGTTTCTGGGTATTGTTGACAATTCATTCCTCCCCCTCCGCCTCTCCAGCCATGAGCTGGTATCAAACTGAGACCCACAATCTAGACATAATAAGATGACACTGAATCATGTTCCGGGGTCTAGAACATTCTAGGTCTGCACCAAGATGGTAGAGGATCTAGAACATTCTACATCTGTGGTATCCAAGACAGTGGCTGACTCCTAGTTTAGGACATTCTAGGTCTGAACTTACCAATACAGTAGGTGACCCCCCCAGTCTAGAACATTTGATATCCGCGGTCTAACCCAGTAGCTGACCCCTGATCTAGAACATTCTAGATTTGAGGTGTCCAGTGTGGTAGCCACGAGCCACATGTGGCGGTTTAAGTTTAAATTTAACTCAAACAGCATTAGAAATTGTTCCTGAGGGGATGCCTGGGGGGCTCAGTCCATGAAGTGCTTGCCTTCAGCTCAGGTCATGATCCTGAGGTCCTGGGATCGAGCCCCATGTCTGGCTCCCTGCTCAGTGGGGAGTCTGCTTGTCCCTCTGACCCTCCCTCCGCTCAAGTTTTTCCTGAATCACACTTGCCACATTTCAAAGGCTCAGTAGCCACACTAACCTAGCGGCCACCAAGTTGGACAGCAGAGACAGAACATTCCATCACTCTGGAAAATTCTATCGGACAGCAATGGCCTAGAATGGGGATCTGCCAACTCCATTACTGACACACAGCCACACTTATTCATTTCTGCATTGTTTGTGGTTTCTTTTATGTGATGCCACAGAGGGCCTAGAGCCCATGAGGCCAAAAATGGTCCCTCTCTGACCCTTTACAGAAGAAGTTTGCCAACTCTCGGCCTTGAACGTTTTTGTGGGATACTGTCCAACATGGTGGCCACCAGCGCATGTGGACATCAAACCCTTGAAATGTGGCTTGTGTGACCGAGGAACAGAATTTTAAATTTTGTTTAGGGGCGCCTGGGTGGCTCAGTGGGTTAGAGCCTCTGCCTTCAGCTCGGGTCATGATCCCAGGGTGTTGGGATCGAGCCCCGCATCAGGCTCTCTGCTCGACAGGGAGCCTGTTTCTCTCTCTCTCTCTGCCTACTTGTGATCTCTGTCTGTCAAATAAATAAATAAAATTTAAAAAAAAATTTTTGTTTAATTATAATTAATGTAAATATAAACTTACATGTAAAAACTGATTTCTGACTCCATTCTTGGAAAATCTCTTAAGTATTTTAGAGCAAGCATGTGTGTGGACCTGCTTCTCCAACTCTCCGTTTTATAGAACGTAAACAGCAAAGGCAGATCGAGCATTTCTGATCACAACTGACTGTCTGAATTGAGATGGACCGAGGGGTGGGCCCACCTCCGAGGGACAAAGGGCTGTGAGCGCTCCTTAACTACGCTGACTGCCTGCTGCACTGATGATATCTTGGAGAGGTGTTGGGTTAAGAGAAAATCTAGCATGACAATTAATTTCACCTGTTTCTTTTTAATTTTTCACTGTTGCTCCTAGAAAAGTGGGAATGCCACTTGTGGCTTGCGTTCTATGTCCCTTAGCATTCGCTCTAGAACATTCACCAGCTCCCTATTCTCCTGACCATTGGACACCAGGCATCTCTCCCAGTCATGACAATCACAAATGTCCCCAGATGTCGCCCAGGGTCCTGTGGGGCACAGAATCACCCCCACCCCCGGGGTTGGGACCCCCTTGTGACCTGATGTGAACTCCTCTGTGAGACAATGGAGGCTCTCGTGCGATCCTGCACTCAAAAATGTGACTGGCAGCCTCCCAGTGTCGGCACACGCGGTCCCCACGCTGCCCCCACCTCCATCTGCCACAGCTTCCCCATCTATCCAGACATGGCGCAAACGCTCCGTCCTGCAAGAAGGAGCCTTGTTTGCCTGTCACCAAGTCCTCGGCAGTGGGCCGGGCCCCCTGCTTCCCCCTGGGTCCCCTCCCCGAGATGTTCCCCCCAGCTGCCTTATACTCACTGTTCATTTTGTGGCTTGAATGGGGAGCCCCCTAAAACATGTCCAAGTCCTAACGCCCCAGAACCTGTGAATGGGACTATATTTGGAACAGATGTCCTTACAGATGTCAGTAAGTCATGGATCTCGAGATGGGGTCATCCTGGATTTCGGGTGAGCCCTAAACCCAGGGACAGTTGTCCTTATAGGAGAAAGGCAGACGGAGAGCGGAGACGTATAGACCCATGATGACAGAGGCTGATGCCTCTACGAGCTGGAGAACAAGGGTTACGGGAGCTCCCGGAAGCTGGAGAGATGCGGAGCAGAGTCCCTCCCAGAAACTCTGGAGGGAGCACGGCCCTGCTGACACCTTGATTTCAGACCTCGGGTCCCGGAATTGAGAGAGCGTAAGTCTCCATCGTGCTAAGCCCCCTAGTGTGCGGCCCCCCATTCACTCCTGCCCAGGCACCCTTGCTCCCAAGGCCTCGCAAACCCCAGACCTCTACCTCCACGATCCCTGCCCCAGTCACTTCCCGGGCAACCACATCACCCTGCTGCCCCTCTGAGCCCCGCTCCCTGCGTGGAGCTGTGTCCCCAAGCATGCTGTCTGAACAGAACCTGCATCCAGAGTCTGAAAATCCCTCTGAGCGTCCCCCTGCTCCTCGGTTCCCTGTAGCTCCATCACTGGATGCCCTCTCGCTGGGCCCCGCGCCGGCCACAGAGCAGGTGCTCTGTGCGTGTCTGCTGGATGCACCACTGGGTGCTGACGACTCAGCCCAGCGTCTGCCCTGGAGGGGCCCCCGATCCCGGCTGCTGATGGAGCCCAGAGCCCATCTTTGTCCCCAACACGGAAGGAGCCGGGGCTCAGGTCAGGGCAAGGGAGGCTGGCTTTGGGTCTCAGAGACTCCCTCAGGAAAATCATGTTAGAGCTGTTAGCACATCTCTGTGAGGGTAGGGATTGTTCTGGACAGAAGGGTCAGAGCTTCCAGCCCGAATCTGATCTCACACACACACACACACGCACGCCCGCACACACACGCACACACAGGTCCAGTGGACGCAGAAGGACTGGGTGCCCGCGCAGGGTCCGCGGTCAGATCCCCGTTCCGCTGTTTGCCAGCCGCTGACCTGGGACAGCACCCACTACAGCACTGGTTTGTTCCTCTGAGTGCCTGACGCCCCTGGGGCCCTGGCGCCTGGAGACCCAGGCCTGCTGAGCGTCCTCCTTGTGTCCTGGGGGGACCCGACTGACCTCTCGACGGCGACGTCAGGAGAGACTCTGAGCCAGGACGGTGCTGCCAACTCACTCCCTAATTCCTGCCCCGGGACCCCTGAGATAACTCATGCCGGATGTGGGAATTGTTCGGCAGCAGGAGATAACTAAGAAGATCCACAGAACTCCACTGTCCCCCCTGCCCCCCAAGTGCTAACCTGCCCCCCAGTTCCGGCTTGGTGTGGGGAGATGCTGGCACCACGTCCACGGGAGGGAGAACTGTGAATTCTCAGATGTCACCTCCTCAGTGAAGACTTCCTTGACCGCGTTCTCTACAGTTTCCTCTCTCCACTCCCCCCTGTTATACTCTTCCAGTGCCGAAGATCAGAGAGGTTGAGTCACTGGCTCATGGACACACAGCAAGGATTGCTGGGGACTAAGCAAGGAGTCCACGGATGTGGCCGCCACGGCACTCTACCCCTCTTGTCTCCACTCCACGCCCCCCTCGCCCAAAGAGGGGCACCTTAGTCTTCACTATGAGGCTGAGGCCAACCCCAGGACCATTTTCAGTGCTTTCAGCTTCGAGCCAACCCCTGCCATGACCTCATGTTGCCGGCAGGTGCACCCCGATTACCCAGCTAACCAAACTGCACACGTATTCTCAGCATTTGTGGCTGCAGATGCCACCCAAGCCGCCCCCAAAAGCCTTTGATGCTGAAAAGTCCCTGAGAATCCCAGAGGGAAGTGTGGGCACCCCTAGAGGTCACGGGGTGCCATGGATCTCACTGTGGTTCCTTCAATTTCCATCTTGAGGCACTGCCTGGGCTCAGTTGGTTCAGGGGGACCACCTTCCCTTCACCGGGGACAGGGACCTCCTGCCCTCCGCAGGAAGGCAGGGCTGACAAGGACAGCCAGCAGGGACAGAGCCTGGGCCAGCCCTGTATGACCTGCCCGGTCCCCGCCCTACACTCCCCTACTCTCTCACTCCCTCTTGCTCCCTCTGCTCTAACCACACAGGCCTCCTTGCGGCTCCTCCAACACTCCAGGCACAGTCCTGCCTCAGGGCCTTTGCACGGCTACTCCATTTGCCTGCTAATGCTTCTTCATCCTTCAGGTCTCAGCACAACGACACTAACGTGCAGGGCCAGGTGCCCTTGTGCTGTGTGCAACCTACACGACCCCACACAACCACTCTGGTGGGGAATACCGAGCATAGCATGCAGTAGGCACTCAGTAAATGCTCTCTCTGATGATCGCTTCTGTCTGTCTGCACCTTGTACCTCTTTCTGAGTCCAGAGGCAAGTGGGCTCCGCCGCTGATCCCAGGAAGGGCCTCAGCCTTCCCCAGGCTGAGAGCAGCCTCCCTCCCAGACAGCACCCCGGACTCACCCCGGGCAAGGTCTTCTGTTCGTGCAGGGCAGTCTGAGCTTTGATGGCGGAGTCCCTGGCACAATAGGTGAGAAAGGCACAGCCTGGAAAGGAAAGAAACGGGGGTGTTATGAGAAGGGGATGTGTAGACCCGTGTTCACAGTCACATTGACCCCAAAGGCCAGAAGGTGGAAACACCCCAAATGTCCTTCAGTGGAGGAAGGATAAACACAACCTGTCCTTCTGTCCCCACGCAGGAACATGGTCCAGCCTCAGGAAAGAAGGGACCCTGACCCCTGCCACAACACAGAGGACCTCGAGGACACAGGGCTCAGCGAGAGCAGCCAGACCCAGAAGGACCCGTCCCGCAGGACCCCACTCCCGGGAGGGCCCCAGAGGAGTCCCGTCCGCACAGAGAGGAGAGTGTGGGAGCCGGGGCTGGGGAGTCCGTGCTTCGTGGGGACAGAGTCTCCGTGTGGGGACATGGAAAGTTCTGGAGACGGAGGGGGGGGGGGTGTTGCAGGACAGTGTGAGTGTGCTTCGTGCCACCGAACTGTGGGACGCCTGGGTGGCTCAGTGGGTTAAGCGTCTGCCTTCGGCTCAGGTCATGGTCTCAGGGACCAGGGATGGAGCCTCACATCGGCTCTCTGCTCAGCGGGGAGCCTGCTTCTCCCGCTCCCTCTCCCCTCTACCCCCACCCCGGCTCACACTCTGTGTCTCAAATAAATAAATAAATAAAATCTTTTAAAAAAACATCTAAAAAAATGCCACTGAGCTGTGCAGAGATGGTTAATATGATAAATTTAATGTTATGTGTATCTCACCACGATAAAAAAAAAAATTGGAAAAGAAGGAAAAATTGGTTAGGATGGTGGATTTTATGTTCTTTTTACTAGAGGTTAAAAATAAAAAAGAGAGCAGCCTACTTTTTGGGGGGGGCCGACAGCAGACGTGCAGTCTCCCACCCCCCCAAACCGGTGAGATAGGGAAGGGGAGAGACGAGCCCCAGCTGCTGATTACATCGTGGCTGAGGCTAGATGAAGAGCTACTGGGAAGGCGGGGTGAGGTGTGGCGGGGGCAGTGGGACAGCCGCCGCCGCCGCAGGGAGGGGGTGGGCCGGGCACCAGCCGCCCCAAAGCTGCAGATGAGGGGCACCGCGGCTCTGCCGAGACCTGTTTCGTGGCCTCGGACGGCGCCTCTCTTCTCTGGGCCTGCGTAGCCGCCATCCGCGAGGGTGGTCTGAGTGCAGGCCGGGGCCGAGGGGCGGCGAGGGGAGCTAGCGGGAGTGTGGCCCAGTGGCCAAGCGCAGAGCCAGTCAGGAGAGGGCGGGGAGGGCAGGCCAGCCGTGAAGTGGTCCAGAGCCAGGCTGTGTTTGACTGGACGATGTCTTGGGGTGGGGGTGAGTTGGGGGGTGGGTTGTGAAGCGTGAGGCCTGCAGAGACGAGAGACATGGAGAGAGACAGAAGCCAGGAGCGAGAAGTCTCCAGAGACAGGCCGCTGAGATCAAAGGTGTCGGAAAGACGTTTGCTGGAGGCCGGTCGGGGGGGCTTGGGGGGGTGTGCGTGGGATGCAGGCGGGAGTCAGGTCCCCGTGGATGGGCGCAGGGGACCAGGCCTCAGCCCTGGGCTTTGCCTCTAACCTCTGGGGGCCTCATTTTCACCGCGTGTGGAATGAGACCATCGTTGGCCGTTCGGATGCTGTGGGACCCTGTGTCCACCCCGCCCCCCACCTCCCCCCCCCTGCCCCCCCCCCCCCCCGCGGACCCCCTGCGCAGAAGCCCTGGGAACAGCTTTGTGGTGCCCATTCTCGCTCCAGACAGGAGCTAATTAAAGCGTTTCCTTCCTTCTGGGATGCGCTCAGCTCACCGATCCGCCCACAGGCCGGCCGGTTGCTGGGGAGGGGTCTGCCGCAGGCCTGACAGGCTCCCTGGGAGCCCTGGGGACGAGGGCACCAGGCCTAGCAGAGGATGGTTTCTAGCATTTAAAAGACATTTGTTGTGAGCATGTAAAATGGTGCAGCCCCTGTGGGGCTGTTTGGCGGCTCCTCAAAAAAAGTTAAACAGAATTACCATAGGACCCAGCAATTCCACTTCCGGGTCTGTCCCCGAAAGGACTGAAACCAGGGACTCGGAGAGATATCTTGAACAGACACTGCACACACTCACAGCGGCGTTGTTCACAACGGCCGGACGTAGAACAACGCAGTGTCCATCGATGCATGCACCGATGGCAAGATGGGGACCATTCACACACTGGAATATTATTCTGCCTTAAAAAGCGGGGAATTCTGACCCGTGTCACCACATGGATGAACCTTGAGGGTGTTATGTTTGGTGTAATAAGCCAGACCCAGAAGGACACATCCCGCAGGACCCCACTCCCAGGAGGTCCCCCAGAGGAGTGCTGTGCACGCAGACAGAGGAGATGGTGGAACCCGGGGCTGGGGTTAGGAAGTGGGGAGTCCATGATTCGTGGGGACAGAGTGTCCGTCTGGGGAGATGGAAAGTTCTAGAGACAGAGGGTGGGGGTGGCTGCAGGACGGGGGAGTGTGTTTAATGCCACTGAGGTATGCAGTTAAAAATAGTTCGGATGGGGGGAGGGCGGGAGGCGCCTGGGTGGCTCAGTCAGCTAAATGTCCGACTCATCTTGGCTCAGGTCATGATCTCAGGGTCGTGAGACAGAGCCGCCCCCCACACAGGGCTCCTGGCTCAGCGGGGAGTCTGCTTGAGATTCTCTCTCTCCCTCTGTCCCTCCCCCACCCCACCCCACTCTCTCTCTCTCTAAAAATCAATAAATCTTTAAAAAATGGTTAAGGGGCGCCTGGGTGGCTCAGTGGGTTAAAGGCTCTGCCTTCGGCTCAGGTCATGGTCCCAGGGTCCTGGGATCGAGCCCCGCATGGGGCTCTCTGCTCAGCGGGGAGCCTGCTTCCCTTCCTCTCTCTCTGCCTGCCTCTCTGCCTACTTGTGATCTCTGTCTGTCAAGTAAATAAAATCTTTAAAAAAAAAAAATAAAATAAAATAAAAAATGGTTAAGATGGTGAATTTGGTGTTATGTGTGTTTTACCGCAATACAAAATCATCACTGGGATATATTAAAAATATAACCCCCCAAAATTGCAGAATACGTTAAGTGTACAATGTAGCAAGTAATTATAAAATCATGTAACCATCTCCCAGGTCAAGGAATAGAACACGGCAGCCACCAGAAACCCCAGTGCCTCGCATCCCGTGACAGACCCCTCCATCCCCTAGAGGTGACTGCTAGACTGGCTTTCGTAATAGCCACGCCATCGCTTTTCATTATGGCTCCCACCCCATGTGGATCACTACTCAGTGCAGCTGAGTATTTCCTGCTTTCGAACTTACGTAAACGGAATCAGAGCGTATGTACACTTTGTGCCTGGCTTCTGCTACTCCACAACAGGTGGCTGTGGGAATCAGGGGTTAATTCCTTTTCATAGCTGTGTAATATTTTCTCCTGTGAATATACTGCAAGTTGGCCATCTGTACTCTTGCGGACTGTCCACCGTTAGAGGCTATCATGAACAAAGCTGCTTTGGGACACTCTTGTACGAGTGCTTTGATGCACAAAGACATATCTGGGATCGGGACTGCAGGTTATAAGGTAGGCTTATGTTTAGCTTTAAAGGATTCCTTTGAACAGTTTTCCAAAGTGGGTTGTACCAAAGAATTCTCCAATCAACGGGTCTGACAATATTAATGCTCATTTTCACCAACGCTTTTAAACGTTAGTCATTACAGTGGGCGTATCACTGTATTTCATTGAGACGTAACATACATTGACATAGTTATTAACAAAGCCGGGCACCTTGGTGCACTGTAGGAATTCTTTATGTGCTGTGTAAATCAAGAATACTTCGTATTCTTTTATGGCTCTATCTGATGCATACACCTTCCCCCAATCTATGGCTGGTCTGTCTACTCTTTTTGTGTGTGTGTGTGTGTGTGTGTGTGTGTCTATTGTCTGAATTTAATCCCCCAAGGTCTTCAGGGAAAGGAGAGGTGCTAAGACAACTAATCTAGGGCCGGAGAGAAATTAGGCAGTGCCGAGAAATTGGACTGCGGGGAGATGTGAGATAGAGACAAAACCCTTCTCCTTGGGCCCATTCTTGCCTGCGAGGCCTCATTTGCAGAACATGGAGTGCGCTGGTCCTGGGAGGCTAGGCTGGGACCCCCAAGCCACCTTCTAGGCCATCTGCCTCTGGGTGCAGAGAATGTTTTCAGCCAGAGAGACGCAAAGACGCAACTGTGTGCCGCTGTCCCCGGTGCTGAAACGCTCGCTTGTTCTCCTGACCCGCTCTCTTCCCCATGTCTCCGTTTCTCCTTTCTAATTGGGGAAAATGTGTGATGTTCACCACTTTCTGGGGAAACACAGCCTTGATTCTCAGTTTCTGTTAGGGCTGAATTGGATCTCCCTCCCCCAAATTCATCTGTTGCTCTCCTAACCCCTCAGGACCTCAGAATGGGACCGTATTTGGAAAACGAGCCATTGCAGATGTAAAGAGTTAAGGTGAGGTCGTAGGTTAGGAGGACCAGCCCCAGCGCCGTAGGACTGTGTCCTTTAAAAAGGAGGACATCTGGGACGCCTGGGTGGCTCAGTTGGTTAAGCAGCTGCTTTCGGCTCAGGTCATGATCCCAGCGTCCTGGGATCGAGTCCCACATCAGGCTCCTTGCTCGGCAAGGAGCCTGCTTCTCCCTCTGCCTCTGCCTGCCATTCTGTCTGCCTGTGCTTGCTCTCTCTCCCCCGTCTCTCTCTCTGATAAATAAATAAAATCTTAAAAAAAAAAAAAAAGAGGACATCTGGGCACCGAGACACACATTCAGGGGGAAGCCCATGGGATTATGAAGGCAGAAATCTGGGTAATGTATTCACAAGCCCGGGGACAGTAAGGACCTCCAGGGACAGTAAGGACTTCCAACAAACCACTAGAGGCTGGGAGACACCGGAGCCAGGTTCTCCCTCCATCTCAGAAGGAACCAGCTCAAGCCACACTTTCATCTCAGACTTCTGGCTCCCCGGACGGTGAGCAAACATGATTCTGTTTTTGAAGCCCCCTGGTTTGTGGTACATTTTCTCAGCAGCCCTAGCCAACGAATACCGTCCCCAACCAGTACAGACTTTTACTGGTATTAATAAAGTTCCCGGGCTTCTAATACTAATACACTTGTACTCAGTAATGACTCACTCAGTCCTTATAACAACCCCACAGAGTAGCTGCTAGTGTTGTCTTTATTTTACAGATGAGGGTCTGGGGCACAGAGTGGACAAGTGACTTGCCCAGGGTCACACAGGTGGTGAGCGTGTGCTCACTCAGGCTCCACACTGGGGTACACTGCCTGGAGCTTGCATCTTTTAAAAAACTTACCCAGGGCCTAGGGGAAGATCTCAGGTCCCTGACTCACCCCTCCCCAAAAGGAGTTTTAAAATAGTGCCAGGATCAAATGCTGGGTCGAGGGCCATGGACGCCATTTTAATTGTTCAAGGTCTGTTTGCGGCATCCTAGTCCCAGAGAGACCTTTGGAGGGAAGCCACAACCCGACCAAAGCCTACACTGGGTGACCCTCTCATCTCAGTTTCAGTCCTGGCCACCTCTACCCACACATCAGCCTCCCCAATGACAAGGCGACCAGGCTTGGTGCCCAGTAGCCCCTGCCCCTGCTGGCCAAGCCCTGGGGTCCTTCCCAGAATGCTCAGCCCCTGACCGTCCCTTCACACTCACACCCATTTTCCAAGCCTGGACCAGGACGGACCTGGGGTGGGGGGCTGTCAATGCCCGCAGATCTGTCTAGGCCCAAAGACAGAGCAGGGACCAAGATGGGGGAATCATTGGGGAACAAGAGTATGTATGTATGAAAGTTTCCTAATAACTACATCTGTGTCATCACAGCTCCCTTGGGAGGCAGGGAGCTCCCTGTCTCTAGAGGTAAGCAGCAGGGGCTCCCCAGAGAGGAAACTTCTTTGCCAGAGAATCCTGAGAGACCTTCCTCATGCTAAGATCCTCTGCTCTCTGGTCTGAGATCTGAGCTTTTGGGATTTCATGACTCAAAGTTGGAATGACGATAATAATAGTCAGTGTCCGCGGAGCACCACATCCTACGGGGCACGTCACCGCTATCAACCCTCAGTCCTCAGACTAGCCCAAGAGAACTGCATTGTTGTGTTTATTATTATTATTATTATTTTAAAGGTTGATTTATTTAGAGAGAGTGAGCACGGGGTGGGGGAGGGGCAGAGGGAGAGAGAATCCCAAGCAGACTTCCTGCTGAGCATGGAGCCCGGCACGGGGCTCGATCCCACAACCCTGAGATCACTACCTGAGCTGAAACCAAGAGTCAGACGCTCAACCGACTGAGCCACCCAGGGGACCCGGTATTTTATTTATGATTATTTCCTTTTTACAGGTAAGGAAACTCAGACAGCAGCCACCAGGGTAACACAGTGATGGGGCCAAAGGCCAGATCAGAAACCCAGAGGACTAACTCCAGTCTGTTCCTCCTCGACCTCTAGCTTCTCCCTCTTATAGAGACTACATATAGTAGTGATGACAATGGCTCCTTCACAGAGCACCAGGACAGGGTGGCCACTCTCCTGGGGCTGGGCTGCACCCCCCTCGCCCCCACCCCTCCTCGCAGGAACCCGGCAGGGCGGGTTACACACAGTAGTGGGGTGGGGGCGGGGGGAGCCTTGCCTAAGACGCACAGCAGGAAAGGGCAGAGCTGGAGTTGGAGCCCGGGGCATCTGACATCACGGGTTTCACTCCCATCCACTGCACTGAGAGGCTTTGATCTCCAGGGTGTGCATGTGGAGCGGCAGGGGCTCCCAATTCTGCCACCTTCCCTGAAATTCACTCAAAACCTTGGATACGTTAAGACAAACGTGGCCTTAAGAGCATCGATGAAAAGATAACAGCCGGATCTGCAGGACCCCGTTGCCCAGGGCTCTCCCGCCAGCCCACACTCCTCTATTCAGCCCGAGATGCTGCCTCGGGGGCCGGGGGGCAAAGGTGGCCATGGTCTCTCTGTAGCACCATCTCTGTTCACTCTGGGGACAATGTCCTCATTAACGGGCAGGGGAGGGCACAGGGGTGTGTGCTGGGAAGATCTGGGACCAGCCTGGAGGAGCGACTGGAGCACAGGCCAGAGGCTAGAGGTCAGGGGAGGCGAAGACTGAGCGGCCTTGGAGGCCTTGGAGGCAGAGAGGAAAGATGGGTGGGACACTCCGAGGGGGTCTCCGGGGGGCGAGGGGCGGGGGGTGGAGGTAAGGCAGAAGGCCGGGGCCATCCCTGGGAGGGTGCAGCAGATTGTATGGTGGCCCTCCAGGAAAGACAGCATACGTCCCAGACCCTGTGCGTGGGACCTCATTTGGAAAAAGGGACTGAGTCCATGTAATTAGAGATCCTGAGATGAGATCCATCCTGGATAACAAGGTGGACCCCAGATCTGATGACAGATGTCCTTGTAAGAGACAAGAGGAGACACAGAGAGAGGAGACACCACGTGAAGACAGAGGCACAGATGGAGGGACGTGGCCACAAGCCAAGGGAAGCTGGAGCCTCTGGAAGCTGAAGGAGGCAGGAAGAGCTGTCCCCCGGAGCCTCAGGAGGGAGCACAGCCCCTTGATCTCGGACTCCTGGCCTCGAGGACTGGGCGAGAAGTCCGCTGTTTCAAGCCAAGTTTGTGGTCATTTGTGACCGACGCCCCAGGAGGCTCACAGAGATGGAGACCCAGTAGGAAGAGCAGTTTGGAAGAAAGATGCAGAATCTGGTTTGGGTCCTCAGACCCAACTGGGGGCTTGGGGGACATCAGGGGAAGGACTGGCCCCCCCAGGACTGGCTAAAAGTCCCCCAAATGGCCCAGCAAGGCAGTACCCACAGAGCAGAGCCAAGCCCTGGGTCAGACCCCACGGCCTCAGGTGAAACCCCCCTTCTAAACTGGTGGGTGTCTCTATCCCGCGTTACAGATGCAGCAAACCCAGATCAGAGAGGCTTAGCAATCTTCCTGAGGTCACACAGCAAGTCACAAACTAGGCCTAGAACTGAATCCAACCTAGGGGTAGGCAAAGGGCTTCTGAGGTCTCAGAAAATCCCAGAGTGAGGGGGACTACTTGAGTGGCCTCAACAAAAAGTGTTTTTAAAGTTTTTCCCTTCTTAGTAGTCACGGTGGTTATTTTCATGCCTAAGTGTAGGATTTCTGTCACTTCTGGGGAGCCGGGCAGGTCTGGGAACTGGCCGCGTCCCCCGGCACCCGGCGCTCGGGCTCTCAGCCACCACCCTGGAGCTCGCCACGTCCTGGTTCGCACACCCCTCTGTCCCCATTCTTCCTCCTCCACCCCCGCAGCCCAGCCCCAGGGTCCCTTCCAGAGGTGGGGGTCAGGCACCCCTGCAGCTCTCCCCAGCCTGTGTGGGTCTCTAACTGCCCATCAGGAGTTACTGTCCCACTGGATTCGGAGTCCCTGAGCTGAGCGTGGGAACCAGGTGAGCCGCCACCGACGTGTCCCCAGGGCCCAGCCCTGGGCCCAGCATGCTGTGTGCTCAGCAGAATTTGGCTACAGCTCACGGCCTCCATGCTGATCGAGCACCCATCCACGCCCTCCTGGACCTGCGGGGGGTGGGGGGGTGGCCCTCCGCACCCGTCTCCCTGAAGGCACCACTGCCGCCCTCCGCCCCACAACCGGCCCTCCTCCCGGGGGCCACCAGAGGGCGCCTGTGAGCACCTCCTCGGCCCACCGCCCTCCAGGGTTCCTACCTTCCTGGGGTACAAGCCCAAGTACTCCCCATACAGTCCCTAAGGCCCCCACATGACCTGCTTTGTCCCCTCCCTGTCCTCCCCTCCTTCCTCTCTCCCCCTAGCCCGCTCTGCCCAGACACACACACCGCCTCTGCTCCTCCGACATGCCAGGCCCTCCTGCCCCAGGACCTTTGCACGGGCTATTCCAGAACGCACTCTGCCAGATCTCTGCACAGTTCATTCCCTTCCTTCAGATCTTGCCTCAAATGTCAGCTCCTTAGTGAGGCCTCCTTTGAGCGTCCTGTGTAAGGTTACGGCCCTCCATCGCCCCCTCCCCAGCTGTATTTTTCCTCATCACCATCTGCACGACGCATGCAGGTGTCCCTCACTATCCAGAAGTTGAGCGTTCCTGCAAAACCTCCCGACAGCCTAAATGCCATACAGCAAGGAAGCAACCACCATTAATTTACACGGAAAACTTCTTGAACATTCCCAGACTCAAAAAATAACCTCTTAGGTTTTTCAGATACTTCAGGACACATCTCGCTAATGGATGCACAGAATGACGAGACAACGCACAGATGCTCACACAATTCGGAGCCCTGGAGACTGATGCATGGATGCCCAGCGTGGTCCTGGGGAAGGAGCCCGGTGGGGCGGAGTTCGCTGCTGGGGTAGGGGAGAGGGGAGCATAGCCTCTGGGACAGCTCCCTGCAAAACCAGTGCATAAAAACAAAAATCCCCTTCAGGTTTCCTTCGGTTACCAAAAAGAGGTACTCACAGAGGCCTTTTGTAGGTTTTTACACGTTTGATTCGGGGGCTGGTGGGGGGGGGTACTTAGATATCACCCGGCACACAGTAGGTGCTCAATGGACACTTGTTGGCTGAATGCTTGCATTTCCAAGCTGACCTGCTGATATCAAGGCACCTCTTTGAGGGCAGGGACATTTGATTGCTTTCATCCCTCCCCTTTCTTAACATGCGTGGCACGGACTTATTCCACATTTCCTGAGCACCTATTATGCACCAGCTGTACAGCGGAAACAGACGGCGGAGACTCCCTAGCTCGCTGCTGATCACCAGCATCTCCTGCTTCCCTCGCCAGCAAGGACGCGACCACAGCTAGTTGTGCGAACCCTCCTCCCAAATCCCTTGGGCCCCCAAGCCCCTGCCCCCCAGGTGCCCCATGTTCTTGGTCTTTAACCTTGGCTCTGTGATCTAGCCCGGCCCAGGGCCGCTTTCCGCCGTGTGCTCTTGGGTCACTTCTCTGAGGCTCCACTAAGAGCTACAGAAGACACTCCCCTGTGCTGTGGGGCCGCCCGCCACCAGCCACCTGCCCCTGGATGCCCTCTCTGCTCCCCTCCATCCTCTCAGCCCTGGGCTGTCCCCACTTGCTGAGGAGCGGGGCTGACAAGCTCCCTCCCGCACCCCTCCCCCTCCCCTCAGTACAAACTCATGGGCTCAGGCTCCTGGACCCCTCCGGCCAGTGCACCAGCTCAGGGGGCACCTCCCCGCTCGCTGCCTGGACTCCTTAGCTGCCACTGCTGACTCCTCCTGTGCCCCAGACTTACACAGTGGGGCTTCCCAGGCCTCGACAGGACACACACCCCCAGCCTCCTGCCCGCAGCCGTCTGGATTTCTCTCACAGACTGTCCCCACTGCTCCGCCACAGGGCCCTCTGTCTGTACACCCCCCCCCCACCTGTCCGTCCATCCATCCGCCAGCCATCCATTTTCCCACCCGCTATGTTCCAGGCACAGTTCTAGGCCCGGGGGACATAGCGGTGAACACAAAAGGCAAAAAAACCTCTGTCCTAATGGAGTTTGCAAAAAAAGTCCCCTAATGGACTCTCGGGGTGGGGGTGGGGTGGAGAAAGACAAAATCACGTAAGAAGCAAAACCTATGATCTGCGTTATGTCAGAAGTCTCCATTTTCACAGGGGAAAGAGGAAGGCAGGGAGGCAGGGCTTGGAGTGGGGACGGTGGCTGTGCTTATAAATCACGTCTGCAGGGAGGCGGCCCCCAGAAGGGGAGGGTTGAAGGGCGAGAGGAAGGCGGATGCGAGTATCTGGGGGGAGGAGGCTTCGTCGAGGAGGTGACCTCTGAGCCCCGACCTAGAGGAAGAGACAGAGGAGCCCTGCAGAGCTTTGGGAGGACAGCATCCCCGTGACAGGAATGGCTCATGCAAAGGCCCTGGGGCAGGACTGGCTTGGTGCGTTGGACAAAAGGCAAGGAGGCCTGTGTGTCTGGAGCAGAGTGGGAGAGAGGGAGGCGGGGAGGGCAGGGAGGGGCAGGGCAGGCCATGCAGGGTCTTGGGGGCTGCAGAGAGGATTCGGGTCACTCTGGAGCAGGGCCATCCCTGACACTGTGGGGGCGCTGAGCAGCATCCCTGGTCCCCACCCACTGGAGGCCGGGAGCACCACCAGTTGTGACAACCACAGGCGTCCCGAGCATCACCCAGTGTCCCCCGGGGGCACCCCTGGCTCAGGTGAGAACCACTTTGCTAGATTCCTTCCTCTTCCTCACCTCCCCCACCAAGAGCTGATGATTTGACCCTTTAACTATGTCTCCCCGGGACCTTCAGGTCAAAGCCAAGATTGCCGGCCTCTGCAGAACTTCCCCCCCCCGGATCCACTTGTAACTCCCCAGACACGCAGCCTCCAGGCCTCAGGTGCCCGACCCTGGAATCCCAGCCCCTCCCCCACAGCCCTGCTCACCCCACATCACTGTAGAATACACACAGCATAACTTCACCGTCTTAACCATGTCTAAGCGCACACTCCCCTGGTCCTGCGACCACCCCCACCCTCCAGCTCCAGAACCTTCCATCTCCTCCCACGGAGACTCTGTCCCCACAAAGCACGGACACACCACCCCTGCCCCAGCCCCGGCCCCCACCCGCCCCTCCTCTCTGTCTGTGTGGATGGGACTCCTCTGGGGCCCTCCTGGGAGTGGGGTCCTGCGGGACGGGTCCTTCTGGGTCTGGTTCCTTTCCTTGAGTCCCGTATCCTCGGGGTCCCTCCGCGTCATGGCAGGGGTGAGGGTCCCCCCCTTCCTAAGGCTGACCGTGTTCCCGCGTGGGGACGACCGCGCCATGTGTATCGGTTCGTCCATCGGCGGACACGGGCTGTTCTGCACGTTTGGCCGCCGTGAGCTGTGCTGGGAACACCCGTGGCAAACAGCTCTCGGAGACCTTCAGTCCTTCTGGGTCTGTGCGAGCTGTTGGCTCCTACGGCAGCGGGTGTCCGTGTTTTAAGGAACTGCCAGACCGTCTTCCCCAGCACCGCCCCAGCGCGTGTCCCCAGCCGTGCGTGAGGGCTCTGGTCTCTCCACACCCTGGCGGTCACCCCTGTCTGCTCTGTTTTCGGACAGCTGTCCCGGGGGGCGGGCTGGTGCCTCCTTGGGCGGCTGGCACGCGTTCCCGCAGCACCTTCAACCCCAGCTCGTCCGCTCCGCCCGCCCCCCGCACACACCACCACCCCTTAGGGCCCGCGCAGGCGTCTGTCCAACTCCCGGAGCCGTGGGCGCCCCGCGGACACAGAGCGGGGAGGTCGGGGGTGAAGAGAGGAGCCCGCAGCCCTGACCGTGCGACCGTGCGTGGCCTCGGGGCGGTCTCCTCCCCTCCCTGGGCCTCCATCTCCCCCTTTGGTGAGGTTGCTCTGGGCCCCCCCCCCCAGCTGCCATGGGGGTCCCTCACCCGCTCCTTCCCCCGAGCAGAGGGACAAGGACGCAGTCTCCCAGCTTTCCCACGCTTACCCTGACCGCGCCGCCGGGCAGTCCACCATCCTCAGGAGGCCCTCAGCGGGGCTGGGGCAACACGACAAGGCTGGCGGAAAGCTCTCTCTGCTCGCCAAGACCCTCTGTGCCTTAGCTACCCCATCTGGAAAATGCAGATTCTGAGCTCCCTAAGGGGCCCCATCTTTTCCCTGCTCACCGCCTTCAAGGGCTCCCACCTCACTCAGGGTAAAACCCACCATCCGAGCGTCCACAGGCCCACGGTCCCTCCCAGTGCAACTGGCCCTGCCCCCTCCTCCCTCCCTCCCCTCAGGCTCTGCTCCAGCCACATGGGCCTTCTCGCTTCTCCTCCGACAGGGCACACTCATTCTGACCTCAGGGCCTTTGCATGTGCTGTTTCTGGTCCTGGAATGCCTTTCCCTTGGCTTCAGAACCACAGCTTCCTCATCTGTCATTCAGATGAGAGGCAAGAGAGGCAAGGTTCGCTGTCCCCTCCAACACACATCCTACTTGATGGCCTTCGTGGCAGCGCAGTCCAATCTGAACCTCACTGATTGGCTTCCGCATTTGTTATCAGTCCCTCCTCTGCCTGGGATTGCTTTGCATCCCCAGAGCCCAGCGCAGTGCCTGACGCACAACAGAGACTTGACAGACGATCGTTGACCATACGACCGCCTGGCCCTGTGTGGAGGACCCCTACAATGCGAAGGACATTACTCAGAGTCATTATACTAATCACATGATACAGGCAAGCTCGGGTCTCTACAACCTAGTCTGGAAGACAGCTGTCAACATTCCTTCTCTTTTACAAACGAGGAAGCTGCGGCTCACAAAAGGTGAGGTGGCTTGTCTAAGACCCCCCAGAAGCAACAAAGCAGAGGCAGGAACAGAAACCAAGCCCGTCCGACTGCAGACCTGACGGGTCGTTTCCCCCCCCACATCATGTGAGGAGGAAGGTGGGTATCGGGTATCCATCGTCCACACACGCATCCACCCGTCCGTCCATCATCTGTCCGTCCATCCATTCATCAGTCCGTCCATCCGTCCATCCGCCCACACGCCCATCCATCTGTCCATCCATCTATCTGTCCGTCCGTCTGTCCATCATCTGTCCATCCATCCATCCATCCGTCCGTCCATCTGTCCATCCGCCCACACGCCCATCCATCCGTCCATTCCGGCTTCCACTCACCCACCTGTCCGTTCACCTACCGATCCGCTCATGCACCCGCCAGCACACTGCCCCCCATCCACGCTCCGGTCCACCCACGCCGGGGCCGGTCCACCCGCTGGCCCGTCCGTCTATCCGGATCGCAGCCGCCTGGCCGCCCGGGCCGCCCGCTCCCCACCGTCCCATCCTCTCACGCCCCCGCGCCCTCACCCATCCGCATGCTCACTTCCAAACGGCGAATAAGACACAGTCCTTGCCCTCCTAGAGCGTATGTATCAGTGACGGCGCCCAGGACCCCAGGCCAAGAGGACGTTGCCGGGTCAGTGTCTTCCAAACCTAGTAGCCCCTTCCTCTGGCACCGGTCGCCTTTGGCCCAAGGACCGCCAGCCTCCCTCGACGACCTTTACCCTGAGTCTTCCTCTCCGCAGTCACACCTCTGTCCCCGCCGCCTTTCCTCCTCTGCCAGAGGGGGTCAGGCCTCGGTCCGGGAGGTGGCGATGCCGCCATACATTGCTGTGTGACTTGGGGCTGAGTGCTACTGCTCTCCGAGCCCCGTGCCTCACGCGACCCTCAGCTTTTTCTGAGGACCCGAGTCTGCTTCTCGGCACTCCTCTTCCCCCACTGGGCGGGCCCACCCCACGCCCCACGGGGAAGCTGCCTCTCTTTTCATCCAGGTGCGCGGGAAGTCAGCGTATCCTCAACGAGGCTGTGTGTGAGGCCAGGAAGAGGCCGGCTCTGGCTCTGGCAGGTAAAGACACACGAAGCGCCCTTTCCACACAAGTCCGACTTCCTCCCCTGCTCTACGTTTGTCCGTGGCTCCCCAGTGCCCTCCGTCTGGGCCCTTGCTACTCCCAGGCCTCACCTAATGCTTTCTGTGCTCCACGCGCCCCGGCCTCGGTAAACCCGGCTGCCTCTGCCCGCAGGCCCGAGCGCAGGGACGCCTGCCCAGCGCACTCTCTGTGTGTCTCACGCGCATCGCTGGGCCCGGGACACAGTAAGCGCTTCTGTGAATGAACAAATGAGATGTTTCCCCACCGCACCAACTCCTATTCGTCTTTCAAAGACCCTAAAGCCCACAGCAGAGCCCCCGATTCCCTGTCCCGTTCCCCCCGCGCCGCCTCCCTGTCTTTGCCCCGGCCCTGACCATCGGCTCTGACGCTCACGGCCAGCTCTGTCCTGGGGCCAGCGGGCCTTCACCCTGCCTCACCGAGGACGAGACGAGGCCCCGGAGGTTTTCAGGAAGTGTCAGCTGCATGAACCAACAAATGAATGAATGAATGAATGAATGAACGGGCTCCTGAGTGCGTGCGGCCTTCCTGAGCGTCCCTGGCGGCCACGTTCTCATCTGCCAGGGTCAGGGGTGAGAGAGAGAGACATGAGCCCGTGCCAGACACAGCTCCTGGGCCCACCCCCAAGGCCAGAGCCTCTCAGAAGAGCCCTGCCAGGTAAGTCCCATGTCAGAAGGGGAAGCTGGGACTCCGAGGACCCCTTCCTGCGTTCCCCGCCAGGGCAAAACCTCGGCCCCTCCCCCACCAGAAGTTTCCAGAGTTAACACTGCTTCTGGGCCTTTGCACATGCTGTTCTCTGTGCCAGGAACACCTGTCCCCTTCAACAGATCCTTCTCACCCTACAGGTGTCAGCTCGGTCACAGGATGAGCCCAGCCCAGTGCCAAAAGGCTTAACTGCCTACCGTTCTGGTCCTCACCATCCCCGCCCTCTGAGGTGGGAAGCCCCACGGCTCTCGCGTTCCTGTAGGGGCAACACGGTCTGCTGGTAAGATGCACGGAAACCAGACTCATCTCGATGCCAAGCTTGGAACGGCTCTTTCACACTGACCACCTCCTCCAGGAAGCCCTCCTGGTCTCCACACCTGCAGGAACCAGGGCTCCTCTGGGTTCTCCCTGGAGGCGCGTGTTTCCACCATCACAGCCCTAACAGCAATGCCTTTGACCTCCTCGGTCCTCACTGTGTCCTCCTGCCAGGCTGGGATCTGAAGGCAGGTCAGGTCTTGGGGGACATTTCTGTCTGTGTTGTTCGACATCATATCCTGGGTCTAGAACGGGGCCTGGTGCTCAGTAAATGTTGGTTATATGGGTCGATGGAGACGTGGGTCTCATTCACTCCATCGTGAATCCCAGACCCATTCCGGTTCCCCCAGATTCCCACGTCCCCACAAACGTGGCACACAGTAGGCGCTCAGTCAAGGCTCTCTGCCTGAATGAGGGCAGAAGTGATGCCACAGTCACAGCTTGGAAGGCCCCCAGGGCCTCCTAAAAGCCTGTTAAATCAGGGAAGGATGTGCGGCTGGGGAAACTGAGGCACAGAGGCGGGGCGTGCCTAGCTCCCCATGCGCCACTCTCACCTCGCCATCTCCTCCCTCGGCACCCCCGCCAGGCAGCCCTCCGTCTCCCGGGGCTGGGCTCTCACGCCTCAGAGCTCGGCGTGCTCCAGCCGCCCCTCCTGCCGCCAGCCCAGCAGCTGGTGCTCCCATGGAAACCACAGGCCTCCACCCGGCGGCCCCCCCACCTGCAGCGGCCCCCCTCTCCAACCTCCGCTTTAAGACAAAAATTGTCATTAAAAAGCAAAAGCCTACCCCCCCTCCCCAAAGCCCCCCCCCCCCCCCCCGGAGGCGGCCGAGCCCCTATGGCGGGCTGGGGCCAGGGCAGGCACTGATGCTTGGCCCCCCTCGGGAGAGAGGGACCGCGTGGCCACACCAGGCACCTCCGTGAGCCCCCTCTGAGGGCGCCGTCCCCTGGCTGGGACCTGGTGGGGGGACATGGGGACACTGGCCCGTGGGAGACCCCCACCCACCCACCCACCCCGCTCCTGGCCTGAGCTCTTGGTGAGGCACAGGTCTGAGTGGAGAAGCGGCCTGGCTCCCTCCACGCTGCCCCTTCTCCCTGCCTCCCCCTGCCTCTCCCTGGCTGTGGGGGGGGGGGGTCCTCCCCTGCCCCTGCTCCTCTCAGCCTCTGGGTCTCCTTCTCTCCCTCTGCTCTGAGTCTCTCTCTGTCTCTCCTTCTGTCTCTGAATCTCTGTTTTTCCGTCTCTCTGTCTCCATTCCTTTCTCCCTTAAAAACAAAACAAGCCAGCACCCAAGGGCCTGCCCTCCCGAGGACTGTATCCTTCCCGTCCTCCCCCGACCCCCTACGCGGCCACATTCCCAGAGCCCGGGGCTGGCCGGGCTGGAGCATCCCTTGGTCTCAGCAGGGGACCCAGCACACCGTCCCTGAGGCCACAGCCCCTTCCCTCCCCAACACCATCTTGGAGGGCCCTGACTTGGCTTGGGGGAACCTGTCACCCCTCCATCACACAGACAGACTTTTGTAGTCCCTGGGCTGGAGGGAGACGGGGGCGGGGGGGGGGACAGCAGGGGACCCAGCTCCCGGCCCCTCCGAGCCTCAGTTTCCCTTCCACGTGAAAGGCGCTGATGCTCACAGCCCACCTCAGGGGTGACCCCTTCCGCGGGTGCTGAACCGGCCCGGGTATGACAGTTACGGATGAGATGACCCTTAGAACGAGGGTGACGAGGACGACGCTGGGTGGCCCTTGCTGCATGGGGAGCGGGGGCACGGGGACCCACTTCACCCTCTCTGGCCCTCCCGCGCCCCTGCTGCCCCTCGTCATGGGATCCCCTAGCATTCAGGAGCCCAGAAGGCTCTGGGGGGGGGGCGGGGCAGGGGGATTCCCCTCCCTTCGCCCCTGCCAGGACCACACCCCCCACCCCACTACTCTCAGCACCGACAGCAGGTGTCCTGTGCCCTGTTGGTTCCCCAGGAACGAAACCAGATCACCCCCATTTCCCATTCATCAGTCCACCTCCCTTTGGCTGAGACCCAGAGTGGGGCAGCCACGGGCCACAGGTCCCACAGCAGAGCCCCAAACGCTGTGGGTCCTCGAGACCCCCTCGCCTCCAGCTGGCCCCCGGCCCCAGCCCCTTCCCACAGGCGAGGCCCAGCCAGGCCCAGCACAGGTGGGATCAGGAAAGAGATTCATCCTTGACCCGCGGGCGTGGATGTGAGGACAGGTCCCCTGCCCTAGCCACAGGCCCTCCATCCAGGACCCCTGGGACGTGGAGGGTGACAGGCAGGTGTCTGTCAGGTGACACACTGTTGCCTAATTTTCCCCCACCTGAGAAGGCCCCTGAGGTGTCCCTAATCCAAGAATTTCCGGTCAGAAAAACATAACCGCACATTCAAGGGGCCTTGCTCTGTGACAGTGGGGGAAGCCGAGGCTCCGGCCACCATCGCTCTTTTCTTCCTGGCCAGGGGGCGGCGGGGGGGGGGGGGGGACCAGGGGGGGCTTAAAAAATGAGGCAAGGGGAAAGAAAGGAAGGACCACCCCGCGTGGCCGTCTCCAGCCCTCTGGAGGCTTCCTGGATCCAGAGCTCACCGACAGCCTTTCAGCCCAACATTCGGGGGCCGTGCGGACACCCCCTCCAGCCTCCATCAGAATCTTTCTAGAAATGGGCCCTCCAGGCATACTCAGGGTAGGGGCTTGAGGAAAGAGCCCTTACGCAGCCAGCCGGGGACCCCTGAGCGTGACTCATGGATGAATGGAAACCCCCACATTCACATATGCTAGTTCACATAGAAGAATTGGATTTTCCAAGCCCGATTTTTTTTTCTTTTCTTTTCTTTGCTTTCTTTTTTTTTTGGTGATGGTTGGATTTGAAAAAAGGTGGGGGATGGGAGGGGTCTCTTTTCTCCCCTAAGGTACCAGCTGGAGGGTCTAACTACAGTGTCAGGCCCTCGCTCCATCCCCCCAGACTCTCCCCATGGCCTGCCCAGTCCATCCATCCATCCATCCATCCATCCATCCATCCAACAAACACGCATTCACGCTTCCCATGCCTGCGACAGAGAGCAGGACGGAGACAAGCAGGGTCGGAAATAGGTCATGGGTCCTGGTCCATCCCCAAGGCACCTCCAGGGTCTTGTCGAGGGTGTGCAGCACAAAGCCTACACCGTCCCCACCCTCAGTCGCCAAAGAGAGCCGTCAAAGCTACCGTAATTCAGACAGCGGGCCCATGATTGGAGCCCAGGGCTGGGGCCCCAGTCCCCGGCCCCTCCCCCTAGCACCCCTTCGGAGAGAGAGTCAGGTGGGAAGGAGGTGGGCAGCCTCCCCACCCCTCCTGCCTCCCCCACTGGGCTCCCAGGTCGCCCACGCCTCCCCACGCCTCCCCGTCCACCCTGGGATCTGGGCTCTGCCAGATGGACGGTCCAGGCTCATCGTCTTTGGCTTCAGACCTCAACACATTGCTAACAGGCTAGGCCAGTTTTAACTTGAGCCAAAGGTGGAGGCAGGGAGGGGGAGGGCAGAGAAACGGAGGGGGGGCACTGATCCAAACAGAGAGGGTGGGCAGGCGAGGGCACAGCACAGCGTTTTAACCACCCAAGGCTGGGGAGGCTGGCGCCGCCGCCGCCACCACCCCCGCCTCGCTCAGCTCCCTGATACCCCCACCCCGCTTTCTTTGTAGTTACCGATTAGCCCGGGGTCCTGGGCATCCGTGTTCCCTGCGGCTGGCCGGACCTGCCCCACTGGCCTGGCTTTGTGAAAATGACCAAAGCAATGGAGTCCAGAGGTGCAAACTTTCCCGACGGGGCCTGGGGAGGCCCAATGAATGGGGTGGGGGGGCGGGGAGGGGGGGCGATGTTCAGGCAGCGCCCCCAGCAAAGGGGCAGG
>NC_081558.1:2234604-2268343 GCF_022355385.1 Mustela nigripes | reverse complement strand
GGGGGCCGGGGCGCCCACCTTTGTGCATGCCCGTGTAGGGGTCTTTGAGCACCGTGAGCTCGTAGATGCGGCCGAACTGCTCGAAGAGCGGCTTGAGGTCCTTCTCGTCCAGGTTGCGCGGGATCTGGCCCACGAAGAGCTTGATGGCGTCCAGGTCCTTCATGCCGTCGGGCTGCCCCCCGGGGGGCTCGGGCCCGCTGCTGCCCACGGGCGAGGGCCGCGTCTGCAGGAGCTGCTGCTGCTGCCGGCGCGCCTCGCTCTCCGTCAGGCGGGCCATGGCGGGCGCAGGCGGGCGGCGGGCGCGGGACCGAGCCGGCGGCGGCGGCGGCGGCGGCGGCGGCGGCGGGCGGCGGGCGGACTCGCAGCTGGAGCGACGGACGCCGCCTCCCGCCTCCCTCCCGCCCGGTCCCCGCGCCCTCCTCCCTCCTCCGCGCGCCCGCTCGCTCCAGCATCAGGACCACAAAAGGGCGGCTCCGCAGCGGCCCCTGGCGGCCGGAGCGCGCCTCGCCGCGGCGGCGCCCCCCGCCCCCCGCCCCCCGCCCCCGCCCCCCGCGTGCCGGGCGCCCCGCGCGGGCGGGGACACCGAGGGCAGGGCGGACTGGCTTCCAGGGCGCCGCTCCTCCCGCCGCGGAGCACAGGAAAAACCACTCCGCGTGGCGCGCAGCTCTCCAGGGTGCCTGCCTGGCCTTGACCGGGCCGCCCTTGGCCCTTCTGAGCCTGTAGCGGTACAGGAGGTCCTGACAGCACCAGCGACAAAACCCAGAAGGAAGCCTCTGCGCACACCGTGCGCCGGGCACGGTGCTCAGCACCTTCAGGTTTATAACTCACTGGGTAGAAACAGCCATCCTCGCCCGGGGTTTCGGCGGCAAAACCCGTGCGCGCACAGACCGACACTCAACACAAAAACAGAAAACAAACCAACGAAGAGACTGCAACCCTGTGTCCCCACCAACAGCAACCAGAACTAACGGTTTTTCTCACACTGGCTATGTGCACGAACCACTCAAAATATATCAAAGGATGTTGACCCATCGGGTCCAACCGCTCGGAGACTATCACGTTATCCTACCTTAAAACTCTCCAAAGATGTCCCCAAATTAGAGCCCGAAACCTCCCCCAAAGCCCCTGTAGGGCCTGACCCCTCCACTCCCTGCTCTCCTACCTCCCTCTCTTCCCCTCGCTTACTCTGCCCCAGTCCCACGGGTCTCCTCTCTTCCTCCAGCACACCATGTACGTTCTGCCCCAGGGCCTTTGCATGGGCTGTGCCATTTTCCTGGAATGCCATCTCCCATGGCATGGTGCACGGCGGGCTCACTCGTTGGATCCTCACCACTTTCCCTGTCCGTCTTATCTAAAATCACTCAGCCATCATCATCTCCTTTCTCTGGCTTGCTTTTTCCTCCATGGCATGCATACCCTTTTAACTTAATTCTAATGTGCTACATACTTATTTACTAATTAACCATATAGCTCTTTCCAGGTGTCAGGCTTTATGCTAGGTGCCCAACGCGTAGGGACTCATCCAATCCACACAACCCCCTGGGTGGGTGCAAATAAACAGACGCTTACAGACGTGTTTGGTTGGTGAAGCGTGGGATACTTGATCTTGGGATCACGAGTTCAAGTCCCATGTTGGGGGTAGAGATTACTTAAAAAAAAAAAATCTTTAAAAAACACTTAATGCAAGGGATCCTGGTTGGCTCAGTTGGTTAAGCATCTGACTCTTGGTCTCGGCTCAGGTCATGATCTTAGGGTTCTAGGATAGAGACCCACGTCAGGCTCTGTACCCTGCTTGAACTTCTCTCTCCCTCTGCCCCCCCCCCCCGCTTGCGAGCTCTCTCTCTCTCTAGAGTGAATACATAAATCTTTTTTAAAAGCCTTTCTAAAAAATAAATAAAAAGCACTTAATGGGCTATTTAAAAGATCAAAATGCAAAAAATTACAATGAACAGGATACCATAATTTTTTAAAAGATTTTATTTATTTATTTGATAGAGATCACAAGTAGGCAGAGAGGCAGGCAGAGAGAGAGAGGGGGAAGCAGGCTCCCCGCTGAGCAGAGAGCCCGATGCGGGGCTCGATCCCAGGACCCTGGGATCATGACCTGAGCCGAAGGCAGAGGTTTTAACCCACTGAGCCACCCAGGCGCCCCCAGGATACCATAATTCTAAATAAACACAGAATTAGTATTACTGAGTTTTCCCATTGCTCAGTATGGCACTGTTACTGGTCCTGGTTTTAATTTTTAATTTGTTTTATTTTTATTTTATTTTATTTTTTAAAAGATTTTATTTATTTGGCTGAGAGAGATCACAAGCAGACAGAGAGGCAGGCAGAGAGACAGAGGAGGAAGCAGGCTCCCCGCCAAGCAGAGAGCCCGATGCGGGGCTCGATCCCAGGACCCTGGGATCATGACCCGAGCTGAAGGCAGCGGCTTAACCCACTGAGCCACCCAGGTGCCCCAGTTTTATTTTTATTTTAAATTAAAAATTCTGTTTTAAAACAAAAACAGGACCCGTCACAATGCCAAGGTGAGCCAAAACGGAAACTCGGGATCACTGGTTCTATTTAAGGGGTTGACATTTTGTTCAATTATGGATTTGCTGGTCATCCGTGTAGACTTTTTAAAATTGCATTAAAATAATCTTTATCTTGATGACTGGGTTTTTTGGAGCCCCCCCCCCGCCCCCACGCTTAAGCTTTCTCCCCACGTGAGCTCACCCTGGTCCCTCCAGCACAATCCTCAGAGCAACCAAACGTAGGAGGGGGGTACTGTTCCTATACCCGCTCTGCAGAGGGGGAAACTGAGGCTCGGAAAGGTCCAGTCACACAGAGAGGGCTGGAATTTGAGCGCAGCCGGCTGACTCTGGAGCCCACCCGCTTCCCACGATCCCACACCGTCTCCCTCACCCTAAGGGTGGCTAAGCCTTGCTTTCCTTATCTGCCAAGTGACACCAAGGAGTGAACAGGGGGCTGTCCCTGCATGGATCCCGTGAGCTAACTGGTGAGGCTTCGTGTAGTGCCTGGGACATTCTTAGCACTCAGGGGACCGCTGTTTTCATGATCATCGCCAGTAGCCCCTGTTCAACCGCAGACAGAAGCAGGACGTCACGGACGGGGCAGGACATCGGGGTTGGCTGAGAGGCAGAGGTGGGGTGGGGTGGGGTGGCGGTGAGGCAGGGGTCTCCTCCTACCGCATGCCACCCCTCGACCCTGCCCAGCCCCTGGTTCTCGGCTCAGCCCCAGGACCGGCTGGTGGAGCAGGGCTGGAGACAGTTTCCGTCTCCATGGAGACCAGAGCACGGCGCCCAAAGCCTTGTGGGCCTCTGATGTGCCAGGAGAGTTGGTGAAAAGGACAAAAATTAAACCCAGCAGGCACCCTGTGAGCTAAAGATGCATTTTCCTCTTGCTTCTACCCACAATGAACTGGCGTGGGGAGGGAAGGGGCTGGAGAGAGCCCAGTCCAGCTCCCGGACAGCCCTGGGGAGCTTAAACTCAGCCACCCACCTTCCGAGCCACGCTCGCCCTCAAAGTTCATCCCCTTCCCCGGGTGGACGCAGCTCAGCCCAGGGCAGGGCGGGCAGAGCAGCCGGTGCATCTGCAGTCCCCACGGCCGCTTCTCTGACTTGCTTCCAGCCAGTGCAGGCGGAACGTGGTTGCCATCGGCATCACGGCAGGGGTCCCGCCGGCTGGGACATCACTGGGGAAGCAGAGGATGTGAGCACAGCCTGCTGCAGGGGGCGGGGGGGGGGGCTCCCAGCAAATCACTCGGCTCACGGGTCTTCAGGGCCCATCCACGCCGCGGCCAGTGTCTCTTCCACCACGAGGATGGACACATTGTGGACGCCTGGGCTGCTGGGAGCGTGGGTATCTGTTCAAGTCCCTGCAATCAGCTTTTTTAGAAGATTCTATTTGTTTGTTTGTTTAGAGAGCGAGTGGAGGAGTGAGCACGGGGAGGGCAGGGGGAGGGAGGGAGAGCATCTCAAGCAGACGCCCCGCAGAGTGTGGAGCCCGATGCCCGGCACGATCTCACAACCCCGGAGATCGTGATCTGAATTGAAACCAAGCACTGGACAGCCCAACCGAATGAGCCACCCAGTGGCCCTCACCAGCTCTTTAAATACAAAACAAAACAAAGCAAACTTACATAAATTGATCTTAAAGGCTGGGGCGCCTGGGGGACTCAGCGGGTGAAGCCTCTGCCTTCAGCTCAGGCCATGATCTCAGGGTGCTGGGTTCGAGCCCCGCAGCGGGCTCCCTGTGCAGCGGGGAGCCTGCTTCTCCCTCTGCCCCTCCCCCTGCTTGTGCTTGCTCTCTCTTCCGACCAATAATTAAAGCTTTACCAAATTCATCTTAAAGGCAAAACTACGTTGCTGCCTTAAAAGGGAATGAGGTTGATCAGATCTATGAGATATTAGAAAACTATACTCATCCGTGGGTTTAAACAGGACGTCTGATTGGGGACCTGTCCCTCGAGCACCCAGCAGCGTGCACTTTGCAAACCGTAAGGACACGTCAAGAGGGGGCTGGAAGGCGCCGCAGTAGCTTTCTAAGGGGCGGAGAGCAAAGCCCACAGGAAAACCCCGATGCCAGGCGTGAGGGGGACACCTGCTCGTCTTGCATCAGCTGGCCAGGGCCGCGTGACCACCTACGGCAGACTCAGTGGCCGGAAACACGTTCACGGTCTCACGGCTTCCCTGGGCCAGTCCCTGGAGCACAGCGAGCCCCTGGGCTCTCTTCCGAGTCTCACGAAGCTGCAGTCGAGCGGGTGGGCCGGGCGGCGTTCGGAACGCAAGACCCTCGTCCAAGCTCCGGGCTGCGTCCTCACCACGCGGCCCCCTCCCCGGGCAGCGCCGGGGCCAGCAGGCGACGCGCAGAGAATGTCCATGTGCCCATCTGCGCATCCTGCCGCAGTGTGGAGCCCGCGCCTGCCGAGGCCTGGGACTCTGCATTCCCAACGAGCCTCTGGGGAGGGGCCTCAGGCCTGGGGTGATGTCTGCGCTGTTCCCGACTGGACTTTTCACCGCATGTGGGCATGAAGAGGGCTGAGCCCCAGGAGGAGGAATGAGACATGGCTCCTTGTCCTTTCTGGGTACCTGCCCAGCCCCGTCCCCTGTCCCCTGCTGCCAACATCCCGGCTTTCTGCTGGTGGGGAAATGGCCCGTCCGCGGGCAGGGGCACGGCTGGGTGACGGGCAGCCTCACCTCGTCCGTTGGACCCCAGTGCCCTTCGGTCCCGCCCCCTCCACACCCCCAGCACCCCCAACCCCCCCGCCCCACAGTGGGCCACAGACCCTGGGTCCGGGGGTGGCCACTTGCCCCACCGGGCCACTGAATTCTCCCGCTGGGAATCTGAGTGTGAGCAAGAGGAGCCCTTTATGGGGCCGGGCGTGCGCCAGGCTGAACCTGGGAGTCATCGATGTTGGGTTTGTTGTTTTTTTTTTCCAAGTCAGAATGAGGAAGATGGATAATAAATTCTCTTTTCTGAATGAGCCTGCCCCAGTGTGTTCGTGGACTGGTCATCGGAACCACGCGGGCTCGGAGCCGTAGGATCCTGTGCCTGCAAGTGTCCGCGACGGCAAATCCGACACAGAAGGGGAATCTGCGGCTGCTGGGGGGTGGGGGCAGGGCGTCCCTTGGGGTGATGGAAGATTCTGGAATTAGGGCTGAGGGAGGCACGACTCTGTGAGTATACTACACACCACTGCGATGTACCCTTGACATGGGTGAATTTTACGGTCAGTGATTCGGTCTTTATGACGCCGTTTTGTTTTGAATTTAACCTAAAAGCCAGCTCTGTCTCCCATTTGCCGTTTGACCTCAAGGTAAGACACTTCCCGGGCTTGAATTTCTCTTTTGTCCTCTGGAAACACAAGTGGGCATTTAATCCAGCAGGTAAACGTAGGAGGGACGGAGGGAGAAGCGCCCCGGCTTGTCGGCCATCAGAGCATCTCGGTTTCGGGCGGGCATCCCCAGCAGCTGGGTCCTTGGAGGGGCACGCCCCCCCCCCCGCCATTGCCTGGCCACAAAGGGGACAACGGTTACTCCCCGGTGGGGAAACCCCAGATGCCACATCATCCCCGCCGTCGGGGTTCATGCCCTGGGAATGACACGGCATCTGGGCTGTGACCCCCGACACAGAAGCTGACCCTGATCGTGTGGGCACACCGGGACACTCAGCCTGTGGCCATTGTACAGACACCTGACCAGGACCCCAAAAAGGGTCCCGATCGTAAGACACAAAGACGGGGGAGCATTCCAGGGTAGAGACAGGACCCAGAGTGCAGACGTGATCTGGAATGTTCTTTCCCACGGAGGACGCTGTTGGGGACAACGACCAACGCTTGTCTGTCATTAATCTGTGTCCACTTCTTGAGCGGGGCGAGTGCTCTGTGAGGAAGGAGGGCGCCCTGCAGTTTAGGAAATGCCCCGGGAGAAACTTAGGAGTGAGCCCGGTGGGGACAGACAGGGAAAGGGAAAAAGTGATGACACAGACGTGACGCGCTCGCGTTCGCAGAGCACACGGAGAGAGTAAAGAGTTCTTCGTGGCATCCCTGGAACGCTTCCTGAATCTGAAATTATGGCCAAAGAACAAGTTAGGAAACAGGGTTTTTTCTTAAAGCCCCGGGCGGCGTCCCCTTCTGTCCCTCGAGAGCCCATCTGGTTTGAGCCCCTCTCCCTGCTCCTCCCGGAGGTCTCCGGTCTGGGGGCAGGTGCCAGGCGTGGACGCAGGATGCCCCTTGTGTCCTGGGCCACCGGTGGAGACATTTCTGCGCCCCCTGGAGCCACGCGTCCTTGAGCGACCCCTGCCAGCCCTCCTGGAGGGGTCAGAGCGGCTCTCGGAAGCCAGGAGTGTGTGTTCTTGCCAAAGGACCAGACGTCCTCTCTGCTCTCTGGCAGTGGCCGGTCCCTCCACAATGAAAGAGAGGAAAACCAGAGCGCAGATGGGGGATCACAGGCTGTTCCTGGAAAGAGCTGGGTGGCAAACATTTTGGGTTTGGCAGGGCACAGGGTCCCTACTGCTCAGCTCACCAGCAGCTGCAGGGGAGACATAACCAGGTGGGCGGGCCACGTGCCAATAAAACTTTATTTAGAACCACAAGCAGCAGGCTGGACCAGGTCCGGGACCCTCCCGGTGCTCCGAAAGGCCCCTGTGAAGGACTGTGTGGCGGAAGTTGGGGAAGCTGTGTGTCCGTCAGCAGGAAATTGGGTGCGTAATTCCAGGCACCTTCTGGGGACAGAATACCATCCGGTGGCGGAAAGGGTGGTGTATATAAGGAAAACTATAAAAGCCAAGTTAATACGAACCAAGGACAGTTTGATGTTTATGCAAAACGTTTAAACCGTACACAGAACAGTCCTGAATACGGTCCGTGTGTTCCTAAGGATGTATGTAAAAACGGTCTTTTCAATTTTTATTTTATTTTATTTTTTTAAATTTTAAAAAATACTTGATTTATTTATTTGACAGACAGAGAGATCACAAGCAGGCAGAGAGGCAGCAGAGAGAGAGGGGGAAGCAGGCTCCCCGCTGAGCAGAGAGCCCGATGCGGGGCTCGATTCCAGGACCCTGGGATCATGACCTGGGCTGAAGGCAGAGGTTTTAACCCACTGAGCCACCCAGACGCCCCTAAATTTTTATTTTTTAAAAACACGTTAAGTCCTCTCGACCCACAACATGGGCCTCAAGCTCACAACCTTGAGATCAAGAGACCCACGCCCCACCAGCTGAGCCAGCCAGACAGACACCCCTAAAAGTGTTTTTAAAGAATAAAAAAGGGCCACCTGGGGGGCTCAGTCGGTTCGGTGTCCGATTCTTGATCTCAGCTCAGGTCTTGATCTTAAGGTCATGAGTTCAAGCCCCACACTGGAGAGTATGGTGGGGGGGGAAAGGAACAGAAAAGACAGAGATGGAGAACAGTGTCTCTGGGGAAAGACAGAGGGGTTTGGAAGGAAGCTCACTTTATCGCCTTAAAACACAGACCCCCGGGGAGAGGTCAAAGCCACCCCCTTGGGGTCCTCATGGAGGCCACGGGGCCCTTGCTGGAGCACACCTTGGCCCAAGTCATTTGCTGCCGCCGCCCAGGGCTGATGACATTGAAGTTGAAGCTCACCGGCCCTCATCTTCCTAACCGTCCGGGAGCCACTGACCTTTCCAAATGCAGGTCAGGCCACACGGCTCCTCCCCTTGGCCTACCTTCTCCCCACGGTGCCCCATCACACTGGGTGAGTGGCAAAAGTCCTACCAGTTCCCGCCAGCCTCTGTGCGGCCCTCCCGTCTCCCCGACTCCCTCTCCCGCCATGGCTCACTTGGCTCCAGCGACACCCAAGAGGCACAGTCCTGCCCCGGGGCCTTTGCACAGGCTATGCCCAATGCCTAGACCCGCTATCCCTCATTTCCACATGGCTTAATCCCTGTCATTCCAATTTCACTCAAAAGCCTCCTGCAGGAGTCTCACTGTCCACACCCCATCTGTTTTCACTTGTTCCCCGTCTTCTCCAGTGGACAGCGGGGCCCCCGCGTATCCCCAGGCCCAGCATGGCCCCCGGCATGGGGCAGGCGAGGCCAAGGGCAACGAGGCGACGACTGCTCGAGCGCGACTGGGCCGTCCCCGCCCCGGGGTGCTGGCGGGACCACGTGTGCTCGCAGGACACGACACCCCCACACGCAGGCCTCTCGCCACACGCCCGCCTCACCTGCAAAACGCCATCTCGGTCCAAACGTGGGTTTGGACGGCGTGGGGCCGCCTGTCCTGGACCTTTTACAGGACGGCCCGGGGACGGTTTCCTCCTCCTGACCGGGTTGGTAACGCTCTCTAGCTGCTTCCGGGGCCCGGCAGGTCACGCACGGGCCGACCGAGGGCTCGTGCCAGGGCGAAGGCGGACTCTGGCTCTCGACAGCCGGTGCTAAGGCTCAGCCGTACCCAGAACCACGCGGGAGCCCTGCTCTCCAGATGAGATCCCACACACCCACCGGCGCTGAGCAGCCGGACGGAAAAAGCCCAGCCGGGGTCACGGGTGGCTTGTTTTCCTGGCGTCAGTCAGTCAGGGGAACTTTCTGGGTAAAAAGGAAACCTCTGTGTATGTTAACACGAGCAGGTCTTGGCTGGTTTTCCCTTGGGGAGTTCGACGCAGGGGGCCGACACTGCCTTCCAGCCCAGGGGGTCAGAAGGGAGATGGCCTGAGTAGAGGTGGCTGTGACCCCGGGGGCAGGGGACCCAAGCCGCCCCACCCCAGGCCCCCAGCCCACGCACCTTGGTCACCCAGCGCGCTCTGGGAATGCAGAGGCTGCCCACCTCCCCCAGCCCAGCGGCCCTCAGCCTGCAGCGAGGTCACGGGCGTCCTCCCCGCGGCGGCCACCGGAGGGCGCCCGTGAGCACCCCGCAGGGGGAGCGTCGCACAGCTCACCTCCAGGGTCTCCCCACCGCCCCCCGGAAACCCCAGCAAACCCCGAGACTACGCGTGGTCTGTCCTGCCCCGCACCCAGAACGTAAGCACCGAGGACAGACCTTTCCTTGTCCTGAGTGTCACAGAGCTGGACACACGGTCACTGCCGGAGGACTGACAGATCAGGGTGACCCCGAGAGGGGTAAGCCCCAGATGGGGGTCCTCCCCGTGCAGCGGGCAGGCAGTGGGGGCTCCCAGGCCTGGAGCAGAGCGCCGGGCCCCGGACACCCCCTCCACCAACCTTGAGTGACCGCGCCCTGGCCACGACCTCCCTGGAGCCTGGTTTGCGGCTGGGGCGGGCCTTTGCACAGCCTGCTGACCCCGTCCTGGGTGGAAAGCGTTCCCCCAAGGCCATCTCCGCTGGAACATCAGTGCGTGACCTGACCAGGAAGGAGGGTCTGCAGGTGTGGTGAGTGGAGAGGACGCGGTGCCGCCCGCAGGTGGGCCCGACACCATGCGGGGGTCCCTACCAGTGAGACAGAGAGAGGCTGCCTCGCAGAGCGTGGAGGCGGAGGCGGGAGCCGAGTGCGCCGAGAAGCCCCACGGCCTCGGAAGGAAGCAGGCCTGCCCGCTCCCTGACCCCCCGACTTCTGGCCTCCCACACCGGGAACAGCACCGCCTGTGGCCCGGCGCGGTCAGGGGACGACTAGCTGGTCTGCACCCCCACCTGGCAGCAGGGGGGGGGAGGGGGTAGGAACTGCCAGACCCTGAATGCCAGCCCCGGGCAGGACACGCGAGGCTCATCGTTCGCTATGGCTTTATTTTCTGATCGTCCAAGTGCGTCCCACACCCAGCCGGAGCCGAAGGACACCCACTCGCCAGCAGCCCGCACGGGGGGCGACGAGCCTACACCAGTCCTCGCGTCCTGCCCCCCAGAGGTGGCCGGGCTGGCTGGGCACTCAGTAAACAGTCTGGGGGAAGACAGGCCACCCAGCAGGGCAGAGAAAGCGACACAGGCAGGAAAGGCTGTGGCTCCCGTGCCGGCCGCTCCCCTGGCCTGGGGGGTCTGGGGGGTCTGGGGGGCCTGGACGCAGCCCTACCAGGGAGGACGGGGCTTGCCGAAGGCAGGAGGCTCAGGATGGAGGCGGAGACGCGGCCCCCAGGAGCCTGTCCCCCGCAGTGAGCTGGCTTCTGAGGGCTGGCTGGGGACGCACGGGGGAACCTAGTCCGCTGCTCCTCCATAGCCTCCGAGAAGGCCTCCCTGGAGGCTCAGGCAGGGGCCCAACCCCCTTCTCCCTCACCCTGAACCCCCCGGCACAGAACACCTAATTGATTATATTGCTAATGAATCCGTTCGCCTGGGTCTCCCTGAGATCAGTCTCAGCAGCGCTCGACGGCCCCTCCGCACCCCTTCCCTTCCAAGGAGCCTGACTTGTGGGGTTCACGCCTGGACCTTCCTCCCCAGGTCCCAGGCCCCGGGAAGGGCAGCCCTGTGGGGCCCGCAGCTGCACCTTCTCCGGCACAGGCTCTCCCTTGACCCCAAGCCTGGACACCCTCCTGGGGGCCCAGAACACACCCTCCTTTCTGTGAATGAGGCGGCGGAGGCCCAGCGAGCCCGAGGTAAGGGGCAGAGGGGGAGGGGCCTTCTCTCTCCTCCAGGGCCGCCTCCTGCCCCAGGGGCTCCAAAGGTACCCAGGTTCCTGGGGGACAGGCCCCAGCTCCCCGGGGCCCTGCGGGGCGGGGGCAGCAGGCGGCGAGAAGCACACAAGAAGGCGAACGGCGCGGGAGCCGGACCGGGAGGCCGCGGGGCTTCAGGGCACCAGCGTCCACTGGGGCTCAAGGGAGCCACGTTCCAAGGCCACACCTTGAGGCGGCTGCCCCCGGCCCGGGCCAGTGTGGCGGAACGCGATGCTTCCGAGGGACGGGCCGGAACCTGGGGGTCCTTCTTCAGACAGGACGAGCACCCGCGTCACCAGAGCAGGGGACGGGGCGGGGGGGGGCGGGGGGGCCTGCGAAGGCGGCCCCCTGCCCCGCAGCCTGCGGTTCCCGCTCAGCATCACGGCCACGAGGAGGGACGTGGAGGACGTGTGGGGGCATCTCCTCGGCCATCCCGCGGCCAGCGAGCCCTGATCGGGGGCAGCGGGGCCGGGAGCTCATCTGCATACTTGCCCCCAAGTCCAAGGCCGGGGCCCGGGCCCTCCAACAAAAGCTCCTCTGAGGGAGTTCGAGGACAAAAAAGAGAAAGAACCCCCAGGTCCTCAAGAGCAACACAGAAAAGCTCTGTAATTCAGGGCCTCGGCCGCGGAGCCCGGGGTGCAGCCCTGCCCTCCTGCCGGCCGGGAGCGGGGAGGGGCGGCAGGCAGGGGCTCGGCGCCGGCGAGGGGCCACGTCACTGCGTCTTGGCCTTCACGAGCAGTCTCTGAACTGTTTTGTACAGGAGGTCGAAGTGCTGGGGGCAGCGGGGAGGCTCCTGTGAGGCCGGGGCCCCGCCACCGCGAGGAAGGCCCCAGTGCCACCGGGGGGTCGTCTGCTTCTAGGCAGGGTTAGGGCCGAGGACTTGCCTGGCCTGGTTGACCCCCGCAGGGGCCCCGCCTCCCACCTGAGCCTCTACTCAGCAGTGCTCACCTGGACCGCCGTGTAGGCCATCCCGAGGTAGGCGCCGATGCAGACAGCCAGGAGCAGGTCAAAGATGGCGGGCTTGACCCTGGGGGAAGCGGGGCACCAGAGAGTCAGGGGAGGGTCTGCTGCTGGACCACGCGCCCTGGGCCGTGACCGGGGGCACCACTCACCGGTAGGCGTTCATCACCTGCTTCAGCTGGTCATAGAAGACGAACTCGGGGTCCCTGTGGAGACAGCGTGCTCACCCGGCTGCGCCGCGGCCCGCCGCAGCCCCCAGATGTCCCACCAGCTCAGGAGTGGGAGGCCGCGCGTGTGCCCATCTGTGCGCACGCACGAGGCTATGCGGACCCTCCTGGGGCAAGGACTGGCCTCTACTCCCTGTTGTTTTTTTTGGGTGTCAAATGGTACTCGTTAAAAATGGAAGAGGGGTCGCTGGGGTGGCTCAGTCAGTTGGGTGTCTGACTCTTGGTTTCTGCTCAGGTCACGATCTCAGGGTTGCGAGATCGACCCCTCCATCGGGCTTTGTGCTCAGTGTGGCGTCTGCTTGAGATTCTCTCTCCCTCTGCCTTGCCCCTCCCCCACCGTGTGCATGTATACTCTCCTCTCGAGACAAATAAAATCTTTTAAAAAAAGGACTAGTGTCATTGTGTGAGTCTAGTGGTCCACAGAACGTTACTACCGAGGGGAGATGGTCGGCGTCTGGGTATTGAGAGACCCTGGCTCCACAGCTGGGGGTCCACTCTGAACCTCAGTTTCTTCTTCTGTCCGAGAGTCCGGACTCCCAGGCACACCACGAGTAGGGAGAAGGCAGAGGGCCAACGAGGTGCCCCAAGCAGTGTGGGCTATCTCCCACCTGTGCACACCTGCAGGTTCCTGCCCTACCACGAGGCCCTGCGGCGCTGGCTCGGCCCGTGGTGGGAGGGGCATAGGCCAGATGGGGGACCCGGGCACAGAAGGACCAGAGAGCGGGTGGTTTAGGGCTGCCCGATGAAATGCAGGACGTTGGTTATGTGCGGATTTCAGATGAAAGACAACTGGCTCCTGGCATAAGTATATCCCAAATGCTACATGAGATATACTTACACTAAGAACACACTCATTTCCGTGGAACTCCCGTTTAACTGGATCCCTGTACTTCCCATTTTACTCTTCGTCCTCTGCTTTCACCAGCTCGACCTTGCCCCTTGGGGGGCCGGCTGCGCAGCCACAGGGTGCTGGCCAGGGCAGCGGCGGACTCACCGCTTGTCGGCCTTGATGTGGTGTGGCTTGACCTCCTTCAGGTAGCGGCTCAGGTAGTGCTCGAGCGTGCTGAGGAATGTGCCATCCTTGTCCACGAGCTGCGCGGCCCGCGGCTGGTTGGTGAGCCAGTCCATCACCGAGTCCAGCTGCTCCTGCTGGATCTGCTGCGGGGGGGGGGCCGAGGTCATGGGCACCACCCCCCGCTACCCCTGCCGCCCCGCCCCGCCCGGCCCCGCCGTTACCATCTGCTCCGTGAAGACCGGCATGTCTGGGGGGGTCCCCTGTGGAGAGAGAAGGGGCGGCCCTGAGTCCGACCCACGGGCTGGGGGGCGCCGGAGCCGGGGGGCGCGGGGTCGCCTCACCTTCTCCGTCAGGTTGTAGATGACGCGGGTCAGGGCCTCCGCGATGAGCCTGGTGTTGCGGGTCAGCGTCTTGGAGTCGACCCGGGACCTTAGCACAGGGGTGGGAAAAACGCGCGTGGGCATCTGGAACCCGCGGCCGCCAAGCTCACTGGCAGAGCACAGCCGTGTCTCCAACGACAACAGGAGACGGGCCGCGGCCTGCTCGGGGGGCGCCCGCCACGCGTCTGCCGGAAGGACCGCGGCCCTGGGCCTGCTTCCTCGCTGCGGATGTGGGGGTGGCTGGGGGACCTCCGTCCGCTGTGGTCGCAGGCAGGGCTGAGGTGATGCCAAGGGGGCGAACGGCACTACCCACGGTCAACCCGACCCAGAACCCAGGAACGGGGCCTGATTTGGAAGCCAGGCGTCTGCGGACGTGGTGAGTGCCGGAGCACAGCTCCACATGGAACAGCAGATGTCCTCATGCGAAAGGTGGAGACCATCTGTGACCGCGGGAGCAAAGACTGGGGGACCACAGGCCAGGGGACACCCAGTATAGCTGGCGACACGCAGACCTGGAAAAGGGGCTTGGGTGCAGAACAGAGCCGGCCACTGGTTGCTGCCGGGAGCATGTGAGGGGGGCTGGGCCGCCGGGGGGAGCCGGGGGAGCGCTCTCCTCGGTTCTCACTCCCTCCACCCTGGAGCCCCCTTCTCCGGCCCATGCCCCTCAGCTCCAGCATCACCTCCTCCAGGAAGCCGCCCTGATGCCCCAGGAACGGTCCACAGCCCTGCCCACAGCTGCTCTCTCTCTGGGCCTCGCCTGGAGCCAGGCAGCACCTCCTCCAGGCCCAGCTGCTCACCCCGTAGCAGACAGATGCAAGCAGCTGGGCCAGGCCCAAGGGGGGCCAGAGAGTGCACATGGCCAGACCGGCCCAGACCCAGCCCCACGGCCACCATAAACCCTGGCCCTGCGGAGCGCTGACACACCACTGGGAGACACGGACGGGAAATGAAATCCTCCACTGGCAGAAGCCAGAGGAGCCCGGCATCTTGACGAGAGCTAACCCGAGGAAGGAGAGGTGGGGAGGGCTCCGAGTAGGTGTGAGGAGACAGGGCACCTCTCTAGGCCTCCGCGTGGCCATGCGAAGGCCCAGGGGCAGGAGCCACGGGCTCTGAGCCACAGGGCAGACCGCAGTGCTCGGCATCTGAGGGTCACAGGTGGGGTCTGGATATCATGTGTGGGGGCCAGAAGACCCCAAACCTCTCCCACGTGCCCGTCCCTAGTAAGGGGGGGCTCAGTCACCCGACGCCAGCTCCCCCGTCACTGGGCTCAGGCCCGCCGCCCTCCCCACCACCCACGTTCCACGCCGCGGCCCCGCAGAGACCCCCCGTGGTGGCAGACAGAGGGGAGGCCCTGGGGCCGCGCTCACCTCACGTCCATGATGCTGCTGCGCTGGCCGTCGCGGTGGCTCTCCAGGTGGGACAGGGTGAAGGCGGGCAGCCGGCGGATGGCGAAGCGCTCGTGCTCCCAGGCCAGGATATCCTCCGCCAGGTTGATCTTCTTGTGCACCATGGAGAACCGGACCTCTGGGAACTGGTGGGCAGCCACCTGCGTGCGGGGGCGGTCAGGCTGGCGCTCGGCCCCGCGGTCCCGCCCCGGCTCGGCTCTCGGATGCTCACGGGGCCCTGATAGCCAGGAGCGTCCGAGCCCTGGACCCCACCGCGGCCCCGGGCCAAGCTGCGGAGGGAAGGCACCTACCGCCTCCAGCTCGCGCAGGAAGGCGTGCTGCAGCGTCCCCTCCCGCGGCGGCTTGGACACGTGCAGGTGCAGCCGGTCTCCGCGGCCCACGGTGTCCAGGCACAGCACGAAGGCCACGTTGTCCTGGAGCAGACTGGAGTCTGCAGGGCGGCAGCGATGGTCGGGACGGGCGGGGAGCAAGGACCCCGACACCCCTTCCCCCCCAGCTCCCCCAGGGCCGCTCACCTGTGTGGTCCAGGTTGTCCTCCAGCCACCGCTTCGTGCCCTGGTAGTTGAACTTGCCCCCTCCAGAAGCAAAGAAGAGAAGGTTGTACCTGGCGTGGGGGCAGCAGGGGGTCGGCGGTGAAGGAGAGGGACCAGGACCCCGGCGAGCAGGCGGTCCCCCTGCCGGTACTGAATCCCGACCATCCCCTAGAGCAGGGTCTCCCCGTCCCAGCATGGTGGGGCCGCACCCCTGCCCCCCACTCCCTCGGAGCCAGGAGCACCCCCAGGGTGGCAACCACAGATGCCCCCAGACAGGACCCTGTGGGCCTGCAGGACAGGATCTGGGCAGGGCTCAGCTCCAGGCCCATGGGGGAGGTCCTGGGAGCAGACCGGACCCTGTTACTCCGGGGTGCCTGACCCCGACAGGCAGCAGCCCGCCCCCCTGGGGTCAGCAGCCCCTCCCACCGTCCGTACGCCGCATGCGTGCGCTTGTAGGTGTAGAGCCTGGAGAAGAGGCGGGCGAGCTCCAGCAGCACAGAGATGCCACTCCCATTCGAGTCCGCACCATGTGACAGCCACTGTGGGAGACAGGCCAGTGATGAGCCCCAGGTCTCGCCCGGCACCTCATGGTCCCCATCGCAGCAGCCAGAGCGGGCCTGGACAGCCCCGCCTAGCCACCAGACGGCTCCCGGCACCCCGTGTCTGCAGGGCTGAGCCCCCAGGGCCCAGGCCCTTCCAGCTCTCCTGCTCGCTCCCCAGCACTCTGCCCCGGGGCCCTGGAGCCCAGGGGGGCTGCCTCTGTCTGGAGTCAGCACCTGCCCCAGGAGCGCAGCACTCCCATATCACCGCGAGGGGTTCGGAGCGGGTTCCCTCCACTGGGACAGACCCCGACCCATCCAGCTCCTACGATCCAAACGTGCCCAACCACGTGGTAAGGGGACTTTGGAACCCTCCCAAGGTCAGGGTCCACACGCCAACATATCACACATCGATGTATTAAAATTCAGGGTCGTGCACGGGGGGGTCCAGACAGGAGGCCACGCATGACATGCCCTGACCAGGCTCCTCCAGGGACGGGAAGGGGACCGTAGATACAGTGTGACTTCTGATGGGGACAGGGCTTCGTGCAGGGGAGACGGAACCTTCGGGAAGTCAGTGACCATGGTTACACAAATCTGAGCGTCCCACTAAACTACGCGGTTTAAAGGAACAATTTAGATGTTACAGGGCGCCTGGGTGGCTCGGTGGGTTAAGCCTCTGCCTTCAGCTCAGGTCATGATCTCCGGGTCCTGGGATCAAGCCCCGCATCGGGCTCTCTGCTCAGCGGGGAGCCTACTTCCCCCCCTCTCTCTCTCTGCCTGCCTGTCTGCCTGCTTGTGATCTCTGTCTGTCAAATAAATAAATAAAATCTTTAAAAAAAAAAAAAAACCTCTGTGGTAGGAGGTAGAGACTGGGACGAATCATCTCGAAGGGCTGCGGGTCGGGCGGATAGGAGAGGAGGACCAGGCTGAGCCTTCTGCGTGGACCGCTGAGGCCCTGGCCTCCCAGGCGGGGTAGCGCTTGGGACAGCCGCACTGTGGGTCCCCTGGTCAGGACCTCAGGCCGCTATTGGCCTGAGGGTGGTTTTCCTTCCGAAACAAGACCTCCCTGAGGAAGAGCTCTGGTGTGAGCCCTGACCTCGCCGTGGCAGGGCTCGGAGAGCATGGCCCGGAGGAGGCGGGTTCGCGAGGCTGGCCCTCCGCGGCGTCTGGACTGGACTGCGGGCTCCGGCCAGCCTCGCTGCCAGGGGGCTTGGGTCCCTGGACCGTCTGTGCAGACACGAGGTTCGGGCTGAGCACCTGCCCCTTCCCCACGTCGGGCTGACAGGCCGCGAGACCGACCCTGCAGAGAGCCCGGCGCTGGGACTCTGCCAGCCCCTAGAGACCATAACCACACACGCACGGCGCTGTCTCGTTTGGGGGGAGCTAAGCGTGTCTGGTGGGACACCCCGGGAGAGCTCTGGGAGCTCCGGCCTGTGTCCCCGCCCGCTCCCCCCACACCCAAGGTGAGCTCATTTTGCTTCCTGTCCTCTGTCCGTACAAACAAGGGCCATGGGGACGACCATCTGCTGGGCCCTGGGGTCCTCCCGGTACATCCCCGCACCTGGGCCTGGGGACGGACAGGGACACCTGGCCTCGATCCGCGGCCCGGCCTCCTATCTGCCGTGGGACTCTGGCCACGGGAGCTGCCTCAGATTAGCCTGTTTCTGCTTCAGGAGAACACCCGGCCCCAGGGCCCTCCGAGGGTCGGCCAGAGCAGCACGGGGAGGGCGAGCGCACGCATACGTACAGGGGCCACTCCGAAGGCATCGTAGTGGGCCACGATGACGATGGTCGGAAGGTCTTCTCCGCCCAGCCCAGTCAGCCGCCCCTGTGGAGACACAGTCTGTGAAGGGGCTGCCGGCCGGGGCCCCGGAGGCCAGAAGCAGCCCGGGCCACGCTCACAGGTAGGGCAGTGCTCCCGACTTTGCGGACTGTCATGGACGATACGTGAACGAATGGCTGTGCCCACGTGTCCATAAAACTTTATTTGCAGAAATGGTCTAGAGGGCCATGGCCTGCTGCCCCACCCGGAGCCCAGCCCATCCTTCAGGACGGAGCCCCAGGCCCCCGAGGGTGCTGGCAGGAGAGCTCTGCAGGTGAGGCCAGCTGCCAGGACAGGACGTGGCCACAGTCCAGGTCCCGGTGCCCATGGCCCAGCTGGAGTCTCTTCACATAGGGACTGACCCTCGCTAAAGTCACGTGTGGGACAAGCGAAAACGACCCCCCATCAGCAATGCCTCGGCCTCCACGCCTCCCCCCGTCTGAGAGCTACTCGCGGGGCACAGAGAGGGGGTCCCACAGCACGGCCCAGGGGTCTGTGCCAGCGCACAGCTGAGGCCATCTTCCTGCCTCCCATCGGAGGGCGAGCTCTGCGAAGGCCTTGGCCGTGTAGGAGGGAAGGTGCGAGCCTCCCCGCTGCCGCCGGAGACCCGGGGCCACATGCTGGCTGCGGATCCTAGCGCGAGACTGTGGACGCGCGAGACCGGGGCCACACCTCTGCCTCTAGGGGCTCGGGGCCCCTTTCCCAACAGATGGGCCGAGGCCAGGGCTGGCCGGGTGGCCAGACGTGGCCCGATGTGGCGCAGAGGAGCAGGGGCCAGCCCAGCACCCCCACCCGCGCGCCAACAGCAGGGACCCAGAGGCCAGGGCGGTGCAGGGCTTTCCAGAAGTAAACGCCAAGGCAGCCAGGCTGGCAGCTGGCGCAGACCCTCTCGTGGCGAGCAGGGTCCCCTGGAGCCAGGCCGGCTCCAGCTGCTACTGACTCCAGCCGACCAGGCCAGCTGTGGCTTGGCCCGCCCCGACCTTCGGGAGCCTGACTACGAGGCCTCTGGTCCCTGGGGCCTTCCCTGCCCAGACCACCACAGTCCCGCACACAGCGGGAAGAGAAGGATTCCTCCTAGGTTCACTGACGGCATAGACGCTGCGGTGGCCTCCCCACATCCTGGATGGGCCCGACCAGCTGCACCGACCCGCCCGCCCTCCTCTGCACCCGGTCTTTGCAGGGCAGCCCAGGAAACCCTGGGCCGGGCACGGTCCTCGCTGCCATAGGCCTGCAACCTGGACGTCCCCGAGGGCCCTGCACATGCCAGATGGGGCCACTAGGGGACGGGGCTGCTAGCGGATGGCACCTACTGTCCCACCAGAGCCCTTCTCCACTGTGTCTAAGTGCCCGTTTGCTGCCCTCAGACCTCCGCACCTGCCAGTGAGGCCTTCACGGAAGGAGGGGCACCTTGTCCGCTGCCGCCGCTGGCACACGGGGCAGCTCAGAAGGTGCTCACGGAGAGGCGGACTCAGTCCTGGACAGGGAGGCCGTGAGGCCTGGGTCTGCCCAAGTCCCACCTGCGCCGACACTAGGTGGGAGCAGAGCAGCCAGCACCATCAGGCGTGAGCCACCGGGCCGGGGTCCTGCACACTCCCTGACGCGGGCTCGCGGAGGGTCCCTGTGCTCCAGAACCCTGGTTAGGCTCCAAGGACACGACAGAGACCGCGATGTGCGGTCTTAGCGCCTCTGGCACTCGGGCTGACGGGAAAGAAACAGTCGACATGCGGCTTCCCAACGCGTCAGGTGGGACCATCACTTGAGAAAGTGAAGCCACAGCAGGTCCAGCGCAGGGCTCCGGCCCCAGGCGTGTACAAAGGCCTTGCCTGGAGGGCTCCCACAGGGCAGGCCGCCCCCGCTCCAGACTCGGGCACACGGGCACGAGCAGGCTGGCGGGCCGCCACCGAGTACTCGTCCCTCGCCCCTAGCCCTGCGCCTCCATGGCCGGGGAGACCCTCTCACCAATGTGCGGACATGACAGACGCGAGGACAGCTCGGAGCAGACACTGCCCACCCCACAGTGTTCCGCTCCTTGCCCTCCCCCGCCCAGGGCGCACCCCACCGCCGGCCTGCTGTCCGCCCCCCTCCCCAGGTGCCTGGGGGACAGAGAGCGGCAGAGTCGGGGACACCTGTGCCCTCGACACTTGTTACACCACCACCGGGCGTGAGGACAGGCTCGACTCCTTCACGTCTGGCTTGGGGCTTGAACCCGCTACTTCCCCACCCAGAGCTCTGAACAACAGGGGGTGTGCGGCCCCAGAAAGTTCCTAGGAATGCAACACTGGGGACGCTGTAACATGACGAGAAGGGGCAGCCCCCGTGCGAGAGAGACCTCTCTGCAAGGCACGGCCCACCGGCGCAAAGGCCCCTGAGGCAGGACGAGGAGGCCTGATGTGCGGCGGGGCTGGTGGGAGACCGGGCCAATATCCCGATCAGAGGCTCCCCCCGGGGGGAGGCATGGGGGTCGACTCAGGGAGCCCGGTGCCCCCTCCCCAGGTCTCCGTGTGGCAGGCAGGGCCGGCACTCACCTCCACACTGGTGATGAGCCAGTCGCTCACAGCCTTGCTCTGCACCCCGCTAGTGACCATCTGGAAGCCGTTGGCCGTGGCGGTGTGGAGCAGCACTGAGGACAGGTGGGGGAGGTCAGCCCGCGCTGGGGCTTCCGGGGCCCGAGCCGGCCTCCCCGCGGCCCCCGCGGCCCCCACGCCTCAGACGGTAGGGGTCCGGTCTAAGCCCCGCTGTATGCAGAACCGACCCCGTGACCTGGGGCACAACTTGAGACTGTGCCCGGGGAAGGGCCCGGCATCGGGCCCCAGAGCTGCTGAGCCCACCGCGCAGCCCCAGGCTGGCCGGCAGGGGGGACTCCGAGCGCCTCCCTCCTGTGCCGCCCGCCGCTCTGGGGCGTTTCTTCGACTGCTTCTGCTAGCGCATTCCCCACAGCCACCCGCCCCTGCGCCAAGCTCCTGGACGTCCCCGGTCCCCGGAGCAGAAGAAACCTGTGTCCTCCTCTCCCCGAGGACACGGCTGTCCCGACGGGCTCCAGCATGACGGGGACGCCCTGTCCTCAGCAGGTAGAACAAACAAAACCCACCGGACGCCCACAGGTTCGACAAGCCAGAGGCCGGCGGGGACAGCCCTCCCTTCAAAGGAGCATTTCTCAAGCTGCTGTTCGCATGGAATCAGCAGCGGTGGGGGACTGGGGGCCGGAAACTGCACAGCCTCGGCTGCAGCCCTGAGACAGGGGCGTGGTGGACCAGGGTCGGGCCCGCTGACCCGCATGGCTGGGCACCGCGCCACGTGCTCGCCGGGAGAGGGGACCCCAGAAGCAGCCTGGCGTGGCCACAGCCCGCCCGCTCCTGCAGCCCAGGCCTACCTTCGGCGGCGGAGGCAGAGCCCTGGGCGGCGGACGCGGCCTGCGTCTGCTCGTAGATGGACAGCAAGGCCTCGTCCTCCACAGCGAAGTAGACGGGAACCACGGTCTCCATGGCCAGCATCTCCGGCTCGGTCTCCATGAATTGCTGTGGAAGAGATACCCGTTTAGGGGGCTCCGAGGCTGGGCAAGAGGCTGCCCAGGGGCCTGTCCCCAGGGTGCGGGCACACCTCCTCCGCAGTTGGCCAACAGGGCCAGGATTGTGCTGGAAAACAGGACAGGAGGGACGGGTGAGGCGGCACGCCCACCGCCACGGGCGGGACCCATCAGGGAACAAGCAGGTCGGGAGATCGGGCGAGGGCCCAGCCAGGTCGGGGTCAGATCTGGTGTCCCCATGGGCTGCTCCCAGCCCCACCGCCTGTCACACCTGTCGCTGTGGGCAGATGACAGACGCCGGCACCCTGGTCTGATGGCATGGACCCCCACCAGCGATGGGCACACGGTGCCCGGCACCGAACAGGACATCGGTGAGCATGAAGGCCCCTCCACCACCCGCCACCTGCTCGTCGGCCACAGCGTCTTCATCCGAGCTGACTCTCGGGTCCTGTTAGGATACCCTCTGCCCCGGGCACTGTGGCCATCGGGCAGGTCACTCTGTGGGGTGTCCTGGGTGCTGGGGGAACTGAGCAGCGCCCCCAGCCCCACCCACAGGATGCCAGGAGCTCCCCAACCCCTGTGTGCACAGATGGGCCCAGACACGGCCGGTGACCCTCGGGGACAGGATCCGTCTGGACAGGAGGGGGTGATGACCAGAACGAGCCGGCCCCATGCCGCCTCCTGAAGGGCAGAGGAGGTGCAGGGCCGCGCCCAGGGCCTCCACCCACCCCCAGCCCAGCGCCCTTCCTCCAGCCGCAGGCGGGGTGGACACTCACCCGGATGACATCCTGCGGCACGGCGGCCATGGCACGCGGCAGGATGATGACCACGGCGCCCGCCGACTGCCGCAGGGCCTTCTGATACCGCCCATAGGAGAAGTCCAGCAGCCGCATGAGCACGCAGCGGCGGCTCAGCACATCCGCGTCGATGGTGCGGGCCTCCGTGTTGAGCACCGCGTTCCGCGTGCCTGCGGGAGGGCAGGTAGGGCCTCCCTCAGTGGGGCACCGGGACCCCTAGCCGAAGACCACCACGGCCACCACGGCCAGCCCCTCACTGCCTAGCGGTGCAGGGTCCACTTCAACCCCGGTGAGTCGCGACTCCCTCCCCGGGCACTGTGGGGGTCCGGGCAGCATCCCCCACGTGCTTGGTCCCGCCGGCAGCTCTCCCCGGCGCGACTACCACAGATGTCCCCAGACGTCACCCAGGGTCCCCTGGGATAGTATCACCCTGGGCGGGAGCCCCTGCTCCACATTCCCACGGCTGAAGAAAGCTCCAGAAAATCAGGAACAGAGCTCCAGCCCGAGTTCCTGGGGAACCGGACCCCGCCCCCACCTGAAGAGAAGTGGGGACTCAGAACCAGGGCGGTGCAGACTTCCTGAAGGCCAGCGGGGACCTCCCCCCGACACAGGGCACCCCAGCGCGGACGTCAGACGCGCGACAGAGGAGCCGCGCCATCGATCGGCACGTGGCTGACCCTCAGGGCCATCTGTCACCGGTCGCTGCCGGGAAAGGGGGCCCAGCCAGCTCCCAGGGTCCCGGCGCTCAGCTGCCAGAAATCCCAGCTCTGACATCCGGTCACCCAAATGGAAAAGGTAAGCCACGACTCCAAATGCATCAAAAGCTGCAGGCCGACCCGGGACGCACAAAACAAGCGAACCACGAGGCCCGTGGGCGGCCCCCGCCCCGCCCCCTGCCATGGGGTCTGCAGTTTGGGATGCGGACAAGCCCTCAAAAGAAAGACGCAGAGAAGCGGTCCCGCTCCCTGAGAGGAGCTCGGGCCGGCGGTCCTGGAGGTCAAGGCTGTAGGGGGAGGCATCGCCCATCCACACAGATGAGGACCTACACAAGGTCACCAGGGGCCCCCTCAGGTCCCCGCCTCTGCTTTCCAGGAAGGTGCCAGGCAGGCGGGAGGGTGGTGTGGGGCTGGGCAGGGGCAGGGGCAGGCCATTTCAGGAGCGGGGGAGCAAGGGTGGGCCACGGGTCCCAGGGCTGGAGGGGGTGGTCCCCGCCTCTCCCCTCCCAGCCCTCCAGAGGCCTCTTCTCTGAGGCTGTGGCCGTGAGAGCCCCGGAGGGCTGAGCAGGGAGAGCGCGCGGCAGACCTTCAGGCCCTCCTTGAAGCTCCTGGAATGCCCGGAAGCCAGCTCCCCGGGCCCCACCTGTCCCGCCACTCCCAGAGGCGCTCCCGATCAGCGGGGGGGGGGGGGGGGGGGGAGACACGATGGACAGAGAGGGCCACCCGCAGGGCCTACTGTGTGCGTCCTCCGCCAGGTGCCCCTGCAGGGCCGGAGTGCCGCCTCTGCTGTCCAGAGGGAGGAAGCCAGGGAGAGGCAAGGGGTGGGGGCAAAGCTGGGTGGACGTGGGTCCCTCAGGGCCGAGACCCTCTCGTGCTGCTGGGAAGCTGCAGCCCGCGCCCCGTCCGGACAGGAAGAGGCAGGCTGGGCAGACGCCACAGGGCAGGGCACCAGGCACCCAGACAGAAGTCCCCCTTCTCTCCACAGGACCAGACCTGAGCAGGGGTGGCGCGCTGCTCCGCCGAGGACCACCTTGCTCTCACCCCACACGGGCTTGGTCTCAACGGCCTGAGACGCAGGCCAGCCAGTGGGAGAGGCCACGTGCCAGCAAAGCTTTATTCACAACAACGGGGGGACGAGGCGGACGCAGGTGCTGGGGGGCCCTGCGTTAGCCCAGGGGATCCGGTGAGAGCACGAGGAGCTGCCGCTCTGTGCAGGCCGGGCCCCCGGGAGGGCCAGAGTCTGCCGGGCGGAGGCGGGAGCGCTGAGGTCACGCCCCACGGCTTTGCACCTGCGGATTACCCTCGGCCCCGCTCACCCCGCGGCACAGAGCACACCCTCTCCTTCCCAGCAGCCAGTCGGCCTGCATTTCTCAAGAGGAGTGAACAGGAAGTTAGGAAAGAAGAGAGACCCAGAGCAGGGGTTACACCAGGGGGTGGGGAGCCTGCAGGCACTGAGAAGGGAGCCCGCAATCACGATGACCCAGCAGAGTTGCTCTCGGGGACAACGCCGTCCGGGAGAGGCCAGGGCTCCCCTGAGCCCCACTAGGGGCCCCGCCTCCAACCACCCACCTCCCCCATGGGCAACGGCACCCCCTCGGCTTCTCCCCAGGTGAACGTGCCTGCTGTGCCTGGCCGGGGGCCGGGAGGTGTGAGCTGCACGTGGAGAGCCGGGCCATCGGCAGCCCTTGGCTGGGGCAGGTGGGCCTCCGCCCCCAGGCCCTGTGCGCGCCCCCAGAGCCCAAGGTCTTCACAGACGCAGCGCGTGAGACAGGCTGCCCCGGGGCTTCTCGCTCGGAGCAAGGGACCGGGGCGCGCAGGCGAACATGTCAAGTCACAGAAAGGAATGGGAGGGCACCCCAGGGTTGGGGACAATGGACCCAGGGAAGGGAGGGCAAGGAAGAGAAAGCAGTACGGAAACCAGCTCGGATCCCGAGAAATGGGTTATCTCGAGTCCTGGGACCTGGGCCTTGGGGAGGGAGATTCCTCCGGGAAACCCACAAAGGTCTAGACCAGGACGGCAGCCACTGGCCACACCGGGCGACTTCAGCTCGTCGCAGCCACCCAGCACTCGAAACTTCAGCTCCCGCATTAGCACACATCCACCACCCCAGAAAGTTCCACCAGACGCCGCTGGTAAAGACCCTCACCCAGGAGAACGGGAAACACCCCGTGAAAACGGGCCCACGACATCGGGGGCTCCTGGTCCTCCCTCCCACCCCTCCAGAGCCTGCATCCTCAGGTTCCAGGGCATCACTCACCCATGGTCGGCCCCGTGGCGCTGTGGGCACGCAGGGCCCGGTGGGTCAATGTGGGGGGCATCCTGGGTGCTGTGGCATCCCCGGCTCCCACCCACTCAACGCCAGGACCCACCCCCCAACTTGTGACAACCACGAAGTCGTCACCCGATGACCGACCACAGGGTTGACAACCACTGCTCTCAACAGCCATGGCCTTTGGGGTGAGGAGGGACGTGAGGGGAGGTCCGGACCTGCCTCCAGGCACGGGGGCTCCCCAAGGACTTGGTTGGGGGTCCACAGGGCTCAGGCTGAGCGTGAGATGTTCTAACAGGAGGGCGCCGTCCGAGAGCAGATGGGCTCGGAGCGGACACCGGGGACCGGGGAGGGGACTCCCTTCTCGCAGGGACCTGAGGCCGCAAGCTGGAAAAGCCGGAGGCCGGCAGGTCCGCCAACACCAGATACAGCTACGGGCGTTCAGAATCCAGGCGCAAGGGCTGGGATCAGGACCTGGACGGCAGATGGGACTGGAGGGGACATTCGTGCTGGATCCAGGCCCGGGGGTGGGGGGGGGGGGGGGGGGGAGGGGACAGAAGGGCCAGAGGGGATCCAGGACTCCCGGGGAGAGGGAGCACGCGGGGACCCGAGGCCGAGACCAGGGGGTGGGTGTGCACCGAAGGAAAGGTCCACACGCAGGGTCCCAGGACCCCCAAGAGCCCACAGGCACGGGGACTAAAATGGGCCACGGGTGCCTGGCTCGTGAGCTGGGCCCGGAGGGCAGGGAGCCTGGAAAGGTGGGCCTCGGCGGGAGCCAGGCCCGGTGAGCGATCAGAGCTCTGAGCCCCCGGCCGCGCAACACCCGCACTGAACAGACCGGCCCCGGGTGCCCCCGGGGGCCGAGGACGGTCAGGGCTGGCGGGACCTGCCCACCGGCTGCCTCCGCCTGGCAGGAACTAAGCGAGGAGGCTGGCCTCCAGCCGGGCTCGCCGAGGGGGAGCTCGGGGCTCGGGGGCACGACCCGGCGAGGACGGACGCCGGTGGCGCGCGGGAAGGGGGCCTGGGCAGCGCGCCTCCGGCCCGGCTGCGCATCGGACAGAGGGGACGAGGCCCAGAGCAGAGCGGGAGCGTGGCCGGGGGGTCGGAGCGCGGGGATCCGGGGCGCGCCGCCCTGTCCGGCGCGGGGGCCGCGGGGCAGCGCCGGGGGCGCCGAGAGCCGGGCGCGTGGCGGGGCGCGGGCACGCAGGTGAGTCGGCGGGGCTCGGCGGGGCTGCAGCCGGGCCGGCGGGCGCGGCGCGTCCCGGGGCCCGCGGGGGCCGGCCGCACGCACCGTAGGGCTGGCCCTGCAGGTCGTACTGCTGCATGCGGTAGACGGTGAACTCGTGCGCCGCGTCGGCCGCGGGCAGCGGCGGCGCCACGAGCAGCAGCACGGCGGGCAGGAAGACGATGAAGCCGAGCGGCAGGCACGACGCCTTCAGCATGTTCTCCAGCACCTCGCCCGCTTCCTCCAGCATCCTGGCCGGCGGCGGGGCCGCGCGGGGCGGCGGCGGGCACGGGACGGCGGCGGCGGCGGCTCCCGCGGACTCACCTCAGCATGGGTAGCCGCCGGGGTCCTGCGGGCGCCGCGCCGGGCAGCCCGCGCCTGCTCCGGGGTCCTGCGGGCACCGCCCCGGGCAGCCCCGCCCGCCGCGCTGCCTCCCGGGAGTCGTAGTCCTCCGGGCGCGCGCGGTGCCTCCTGGGAGTGGTAGGCCCGCGGGGTTCCTTCCCTGTGGAGGACGCTGTGAAGGACCGTATGGCTAAACCTGAGGATGAAGTTTCACGTAACACGCGAGTCAGAGAAATACGGAGACTTTAAGGCAACTCTTTGGAGTGGGACTTTCTCAAAAGCTGTCTTTGTGGCGGGGGAGGCCGGGAGGGGGGGCGAGAGGTGGAGGCAGGACGTAACCTTGCGACCCGGAAGGAAGTGGGAATGAGAGCCGAGTGGGGCCCAGCCTGGGGCGCGCAGTCTCCTGGGAATTGTAGTCCGGTGACGCGGCGCAGGGGCTCCTGGGAGCTGTAGTCTTCCTGGCCGAAGTCAGAAATCCCTTAAAACTCCCAAGGAACGTAGATGCTGAACTCCACGAGGGCAAAGACTTTTGTCGGCTTCCTGCGTTCGTGTACCCCCAGAACCCAGTGCGAGGCCTGGCACGCAGTGAGTGGGTTGTAGCGTTTTTGGAAGAATGAATGGAAGAATAAAGAAATCATGATAGACGTTTCCTAAAGGGGTGGCGCGGGGGGTTATGGGACTTGTAGTCTGGCGCGTGGCGTTGGGGAAGGGGTTGGTGATCGGCTACTCCTACCGGTGTATACCTAAGGCTCGCTCGCATTTGGGGCGTAGGCATAGTAGGAAATAAATTTCGCTGCTCATCAGAAATGCACATTTAACTGGGGGCCCCAAACTTCTATTTTCGAATCTGGCAACCCGAGAACCCGCTGTGTTCTGCCCAGGGGTCGGAAGGAGCGTCAGTAACGCACCCCCCTCCTCCCGATGGGAAGACTGAGGCCAGGGCGTGCAGAACGCGAAAACCCCGGTGAGCTGACGTCCAGCCTCCAATACGGCCGCCTCCCTAATGTCCCAAGTGCGAGGTGGCGCCGGCTCGCAGCATTTTGGATTCAGGTCCCTGTGCCTCCTCCCCTCCCCGGCTGTGTGACCTTGGGCAGATGGCTGCACCTCTCAGAGCTCCGTTTCCCGGCTGGTGCATAGGATGACAAGTAATCCCACACCCTCCGTAACCCCTTACTGAAATGACCTCTGGCTACTAGTCACCCCCAGCAGAGTGCCACCTTTGTGGGAGCAGGTAGCAAGCTGCGGACAGGCACAACCGCTGCACGGAGGAGAGCCAGGCAGACGGTGGTTCAGTGAATGAGCGAGCCCACCTCTCCGAGTCCTGTCTCGCCCAGGGAGCTCCTGGGCCCGGGGGAGTCGGGGTGGCCTGGCCGCTGGGGAGGTGGGGGGTAGGGGGAGGACCAGAACTCATTCTGGCCCGTGTTCTCTTCACACCTGTTCCTTCTGCCCGCGCACTGGTTCTTCCAGGCCGGGCTATGAGCGCACAAGGTCTGCACACGCTCACCCGGAGACAGCCCGAGAAAGGAGCCTGACCTGGCTCAGCTCACAGGGTGCAGGCCCTAGAGCTGCATGTGCTTCCTCCTCCCCGGAGTCCAAGGTCTTCTGTCTGGAGAGCGGAGAGATTCAACAAATCCCTAACAGGCAGGGATGAAGAAGTCACCAGCCTGCCGTGGCCACCTTGAATCCCAGTGCTGCCCCTTCCTTGCTGTGTGACCTTGGGTCAGTTACCTAATCTCCCTGGTCCTCAGTCTCTCCATCTGTAAAATGGAGTTAATGGCGGTATCTTCCTCCTAGCGCATTACAGAGGAGGAAACGAGTTAACACCGAAGCGATGGGAGCCGTCCCACCAGCAGGAGTCAGGATTCTGGGGACCGTTGTGCTGCTGTCAGGGAGGGGGGCAGGGGAGTGGAAGGAGAGGAAGACATTTCTAAGGCTTGTAGGGAGGCATGCTGTGGGGTCCAGTTCTCCCAGAGCTCTGGCCGCAGTCGTGACCCAGAAACTGCCACGGTGTCCATCCTCGTGGAGCATCTAGTCCAGGGGAAGAGGGGGAGGAGTGGCCAGAAGTGAGCACGGCGGCCATCAGCGCGGGATGCGCAGGCAGCTGTGCGAGCCGAGGAGAAACCTCAGGAGGAGAAGATCAGGGAAGACTTCCTGGAGGAGGTGATGCCAAAGCCCAGACCCGAAGGAAGGGCGGGGGGGGGGGCAGGCAAGTTAGGACTGAGGGTGGGGACATGCCAGGCAAGGGCGCTATGGTGGGGACCAGAAAGCAAGTGCAAAGGCCCCCAGCTGGGCGGGCCCGGCCCATGGTCCAGCTCACTCAGAAGAGAGCCTGTGAGAGCCGGGGGGCAGCCGGGCCCGCGCACACAGGCCCAGAGCACAGGCTGAGCGCTTTAGGGTGGCCCAGGCTCTACTGACCCCCGATTCCACCGAGTCCCTGCCCTGCCTGGTGCTGTCACGGATAAACATGATGACAGGAATCAGGAAAACATAAAAATATCCCAATTTATTGTGTACCTGCACATGTGCTTGGAGCTTTATCCAAACTTCTCGGATGAGGGACATGTCCCGCATCTACACTAGCCGAGACAGTGGTCGCAAGCCCCAGGTCACTAAACATTATGGGCCGGACCGTGTCCCCTCAGAGTTTACATGTTGAAATCCTCCGCGTGGGACGGGGTTTGGAGGCAGGGTCTTTACGAGGTGATCAAGCTAAAAAGGAGTTCCTTAGGGTAGGCCTGGCATCCCTCTAGAACGGTGGCATGCGGGCACAGATACCCAGGGAGGGCGCCACATGAAGGCATGAAGGCGGCAATTGGGATGTCACTTCCCGGGGCCACGAGCCTCCAAAGACGCCCGCAGAATCCAGGACAGTGGGGGGCACAGGCTCTACCTCGGAGCTTCAGGTGCACCAGCCCCGCAGGCACCTCGGTTTCAGACGTCCAGCCTCCAGGACCGCGAGAGGACTCTTTTCTGTCCAGCCACCTGTTCTGTGGCTCTGAGATGTGGCACCTCCAGCCAACCAATGCACCAAGAAGGTGAGTGTTTTGTATTTCATTTCATTTTCCGGCGTCGTGAGCAGCCACACGTGGCTGGTGGCTGCGGGACCGGCCAGCATGGCGAGCAGCTCCGGGCCGCCGCATCCCCTCGTCACGCAGAGAAGCCCAGGCTCAGAGAAGAGTGGCTCTGTGCCTAAGTGGCGGGCCAGGTGCTGCCCCCCGAGCCCGGGCAAGACTTACAGGCACTGGCTTGCCTGGAAGGAGGGAGGGAGAGCAAGCTTTCCAGCAGGAGACGCGGCCGTGCGCACAGGCGCATCCCCGTGCCGTCCGGTATGGTCACCACGAGTGCCACGGGCCATTTAAGCGTGACCAAAACTCAAAGTTCACCTCGACACTTGCACCGGCCTCTTGTCAAGCACACCGCAGCCTCCGGGGCTCCCGAGGGGGACAGCCTCTACCATCGTCAGAAGTGGGTCGGACATGCAGGACGCCATGTGCCCCGGCGAGCGCTGAGTGTGTGCCCACAGCCTCGGGCTACGGGGTCCATCCCCGATCTGCCCATTTCACAGGAGGGGAGATCGAGGCAGTTAGTGCTAAAGGGAACAGGAGAGGAGCGGCAAGATCCCCTGAGGCCAGGGGGCCAGGCGGCTGCGACTCTGTCACCCCCAGATGGGGCCCCTGATAGGGCAGGGGCCCCAGATGAGCAGAGGGGGAGGGGGAGGGGAAGGGGAAGTGGGCGAGAGGGGCGGGGACCCACCTGGCAGCCCCCAGCCGCTCTCACACACGTGCGCACACACAGCCGCACCCCACTCTGTGCCCACCTCCCTCCTTCTCTGTCTCTCTGTCTCTCTTGCACACACACTCACCCACACCCTGCCGCTGCCCCGCACAACCACAACCCCAGTCCCCACAGACCCACAGCCCCCAGCCACGGGTCCCCGTGCTTGCACGTGTCCAGCCGACCCACGGCCCCACACCGTCGCCCCCGAAGCCCACAGGTGAAAAAGAAGGAAGCTGGGACAAACCGTTTTTGAACTTCCGTGTTGCCAGGCTGTCCAGCTCCACCGCCCCCGAGGCTGGGCAGGGACTGAGACTCCCCAGAATCACAAGGGAGCTGGGGTGGGGGGAGGGGGCATTCATCGCAAACCCACTCACCCCCACTCCAGACCCCTCCCCGTTCCCACGAGCAGCCGCCTCCTCCAGGGAGACCTCCAGGGAGACCTCCGTGGGCCCAGGCACTGTGAGGGGGACCGTGGAGCCTCTGGACCCATCGCCAGCTGGGGGCCCTTTGTCCTGCCTCCCCCGGGGAGCCCCCCACGCTCCACCTCAGACGCTCCGCACGCTGGAGATGCTGGTCAGGGGCTCTCGCATCCGGAAGCTGAGCGACCGTGAGCCCCGAAAGCTGTCGCGGGGCCTGAGCGAGCTGTCCGTGGTGGAGGCTGCGGAATGGGCCTCGCCCACCTGGGCCAGGCAGTCCTGGGGCCCCCGCAGGCCCAGCCGGAGGCAGCCGCAGCAGAGGAAGGCCAGCACGGCCTGGCACACCTCCCTGCTGCGGAAGGAGTAGATGACCGGGTTCACGGCCGAGTTGAGCACGGCCAGCGCCAGGATCCAGTCCATGCCGCGCAGGTACTGCTGCGCCCAGTCGGTGGAGCTGAACACGTCGGCCAGCAGCAGGCCGAAGAGCGGGCCCCAGCACAGCACGAAGGCCACCAGGATCATGAGCACCGTCTTGAGCAGCCGGCGGGCCTTGCGGCGGGCCGGCGAGCGCGGCGCCTTCTGGCCGTTGGCGCGCACCACGCGGAAGATGGCCCCGTAGAGCGCGGTGACGGCCGCCAGGATGCAGGCGAAGACGCCCACGCAGAAGAGGATGTAGGCCTTGGAGTAGAGCGGCAGGAGGCTGGAGCAGCGCGCGAAGGCGCACACGCAGTTCCAGCCCAGCAGCGGCAGCAGCCCCAGCAGGCCGGCCAGCAGCCAGCACAGCCCGATGAGGCCGTACACGCGGCCCCGCTTGCTGGCCCCGCGCTCGGCCACTGGCCGCACCATGGTGGCGAAGCGCTCGGCCGCCGTGAACAGGAGGCTGAAGGTGGACGCGGCCAGCGCCGTGAAGAGCAGCCCCTCGCGCAGGAACCAGTGCGCCGGGCGCAGGTGGAAGGTGCGCGCGCCCGACAGCAGCACGTTGGCCAGGTAGGCGACGCCGGCCAGCAGGTCGCTGAGCGTGATGTTGACCAGGCAGTAGTAGACCCAGCGCCGCGAGCGCATGTGTGTCGCGATGGCCACCAGCACCACGAGGTTCTCCAGCACCACCAGGCAGCTCACGGCCACGAAGACCCCCCGCAGGACCCCCAGGCTCGCCTCCTCGGGGCCCCCCCGCCCGGCCAGCCGGCCCGAGTGGTTGTAGTGCAGGACGATGAGCCGGCTGTGTCCGCTGGCCGCCAGCTGCTGGCAGGACTCGGGGGGCCCTGGCGGGGACCCCGTGCTGTTCATGGCGGTCCCCTGGGGCAGACTGAGGCCCCCGGGGTGGCTGGGGCCCGAGGCAGGGTGGAGCCGCCCGCCACCGCCCGCTGCCTGCCCGGCCTTGGTTTCCTGTTGTTTCGAATTTCCTGTTATGTTCAAGGTACCCCCCAGGCTGGGGTGAGGCCGTGGACAGGGAGGGGCATCCCAACGGTCGGTGGCTCCCACCCGGGCTCCACCCGGCTCCCACCAAGGAACCGTGTCTCTGCCTCCTTGTGGTCCTAGAAAGCCCAGGGAGGGGTGGGGGCACCAGTGGGGATGGGAAATGGGTCGCCCCTCCCGAGGGCGCTCGCCACCGTTCCTTGGGCTGGGCAGCTCCCTCGCCCCCACAAGCCACCCTCTCCAGGCCCTAGCTGCTCTCCTGGACGGCTCCAAGCCTGCCTGGCACACAGTAGGTGCTTAATAAGTGTGTTAAGTGACGGCACACACGCGAGCACCCCCAGATACCTCATTGGAAGCATAGGTGCCTCCCGTTTCATTCCCAGGACGGACCAGCTGCGTGTCTGTGCGCAGAAGAGGAGGCTGAGGCCTGGAGACTTGGCACCAGCGGTCTCCAGCGGGAGGCAAACACCTGCACAGGGACCCACGTAGGTCTCGGCTGGGACCCTCTTTACTGGGGTGGCCTGCCCTGCCTCTGAGCTGGTTCTGCTAGAGCAGAGCTGCTGTGGACACCCCTCCCCCAAGATAGCACACCCCCCCCCCCGCTCAAGACAACCCCTCACCTCTGGAGGGGGAGGGGCTCATAGAAAAAATGGGAACTCACTCCCCCCATGCCTATCTGGGGATGCTGAGGACTGGAGCTGGGGGGGAGGGGTGCCCGGTGGGAGAGGGGTGAGAGTAGAGCCCATGCTCAGGAGTCTGTGTGGGGGAGGCACAGGGGTCCCATGAGGGGCTCCAGGATCCCCATCAGGGGCAGGGCTGAGGGCAGCCCAGCTGCCTGTGGCCGCCAAGCAGCGGCCCTCCCTTTGCTCACTGGTCAGCCCTGGGAACAGCACAGTTGCAGGGAACCACCGACACAGGTGCTGCCTGGCAGAAGCCATCGCGTCTTGTTACTGGAGGTGCCCAGGCAGAAGCAGGGACCTGAAGACGAGGCTGTGTGGACAAGGGCTACCCAGGCAGTGGGGCTGTGAGGCTGCGGCAGGGGGACAAGCAGCCACGTCTCTCTCAGGTACCACCCGGCAGGGCTGAGAACTGTGCCTTGGTCTCAACTTCACAAGGAACCACCCAAGTCAGCACATTCGAAGAGGGACACAGTGTGTTCTGAGGCTGAGCCTGGACCCTGAAATGGTACCTGATCCCAGACTGAGCCCTGATCCCTGACTGAGTCCTGATCCCAGACTGAGCCCTGATCCCTGACTGAGCCCTGATCCCTGACTGAGCCCTGATCCCTGACTGAACCCTGATCCCTGAC
>NC_081558.1:2232711-2234594 GCF_022355385.1 Mustela nigripes | reverse complement strand
TGAGCCCTGATCCCAGACTGAGCCCTGATCACTGACTGAGCCCTGAGCCCAGGCTGAGCTCTGATCCTAGACTGAGCCCTGATCCCAGACTGAGCCCTGATCACTGACTGAGCCCTGAGTCCAGGCTGAATCCTGATCCTGGACTGACCCCTGACCCCAGACTGACACCTGATCCCTGACTGAACCCTGATCCCAGACTGAGTCCTGATCCCAGACTGAGCCCTGATCCCTGATTGAACCCTGATCCCAGACTGAACCCTGATCCCTGACTGAGCCCTGATCCCAGACTGAGCCCTGATCACTGACTGAGCCCTGAGTCCAGGCTGAATCCTGATCCTGGACTGACCCCTGACCCCAGACTGACACCTGATCCCTGACTGAACCCTGATCCCAGACTGAGTCCTGATCCCAGACTGAGCCCTGATCCCTGACTGAACCCTGATCCCAGACTGAACCCTGATTCCTGACTGAGCCCTGATCCCAGACTGAGCCCTGATCACTGACTGAGCCCTGAGTCCAGGCTGAATCCTGATCCTGGACTGACCCCTGACCCCAGACTGACACCTGATCCCAGACTGAGCCCTGATCACTGACTGAGCCCTGAGCCCAGGCTGAGCTCTGATCCTAGACTGAGCCCTGATTCCTGGCTGAACCTTGACCTTGGCTGAGTGTGTGACTATAGACCAGCCACAACTCTGACCCCTGACCCTGACTGAGACCTGGCCCTGGACTGACCCCTGAGCCCAGGCTGAGCCCTGGTTCTAACTGAGCCTCAACCCCCACTCCAGCTGCATCCCTGACTCTAGGCTCAGAGCAAATTCAGGAATAAAGTAGATGTAATGAGAGAACAAAGTGCGACTAGCAAGGCCAAGTCATCCAGCAATGATGCCACGAGTTACCTGCTGCCTGGCGGAAGGCCCTGTGCGCATTTTACCTTATTTAACCTCACGATTACCATACGCTACAGAAGAGAAATGCCCCCACTAGAAACCTGCCCCGGGACAGCTCTGACCATGCATAAGTACGCCTCCAAAAGGTTAGTCATTGTTGTTTGTAAATGCAAAATATCAGAAGCAGCCCGAGCGTCCGCACACAGGGGAAGACACCGACCAGCCACGCGCGCCACAGCGTGGACTACCACACAGCCATGAAAAAGAGTGGATCGGATCCCCCTCCATGTCGTATTGTTAAGTGTTGTTTTCTGTGAAACAAGGGGGAAAAATATATACACAGCTGCTTGTTTTCTCGAGAGAAACCCAGGAAAGATAAACCGGGCAGCAATGAGCTCAGTTCCCTCTGGGGGTAGTAGATGGAGTGGAGAGGGGATGACAGCCTCCGGACGTTCCTGCTCGCCTGATTTTCAACCTCCGTTTTTGCTCTCTGTATTCTACAATAAAATCAAATCCACAAGGTGCGGGGAGGAAAGCTCGAGAACGGGTCATAAACCGAAAACAGAGGAACCGAACTGTGTTTCCGATGAAAACCACGACCACACAGAAATAGAGGAGAAGGAGCCCATGCGACTTTGGACACGCACTTGTTCTAAAGACAAAAGGAACTACAGAAAAAGAAATATGAACTTTGTGTTGTCGGTTTGTTTTCAGGAGGGGTAGAGGTGTAGTGATTCTGAAACTCTCGTGTGTATTATGGGACGAGCAAAATAGCAAGTGTACGGATCTTACTAAGAACCGGGTCCATTGGCGGCGCCTGGGTGGCTCAGTGGGTTAAGCCTCTGCCTTCTGCTCGGGTCATGATCCCAGGGTCCTGGAATCGAGCCCCGCATTGGGCTCTCTGCTCAGCAGGGAGCCTGCTTCCCCCTCTCTCTCTGCCTGCCTCTCTGCCTACTTGTGATCTCTGTCAAATAAATAAATAAAATCTTTAAC
>NC_081558.1:2180808-2232611 GCF_022355385.1 Mustela nigripes | reverse complement strand
ACTTGTGATCTCTCTCTGTCAAATAAATAAATAAAATCTTTAAAAAAAAAAAAAAATCCGGGTCCACGCTGGGCAGGAAACATGATATAAATACGGAATGGGAGCGCACATCACTCGACCCCATGGAAAGTATCGTCAGCGTGGGCCCGTGATTGAAACAAAAATCTGTTGCATCACTCTGTCTGCTGAGACAAGCCAGGAACAACAGGCATAGCTCTCCTGCACCCAGATCTCAGGTTCTAAACACCACCTTTGGGGCTCCTGGGAGAAATGGATGATTCCAGGACCGGGGCAGGCAGGGGGCCTGATGGGCCTGGAACATCTTGGTGTGCCAGAGAGTCAGGAAGTGCCCTGAGACGGACAGGGACTGGTCAGAGACACAGGAGCCAGCCTGGCGGGGCAGCTGCTGGCTAAGCCTGGAGCCATGTGGGCATCAATACTGAGTGACCGTAACATTGGAGAGACGGGAAGTGGCGGTTGCGCGCCGCAGGGGGGCAGGGGGGAATCATCGGTGTTTGATGGGGACAGAGGTCAGGTTTACAAGATGAAAACAGCCCTGGAGTGGGGCGGGAGGGGGATGGTGTATGACATTATGGACGTGTTTACTGCCACTGACTGAAAATGCTTAAAATGGTGCATTTTATGTAAAGTGCATTTTACCACAATAAAACAAATTAGGGGGCAAAAAAAAGAATATTCTTTCTGTATGACCCAGCAATCGCACTCCGAGGCAACCCCCAATAACCCAACGGTCATCATTTTGTGGCCGGGACAGAGTGACGGGCCCAGGCAATGGTCAGTTCCGGGGGTTAAGTTATCGGGTAGAAGTTGGTTGGGGAGCATGGTCTTTGGATAATCTCAAAGTGTCTTCCAATGGGTTCCTTTTATTTTTTTTTATTTTTAATTTTAATTTTAATTTTTTAAAAGATTTTATTTATTTATTTGACAGAAGGAAATCACAAGTAGGCGAGAGGCAGGCAGAGAGAGAGGGGGAGGCAGGCTCCCTGCTGAGCAGAGAGCCTGATGCGGGGCTCGATCCCAGGACCCTAAGATCATGACCTGAGCCGAAGGCAGAGGCTTTGACCCACTGAGCCACCCAGGTGTCCCTATTCTTAATTTTTAAAAAAGATTTTATCTATTTATTTGACAGAGAGAGACACAGCGAGAGAGGGAACACAAGCAGGGGGAGTGGGAGAGGGAGAAGCAGGCTTCCCGCCGAGCAGGGAGCCGATGCCGGGCTCGATACCAGGACCCTGAGATCATGACCCGAGCTGAAGGCAGACGCTTAACGACTGAGCCACCCAGGCGCCCCAATATTTAATTTTTTTTTAAAGTAGGCTTTGTGCCCAGTGTGGAACCCAACACAGGGCTTGAACCCACAACCCTGAGATCAAGAGTCAGTCCCTTCACCCACTAAACCACTCAGGCGCCCCCTACAGATCACTTTTGAGTTAGAAAGAGGAAACTGTCTTTTTGTGGAAGCCCAGCGAAGATGGTGTTTACATCACTAGGAGTGTGATAAATGGGCATCCTGGGCGGGAAAGGGGGGGGTTGCTGCTGGGATGTTCCCACCGGAAGTGTGTATCACCCATCTGACCCAGGAAATCAGCCCCCAGACCCACCCTGAGGCACATCCTGCAGAATAAGTGGCCTGCACCCTTCCAAAGGTCAAGGTCGAGGAAAGTCCAGAAAGACAAAGGAGCAGGGCTGCGTGTCAAGTCGGGGACGGAAGGAGGCCCCTCGCCCCTCCCCCAGCTGCTGCGGGGCCCGGAGTTAAGTGCGGGAGTGAACCTGGACAGGTCGAGCGTGGGGGGGCAGGTGCCGGAAAACACGGTGTCAGGACGACTGATGGGATTTTCACTCCGGCTCTAAGTTATATACACGGGAGATTGCCTGAACTTGACCATCGCCCTTTGCTTACATAACAGAAGGTGTTTGTTCATGGAAATGCACGGTGTTTCCCGGTGAAGGTTGGTGATGTCTCCAACGCACTCTCAGATCACTTAGAAAAATGGAGAAAAAGGAGAAGTTGTCTGTCGAGCACAGTGTTTGCTTTTAGATCATGCTTACAGGCAGAGACAAAGCAAAAGGTGAACCCCGGGTGGATCCAGCTCTGGGATCTAGATTTTCTTTCCGCAAAGAGATAAATAGTAAATATTTTGTGCTCTGTGGGCCAGACTGTCTCTGCCACAATTACTCAACTCTGCTGTCATAGCGGAAGCTGCCGGGGACAGTATGTAAACAAATTGGCGCTGTGCCGCTAACACTTTATTTGCAAAAAACAGGCTTGGCGCAGGTGGTTTGTCCATCCCCGACCTAGATGAGGGGCATACGGAAGTTCATTGTAATAGTTTTGCAACTTCCTTCCTAGCTTTGTGATCAGACTGTGGTCCCTAAATATCACCTCCCAAGAAGCAGGGCTCCTTGGAGAAATGGCGGGGTCCGGGGCCAGGGCAGGGTGAGCCCACAGCATGCCTCTGGGCTAGAACATGACCTCTTAAGTCTGGCGGGGGCATGTCAGAAGGACTGAGGGGCCCACCTGCTGTCATAGAGCAGGACAGTCACCGTCATAACCGTCGTAACCGTCTTAGAGTGCACGGCTCCGCGGCGTGAAGCACTGTCAACACCCCAACCCTCCGTCTCCAGAACTTTCCATCCCCCCACACGGAGACTCTGTCCCCACAAAGCACGGACTCCCCACCCCTGCCCCAGCTCCCACCCTCTCCTCTCTGTCTGTGTGGAGGGGACTCCTATGGGGCCCTCCCGGGAGTGGGGTCCTACAGGACGGGTCCTTCTGGGTCTGGCTGCCCTCGCTGAGCCCCGTGTCCTTGGAGTCTCTCCGCATCACGGCAGGAGTCCAGGTCCCTTCCTTTCTGAGGCTGGACCGTGTTCCCGCGTGGGGACGGACTGCACGGTGTTTATCCTTCCTCCCCAGGTAGACACTCAAGTTGCTCCAACCTCTTGGTGTGCAACGTGGGTGTGCAAGTAGCTCTTCAAGACCCTGCTTTCAATCCATTCAAGTGTGTGTGTGTGTGTGTTTTAATAGAACAGTTCCAGGCAAAAGATGCAGAGAAAAGGAAAGCATTAGGATATCACCATTTTTGCAGTCCCAAATGATGCCTCTTGAGGAACGTTCCCCAATGGCTGCTAAGACCATCAGGAGAAAGGCTCGATGAATCAGACTGATGCCCCCTAAACCCAGGGATCAATTTAAACACAGAAGACAGAGAGAATGAGCTGGATGTTCCATTGTGTGTCTCCTGGAGAGGGGCAGAGACGCAGGGACCAGCGTGGAGAGAACCAAGCAGAGGTTCAGCGTGGAGGCTCACAGGCCCCCCGGGAGTCCCGATTCCAAACAGGTGAGTTCGCAGGGGTTACGGGGAAGGAGGAACATATCTGTCGACACTGCGGCTGCCCCTTGCCCTGTCCGGAGGCTGGGAAGTTCTACGGGACAAATGGCCTGGGTTCTTCAGCAGATAAATGACCAAGAAGAAAAGGTTGGGGCTGCTTCCCGAGGAAGAGAGTTACAGCAGCTAGTGACACGTGCGGGCTTGGGTTGTGAGCAAACGTCTGTGACTTGAGCCCATCAGTGACGAGGAACCCTGTCATCGTGGACCCAGGGAGGGGTCAGTACTGGCCTAGAAGGGCTGGGTCTCCGTCCTGGCTTCAGGGCCAACTTCCCCTTTAGGGATCTGTGCAAATGTTTTTAATTTCTTAATACAGCAATCATGAATACGTAATGAGCCCAGTCTGGATTTCATTGGTCTTTTCTACCAACATGTGTTGAGCCCACAAACGCCCACATGCAGCCCTGACTCTCCCCCCTGCTTTTGTAGGTTTGATATTTTCCATGATTTAAAATGAAAGGTTTTCAAAAGAGTTGGATGACTCCTCGGCCAGGTGACCGAGGTCCACAGAGGTGGCAGGCTGATGATGCAGCAGAAATGGCCTTCTGCTTCGGTGGTCCTAAAACCCGTAACCTGAGCCCAATCGTGAGGAGAATGCCAGGATTCACCAAGGGACTGTCCAGGAGATATGGTCACGTCCTAACCCCCGGGATGTGGGGATGTGATCTTCTGTGGAAACAGGGTCTTTGCAGACGTCATCAAGTTAAGATGAGGTCATTGGGGTGGGCGCCCATTCAGTATGACTGGTGACCCTATAAGGGACGAGAATGTGGACACAGATACAGACGCACACAAGAGAGGGGTCCACGTGAAGATGGAGGCTGTGATGGAGAGACAAGCCCACAAGCCAAGAGCTGGAGCTCCCCGGGAGCAGGGAGGGGCCCTCCCAGCCACACATTTTACTTCTGCTCTCCAGAGCTGACAGACCCAGTTTACTTTGTTCTAGAAGCTGGGGGAACAAATGCAGTCCCAGACCAGCGTGCTTCAGAACGCCCAGGATCAGCAAAAACAGAGGAAGTCGGGAGCTTTGGTCTACCCGCTAGACTGGCTGCTCCCCGATTCATGAATCTCGGGGCAAAAGCCAGGAATTTCTCTAAAACTCACAAACGAGGCAAGTCTGAGAAACCGTCATGGCCCAGAGGTGCCTCAGGAGGCGTGATGGCCTCAGGTTGCGTGGTGTCCCGGCGGGGGTCCTGGGACAGGAAAAGGACACGAGGGGGAAACTGAGGAAATCTGAATATCGGGGGACTTCAGTTCATGGCGTGTCGATGTCGGGTCATGGATGATCAAGAAAAGGTGCGTGTGAAGGTCGGATGTTTGTAATAGGGAAACGCGTCATTTCACGGGGTGACTCTTCTAGTTTCACATTTTGTTCTGTAAATAGGACTATTCTGAAAAATAGTATATATTTTTAAAAATAAAAAAAAAGAGGTGCCTGGGTGACTCAGTGGGTTAAGCCTCTGCCTTTGGTTCAGGTCATGGTCTCAGGGTCCTGGGACTGAGCCCCGAATCAGAGCCCAGGCTCTCTGCTCAGCAGGGAGCCTGCTTCTCCCCCACTCCGCTCCCTGCCTGCCTCTCTGCCTACTTGTGATCTCTGTCAAATAAATACCTAATGTCTTTTAAAAAAATAAATAAATGAAAGTTAAAAAAAAAAAAAAAAGGCGTGCAAAGAATCAGTATCTTGACGTCACCAAACCACAGGCGGGAGCCTCGGTTAAACGACTGCATGTCTCTGTGTGGGTCTCCCAGCTGACAACAGAGGTGGGCTGAGGCCTCTGGGGCACCGTGGTCTGCGGGAAGTGGGAGCATCTCCGTCCGCATCTCCACCTTCATCAGAGGTGGATGGCGGCTCCTGGAATTCGGGGTGAGCAGCGACGCGGCTGGGCTCGAATGCCAGCCCCCATCGCACCCGCCCTGCCGCCCCAGGCCGGGGACAGATGCGACGCCACCTCCACGCTCCAAGCGCGTGGGTCCCGCACCAAGGACGTGCCCTGCACGGGTGGATGGACCCCGGCAACTTGTCCCCACCTTCTCCACGCGGCTACCCCACCTGGGACAGGCGCCCTGAGAAGGGGCCGCGCAGTGAGACCCAGGACGCCCCCAAGAAATCACAGGTGTCCGGCCTGTCCTGTTTTTAATGTCTCGCAGGGGCCCCGCTGGGGGGGTGGGGGGGGAATAAATAGAGAAAGGTCGTGAGACGCAGCGCCGGGCCCCCAGCCTGGGAAGTGGGGGAAGCGCGTGGGCCTCGGCCTCCCTGGTCTGTAAACAGGGCGAGACACGCTTGGAGGCACAGACTCTGGAAGGGACGGCGTTTTCGGGGTCTCTCTTCCCGCCGGGGACAGGGAAGTCCCCGCGCTCTCCGGACTCAGGCTGGCAGGCGCCGCCTCCCGTCCGCCAGGGGGCGCCAGAGTCCGTCCCTGGGACCGAAGTCGCCCCCCGCCCCGCCCCCCGCCGACGCCCCCAACACCGGGCTGGCGCGTCGCCTCCGTGGGGTCCCCGGCCTCCGCCCCGGGGAGACCCAGCCCAGGGCAGGGCCCCCTCACTCTGCCTCCGCCCTGCCGTCCCAGGCGGCCCGTGCGCTCCCTCTCCCGGGAGGTAAACGGAGGCCAGGGAGGGCCTGGGGAGGGCCGCGAAAGGAGCAGGCGGCGACCGGCCTTCCGACCCGCGACCCACTCGCCGCCCGCACGCGGGGCTGAGCGACGGGGGCATCCGGGCTCCGCGAGCCCCGGGCCGCCCGCAGGTCCCGCCCGCCACGCGCGGGGCGAGCCCGGGGGCAGCGGCGCGGGGTCACAGCAGGTTGATCTCGTCCAGGTAGCGGGCCAGGACCGAGTCCCGCACGTCCTTGAAGACCTTGCGGATGTTCTGCGTGTCCGTGGCGCACGTGTAGTGGCTGAAGAGGCGCCGGGAGCGCGGCCCCCTCCTGCTCCCGTCCGCGCCGTCCACGCAGCCCGCGTACATGCCGGTGTACATGTCCAGGATGAACCTCTTGGCTGCCTCCGCGTCCTGCTTCGGGCCTGCGGGGAGAGGAGCGGCCAGTCAGGGCTCGCGGTCCGCGGGGCGGGCCAGACTGTCCCTCATCAGGGCGGCAGGGCCGGCAAGGACGGGGCAGGCGGGCGCCATCTTTGGTCTTTATACAGGGTCACATGACCATCAGGTCCAGCCAATGGGAGCTTCAAGAATGGATTCCGGTGTGACACATGACCTGGGATGATCCAATAAGACTGGGCTCTGGGACTTTGGGCAGAACCGTGTTAAAGAAAGAAGCTCACGTGTCTGGGTTTGCAACTGAGGGGCTGGGAACCTGGAGCTGCGGACAAAGGTCTCTCTGAGCGGGGCAGATGGGTAAACCGAGGCCAGGAGAAGGGGAGGGATGGCCACCCTGGGGAGGCCGCTGACATGCTCAGCCTCTCTGTGTCTGTCTGCGTCTTTGTCTCAAGCCAGAGCCCACGGCCTGGCTCTGCTACTTCCTAGTTGGGTTGCCTTATTCGGTCGTCCCCGCAACTGCTGCAAGCCTCAGTTCCCTCTCTTGTAAAATGGGGATCCCAACCGTCCCCAGCCGCCCAGAGTTGTGAGGATTCAATGCAGCCCTGTAGAGGGCTCTCTACTCAATAATGAGAAAGTTGTTGGCACTCTTCCAGAAAGTTAGGATCCCCAGCGGGTAAGTCTGCTGGCTCCTGATCCAGACTGCCTGGGTTCGAATCTTGCCTCTGCCACTTCCCGGCTGTGTGGCTTTTGGCAAGTGTTTGCACCTCCTTGTGCCTCGGTTTCCCCACCTCTACGTGGTGAGAAGAAGGAATTCTGCTGCACTAGGTGCTTCCAATGGGGTTTGATGCGTGAGCTGTTGTTATAATCACAGATGTTATTTAGTACAGAAGAGGGAAGGACTGAGCGCCAGAAGTTGGCAAAGAGTTCTCCAGCCTATGGCTGGGAGAAAAAGGTGAGTCATGAAGGTTTCCTTTGATGTGAAGGAAATAATCCTTCAAAACTCTCCACTTTCTCCGCATCCCCAAACTCTCCTGGCCATGTCTGCCATGCTGGAATAAGCTGACATCTGTCTCCCAGGCCCCCAAATCTGATTGGCTGATTGGTCTGATTGGCTGAGAGGAGCTCCCGTGGGCTCTGAGACCTGACAAGGCCAAAGGTCACACCCATGGTGATGTCACCAAGTTTATAGCGGCATCTGCCATGGTTGCCTGTGTATTGGGGTGACTAGCATTCCCCCAAATCCCTGTCCACCCAGAACCTCAGAGCATGACCTTATTTGGAAATACAGTCTTCAGTTGTCATTAGTTAGCCCACAATGGCGTCATACTGGATTAGGGTGGGCCTGGTAGCCCATGACTGCAGTCCATATTAAAAGAGGAAACACACACACACATGGCCGTGTGATGGCTGAGGCCAATGGGAATGCTGTGTCTATAAGTCAAGGAACCCCAAGGATTGCAGGCAACACCAGAAGCTAGGGGAGATGCCTAGCTCAGATGTCCCCTCAGAGCCTCCAGAAGGAACCAGTCCTGCTGACGTCTTGATTTCTCACTTCCGGCCTCATTACCTGAGGGGGATACACTTCGGTGGTTTCCTGCCACCTGGTTTTTGGCCCCAGAAAATGAAGCCAGCTTGTCTCCACGATAGCGGCCATCACTCCCCTCCCTGTACGTGGGTGCCATCTAGCCATTGAGAAGGGAGTCTCTTTGGCTCCTTTTGAGTATGATCTGGCCCCAGTGACTTGGTTGACCAATAGAGTGAGGCATCTCTTACCATCTGGGACTTGTGAGGCTCCCCCCTGCCAACCCCCTGAGGCTGGAGTCGGGTCACCCCAAAACAGTCATGCTGTGAGCAAGCCCAAGGTTCATGAAAGGACCTGGATTAGGAGACACCAGATGGGGCCAGGGAGGCATGTAGAGGGAGAGAGGGGGGAGAAAGAGAGAGCAGGAGGGGGAAGGACGGGGAGGCAGGAGGAAGAGGGCGTAGAGGGGTCAGACATACAGTGTTGGAAGTCGGGGGGGGGGGATCTCACTCGCGGCCACCTCAGCTGATGCCACGTGCATCAAGGATGCGCTCACCCGCCTCACCCCTTCCCAAGTTCCTGCAGCGCAAAAACTTGAGTGAAGTCAAAGGGCTATGTTAAGCCCCTAATTTAGCGGGCGTTTGTCGCTCAGCTGGGGTACTTCCACAAGCCCCTCCACAGTGGCCCTCCAAGGAGAGTTCGAGCCCATTCACCCCTTCCTGGGACGCACCCAAACCCCACTTGCCCTCTCTTTAGAATATAACCTGTTCCTGCCAAGGGTAGGGTTATAGTCCTGATTCACGCGCCCTCGCCAAGACACGACCGTTGCTACGGGTACTGCGTGTAAGACGGTTGCCGTATCAATGAAAACTGAGCCCCGTGCCTTGGAAGGACTTGTCCAAAGGCCAGGCACTGGTTTCTTTTTGCATCTGCTATCTTAGATAGAGATAAGATGCCTACGAAAGATTAAAAAAAGAAGTCTCCAAGATCTAGGCTGATTCTGGAAATAGTTGTTGGCGCCTTCCAGGTGTGGCTTATGACAATGAACTCTACGGCAGACCCACACACAAGAGATCTATGACACCCGCCTCCTTAGAGGCCCCTGTTTGAAGGCACCGCATCAAGAATGGTGGCAGCTGTCACTTTCTCCCCATCCTGCAGAGGGGGGCACTGAGACTCAGGACTTGGGTCTGGACCTCAGGTCTGTCCCATCGCATATGAAACTCCACTGACTCTAGCCAAGGTAGAGTCTGAACCAGCATTTGTCTTGGGAGCTGCTTTCGGGAGATGAAGGGTATAGAAAGTTCTAGAACCACTCACCCCGGAAACTGGGGAAGTAGGTGGCCAGGTGGGAGGTGGGGATCTTCTCCTCGAGGATGTCAGTTTTGTTGAGGAAGAGGATGACAGATGTGCTTTTGAACCAGGGCAGTTCCAGGATGGTGCCAAACAGGGCCAGGCTCTCCTTCATTCGGTTCTGGGTTGGGGGAACAGGTAAGTCATTACTCCAGTGGCCAGCTTGGACCACCGACCCCCCCCCCCATGTGCAGGTGAGGCTGTCAGCCTAACGTCCAAGAACTTGGGGCTCCCCAGCTCCTGCGTGGGTCAGAGGGGCTGTGCCCATGCTTTTGTGTGCCTCTACTGGCTTGACTAGTGTCCCCACCAAGTTCATTTCCCTCTAGAACTTCAGAATGGGACCTTATTTGGAAATAGGGGTTTTCTAAGATGTAATTAGTTGAGAACAAGTCACAGTAGATTGTCACCTCCCATGGCAGAGGTCCTTATAAAGAGGGGACATTTGGACAGAGATACATGGGGCTAAGACCATGTGACCACAGAGGCAGAGATGGGGTGTCGTGTCTCCAGGCCAAGGGACACCAAGGACAGCCAGCGACCCCCAGAAGTAGGGAGAGCTGGGGACAGAGTCTCCCTCATGGGCTCGGAAGAATCAGCTGACATGCCCATCTGGGGTTTGTGGCCTCCAGCCCTGGGAGAGGAGATGTCTCTCTGTGGCTCCAGCCCTCAGGCTGTCACACTTTGTCACGGCAGCCACAGCAAACCAGGACATGGCAGGGGTGGGGGTGGTGTGTGCTGCATTCGACCAAGCTCTGTGGCAGAATGACCTCAAATTTATTCTGTTGCATTTGGTCTGACAGTTAAAATTTTAGCATCGACCCTTGGATTCCCCAGACTGGGTGTGTGAAACTTTAACCCCTAAAAGCGCAAATGTCTGAAGCGAGCCAGGTCCTAATGAGGAGAAGGGTTCACAAAGGAGCAATGCCCAGCCTTTCTGAATAAAAGCAGGACGCTCTCCCTGGGGCATGACCCATTTTCCCAGGCCAGCTGCATTGTGCTTCCTGGGGCCATGTCTCGGGATGAGAGAGAGAGAGAGAGAGAGAGAGAGAGAGAGTGAGTCCGGGGTGTTTATGGATCTGTGTCTTAGACTCAATGTTCTGACCACAGAAGAGTGGCGGTGGGGTGTTTTGCTCAGCTCCACATCCCGGGCCAGCAGGAGGCAGCGCACCCTGCACCCGCGGTGGCCCTCACCTCCTGGTTGTTCTCCTCCAGACACTGGTCGTATTCACTCAGCGAGGCCAGGTAGATGAGGGCGATCACGTTCTCGAAGCAGTGGATCCACTTCTTGCGTTCTGACTTCTGGCCCCCGACGTCCACGATCCTGCCAAGGATCACCCCCATCAGACCTCATCAGGATCCCCTGCCATGGCACCCTGGACCCCAGGCACATCTGGGGTGTGTCAAGATCCATATTTAATAACAGCAGGAATCAGGGCCAGGCTCCGGGCCAATGCCTCTGCTGTGTGAGTGCATTTCAGCCCCGTGGGGCAGGTGTTACTCTTGGGTCATTTACACATGGAGAAACTGAGGCATGGGAGGGGAGACTTTGCTGAGCTTCTGTTCTGGGATGCCTGATTTCCACCCCGTGGCAGAAGACAGCAGGCCAGACACATCCGGGGTCTGGCAGGTGACCTGGAACCAACTGCAGAATAGTCCAGGACTCAGTTTCCCCATCTGTGACGTGTGCACTGTTCTGTCGGGGCCAACATCGCCCTGTCTGTGTGTGGCCCAGGGCAAGGGCCCAGACTCCACCTCCACACACCGCAACAAAAGCCTGAGCCCTCCCGTCTTCCTCTTCTCTCCTCTAAGAAATGTGGGTCACTGATAACAAGGCTTGCGTCATTTTCCCGGGGACGGGACTGTTACCCAGGCAGCCAACAGGAAATGCCAGACGCCCCAGAGCAAGAAGGGACTTGCCCCTTTGTATGGAAAACCGGGCTGGTGCCTGTGGCTCGTGATCCCTGAGTCCAAACCAAACCCTCTTGGCCCTCTTGGGACTCCCTGAAACCTCAGAGCAGAACGGGGGGTGCATTGGCTGAGAGCAGGGCTCTGGGGACTGACAGGTGTGAGGGATGCCATTGCCAGTCTCCCGTCTCACAGTCTCAGCTTCCTCTGAGCCCTCACTCCACGGGTTAGCTCTGTCCTTGGCCTAAGAACACACTCAAGGCTTCCCCCCTGAAAATCAGCACCTCGGCGCGGGCTCTCCTGTGAGCTTCCCCAACCTCTATTTTCATTCCTAAACTTTGACCAGTTCTTCCACCCACATGCTCACCCCCCCACCCGTCCGTGCGTCTATCCAACCACCCACCGTCCATCCTTCCGTCACCCGCGCACCCACGCACGCACGCATCCGCCCATCCGCCCATTCCTCCACCCAGGCACCCACCTCGGCACACCTGCACGCGCAGACACGCACCCGTCCGTCCACTCGTTCATTCCATCCGTCCACTCATCCTCCCACATTCACCACCTTCCACTCTAATCTCGAGCTGATCACCACTAGCAAAGCAGGAGAACCAAGCTCCTCCCCTGGCCTTGTGCGGCTCTCCATCAGGGGAGGAGGCTGACAGCAAACGGAAAATGATGAACCATCCTTGTAAGGACTATGAAAAGGCCAGAAGAGCATGTTTGAGGGGTCCATCCGGGGAAGCGTGGGAGTCAACATGGGGGAAGTGAACACAACCCCTTGTGTCCGGCCCTCGCTCTGCACCCTCCACAGCTCCCCGCCAGGAGCCCACAGACACCGAGCTTGCTGAGGTCATCAATCCCAGAAGTCACTTCTCTCAGTGTACTCTTCCTCACCTTGCCTTAGTCTTTGACACTGGCCATCATTCTGCCTGGATAAGCCCCTGTTGCACTGGCTACGTACACCTCCACCTTCCAGCGAAGGCCTGTATGTGTCCAGCCACGTGCCAGATGCACCAGACTCCTCAGACCCTGGTGCCCCAAATGACTTCACTGTCTAATCGAATACCTCCATGCTGCTGCCACCACCATGGCCCAACGTTGACCCCATCACCTTGATTTTCAGATTCTTCTCCTCATCTAGTCCTGCCCCTTCCACGTGCAAAACGATTTTTGCACCACCCCTTCAATACCATCCCATGCCCGCTGCGCCTGCCCTTACCAGCCCTTCCTGCTTGGATCATGGTCCTGCCCCCTCCTGAGTCTCCGACCTCCATTCTCAACCCCCAAGAGGATCACCCTCTGAGCTCCCCCAGCCCTGAATCAATCCCTCTGGAATGTCACTGACCACAAAGTCGCTGCTCCCCCTAGCCAGCGGCCCTTCAAGATTTATCCTAATGATCTCCTACTCATCCTTCAATGCCCTAATACCAATGTCCTCTCCTTAAGAAAACCTGCCCTCCGAGAGCTCTGGTTGCCCCACTCTGGGGTCTTCCAGCCTCAGACCTGGCTGTAAGGGGGCTGAGGGTGTCTAGATCTGCCTCTGCCCCCTTCAGCCTGGAAAGCCCTTGAGGCCTGGGACCAGGAAACTCCTCTTCATCCTTCAGGGCTCCAGTTCCTCTGCCCTCCCATAGGAAACTTTCCCCAGCTCTGGGCTGTGAGCTCACCGCAGGTTGGTCTTCTGCACGGAGAAGCAGTACTCATTGATGCCAGTGGTAGGCATGCGGCTTCGGAGCACGTCCTGGGCTGTGGGGATGTAGCCCTCCTCAGTGATGCGCTCCAGGTGGGACAGGTAGCTGTGGAGGGAGGAGCCCTGAGGCCCAGTCTTGCAGCCTTAGTTTGTTTCTCAGACCCCCCCACCCAAAGCCCGGTGAGGCCCCTGCTCAGGGAGGGGCCAGGATCTCTGGCTCTGTAGGTGGCCCAGAGCATCACCCTGACCTGGAGGAGCATCGGGAAGAAGCAGTTTTACCCTCAAGCTGGAAAGCAGCATGATCTCAAGGACAGTATGAACTCAAGAACAGTCTCACTTGGCGGGGGGAGGGGGAAGTCACCTTCGGGGATCTGTCACCCAGTGAATCTGTCCCAAGAAAAGTCTCAACTGTCAAATCACCCTAGATGCCCAACATTGTACTCAGGACAGTGTCACTGTGTGATGACAAGCAGTGTCACCCCAGGAATGATGTCACAGCTGGTCAGTGTCCCCCTGAATGACATCACTCTGGAGGAAGACTGTCCATAGCCAGCCCACCCCACAGCATGTCCCACAGCCAGAGCCCACCAGCCTGGACCCTGACTGTCCAAGAGCGATCCCCGGGAGGAGCTCATCCCTGGCTGCATCTCAGCTGTGCCCTGCACCCCACACCTGCAGCCTGCAGGCCCCCACACTCACTACACAGCTGAATCAAGCAGGTGGAACTCTCGGCGGCGCTCGTAGCAGGCCCGGATGCCGGCGTCCCTCCACAGCCACTGTATGGCCACGGCGTAGTGCTTCTCGAAAGTGGTCACCTTGTAGGGGTCCTGGCTCATGACCACACTGGCATAGTGCTGGGGAGGGAAGCACAGGGAACTTCAGGACAGCCTGGCAGGGTAGGGCCACACACATCCCTGCGAGTCACTGCCTCTCTCTGGTAGGGAGCCCCCCCACACCCACACTGCAGTCTTGCTCCACCCCTCTGCTCCGCTCCGCACCTGTGTGTCCCCAGACAGAGGGCAGAGAGACAGCAGACAACACAGTGGGGACATCAGTTCTGGTTCTTGGATGCCTAGGGGGCAAGTTGCTACGGGACCCCCCACCACAGACCAGGTAGTGCAATGAAGCCCTGTGGCCAGGTCTCTCGGGGAGATGGAGGCACGGGCAGCCTGAGCCGCCTGCCCAGCAGCCCTGCATGTTTCCCCTTCTTCCTCCCAGCAACCTCCACTCCATCTCTCCTCCTTTCTTTCTAGCAGGAGGGCGTCCGTGCCTCTCAGACTTCCTGTGTTGGCCTGTGCATGTGCGGGTGTGTGCGCTGGTTTGTGCACACACGTGGGTGTGTGTGCATGTGGGCTTGTAGATGCCTGTGAATCCGCATGTGTGTGGTTGTGCTTCTGGGCACGTGCATGTGAATGTGTGTTCCTCTGGACTGGGAATGTAACTAACACTTCCACGATCTCTAATTAACACCATATTGTTGTATTGCCAGTGCTATACAACAGGGGGAAAAAAAGGAAAGGTGTCAGGTTTGGGAAGGAATATGTTATGCTGTGGTTATTCACAGGTAACATGACTATAGGTAGAAAATCCCAAACAGCCTAGAGATGAGCTGTCAGAATAAACAAGTTAACTTAGCAAGGTTCCTGAATGTGAGATCAATAAACAAAAATCAAACGGGTGGCTGTATATTAACCATGAACCAGTGGAAATTTTAAAAAATGTAAATCTCATTTACATGTTAGTTAGTTCTGAAAGATATCAAATACTGAGGAATAAATCTAACAACAGATGTGAAAGCCCTCTACACTGAAATGTAGAAAACATGGCTAAGAAAAATTTAAGAGAGCTAAATAATCGGAGGGCTGTGCCATGTTCATGGATTGAAAGACTCAACATTTTTTTAAGCTTCTAGTTCTCCACAGATTAATCTACAGATTCCATGCAGTTCTGCTAAAACCCCAGAAAGGTATGAAGGGGTGTGTGTGTGTGTTTGTAAAAATTGAAAAGGTAATTATAAACTTTATGTAGAAATGCAAAAGGGCCTGGAGTAGCCCACACAATTCTGGAGAAGAACAAAGTGGCAGGATTTACACTAGCACGCTCGAAACCTAGATATTAGGAAGCTACAATTATTAACATGAAGTGATAGTCACTCAAAGATAGATAAAATGACCAATGGAACAGAACAGTGAGCATTAGTGGGTCCAGGCACATTTGAACACCTGATTCATCACAAAGATGAGACTGTGGTACAGTGGGGAAAGCATAAGAGGTATTAGCATGATTGAATATCTGTCCTGGGGGAAGCAAGGCAAGGGGGGGTGAAAGAAAAGCAACATAATCCCTGCCTCACACCCTACTCAAAAATCAATTCCAGGAATGTAAATCTACATATGAAACAACAAAGCTCCCTTGAAAGATAGCAATAGAGAGTTTTATCATGACCTTGGAGTGGAAAAACATCTCAACCTGGCTCCAACCTCCCTCCCCCACGAACAACACATTATTAACCAGAAGACTGACATGCTTCATTCAAATTAAGAGCTATTCATCCAGACACCATGAAAATGCAAGGAACGGATGGGGAGAAAATATTTGCAAAATACATAACAAAGTTCTCATATCCAGAACATACAAAGAATATGCTACAAATCAGTAAGAAAAAAACTGATACTGAAAGAAAGAAAGAAAGAGAGGGAGAGAGAAAGAAAAAATCGGCAAAACTAAAAACAAAAACAAAAATGGGCAAAAGTTTTGAACAGGTACTTCACAAAAATGGAATATCCAAATGTCCAACACACATATGAAATGGTGTGCAACCACCTTATTAACCAGGGAAATGCGAATCAGAACCACAATCAAAGACGACCAAGAATGCACCAGAATGGCTACAACGAGGGGACAGCATCAGGTGTTGGCTCGGATTTGGGACAAGCAGAACTCTTCACACACTCCTGCTTGGAGACAGTTTGGTGTCTCTTCCTGATCTAATCCACTTTCTGATCCACATCGACTTCTATGCAGATACCCAACAGAAATGCACAGGTTTTCTTAAAATATATATGGTGGAAAGGGAAAAACCACAAGTATACCACCAACGATGGAGGAATTACAGACGTGCTGCACTGTGCAGTGCCAAAAGCCAGACATGGCAGAACCTTCCATCTAACTCCATGTAGGAGAAGTTCAAAAATAGGTGAGATGCTGATGGAAGACGGGATAGTGGTTAGCCCTGGGAGGGGGGTTGGGTAGTGATGTTGGGAAGGGGCCTCGATTCTCCTTTTCGTCCCAGGCAGTGGTTACACACATGTCTTTGCTTTGTGATGATTCACTGAGCTCACCATCGGGCTTCTCTGGCACGTGTGTTATATCTCAATAAAAACATTATTCTGTAAAGCAAAGCAGTGTAACCAAAGGTGGTGGGGTGGATAGCAGGTGCTTATCTTTGGTCTTCCACTTGTGGACTGTGAAAATTTAGCCAAGTGTCTCTCCTCCTTGAGCCTCCTGTTTTGCATCTAGGAGATGGGGACCACGGCTCCCCGCTGGAAGGGGTTTCCTGCTTACTGTGCCCTACTACATTCCAGGCACATTTTGAGAGCTTTCATCACTTTTAATAGACCACATTCTTTTACCAGCCCTGTGAGGAAGGTGCTACCAGCCCCACTTGGTCTCCCGAAGTCCTTGGACCAGCTCAACTTCAAAATCAGAAGCTTTTTGGTTTGAGAAAGGTGAGGTCATGTCACACCTGTCGGGATGGCTATTATAAAAAGCAAACAGAGGACAGGTGCCGGTGTGGATGTCGAGAAGCTGGAGCCCTTGTGCCCCACTGGGGGAAATGCAGACTGGTGGAGCCGCTGTGGAAAACAGCACGGAGGTTCCTCCAAAAAATCAAAATAGAACTACCCTGGGATCCCGCAATTCCACTTCCGAGTGTTTGACCAAAAGAATTCAAATCAGGATCTTGGAAAGATATGAGCACGCCCCGTGTTTCCTGTAGCCCCATTCCCAGCAGCCAAGGTGTAGAAACGACCTAAGTGTCCACCAGCAGGTGAATGGATAACGGAAACGTGGTGCACGCACCCACACACATGCACACGCGCACACACGCACACGCGCACACACTCGCGCACACACACATGCACACGCGCACCCACACACATGCACATACACTCACATGCACACGCACACACTCACATGCACACACGCACCCACAAACATGCACACGCGCGCACACACATGCACACGCACACACACTCACATGCACATGAGCATGCGCGCACACACACACACACACATCAGAATATTACATGGCCTTACAAAAGAAGGGGATTCTGCGTTAGGTAACTGGTTGAATGAATGTGGGGGCATCACATTAAGGGAAATAAGTTGGTCACAAAAGGACAAACATTGCAGGGCCCCACTCACATGAGGCGTCTAGAAAAGGCGACCCCCATGGATGCAGAGAGCAGAATAGGGCCGCGGAGGGGGGATTTGGGGAGCTGCCGTCCAAGGGGCACGAAGTTGTAATCAGGCAAAGTGACTATGTCCCAGGGATCTGCCGTCACCAGCCCTGCCTGCTGCACGTGGAGATCGGTTGCAAGGGCAGAGCTTGTGGGGAGCGTCACTGAATAAAATTTAACGAGAAAGGGATGTGACATGTGCGTGCGCAGCGGCCCTCCCGCAGCAGGACAGGCAGGACTCAGTCCAACATTCCCCTGGTGAAATAGGGCCTGGTTCAGGACTCCCGCCCTGGCCGTCGCGGGGGCCAGAGATGACCGAGCCGGGGGTCCACGGGGGAGGCAGGAGAGGGGAGCCGCTGCCAAGTCGCCTGGGATGCACGGAAGACCCCCAGGAAAGTGCTGGATGAACCTAACATGATCTGGGGGCCCAAAGGACTCGGCCATGCCCCACGTGCTGACCTGTGGGGGCCTGAGGGGACACAATCCTGACCTGAGGAGTCTGAGGGGACACGGTCCTGGACTTTGGGGTCTGAGGGTGCACTCCTGCCCTGGGGGTCCTAGTGGATACAGCCTGGGTTTGGGAGTCTCTAGGGACGTGGTCCCATCCTGAGGTCCAGAGCCCCCCCTCCGCCCCCGCCAGCTTGAAACCCAGGAGGGGAGGCCCCAGGATGCTCACGCTGCTCTCAGGCCTGCTGAAAGGGATCTGCAGCCGGTCCATGGCCTCGATCATGGCCCGCATGGAGACGAAGATGTTCTGGTAGACGAGGGGCCGGAAGCCCTTGCGGTCATCCTCCGAGTAGCCCGCCCCGTGGATGATCCGCATCTGCTTGATGAACGTGCTCTTCCCGCTCTCGCCGGGCCCTGGGGAGGCAGACGGGCCGCTCAGCCCTGGGGCTCCCGCAGCCCTCCCCGCCCACCCCCCCATGCCTTCACGGCCCCAATCCTGGGGTCATGGCCTTCATCTTCCGGGCCTCAGGCTCCCCCGCTGTAAGACGGGGTTTGTGACAGACCCTGCCTGCCAGCTCCCAGGAAAGGAGTTCACTGTGAGGGGCTCCCGGGGGGGGGGGGGGGGGGGGTGGTGCGGCCCCCCGCCGGCGCCGCCCGGGGGGGGGGGGGAGGGGGGGGGGGGGCGGGGGGGGGGGGGGGGGGGGGGGAGGGGCAGCAAACTATCCTGCGGGCCGTCTGTTTCTGCGTGGCCGGCTTTGAAACCTCGGACGCTTTTTACGGTTATAGTTTTTAAATTTTTAAATGATGGGAAGGAATTTTTTTGAAAAAGTCTATTTTGTCACATACAGAAATGATGTGAAATTCGTGGGTCAGTGTCCACAAATAAAGTTTTATTGGCACACAGTTGTGCCTGTGTGCATACAAACAATCTATGGCTGTGTCCTCGATACAGGTAGGTGGGAAGTCCGGCCCCTGGGACTGAGAATATTTACTGTCTGCTTGTACACGAAAATTCGTGGAGCCCTGGCTTACATGATGCCTAGACAGTGCAAGCTAGGTCAGCTAGGGTTCACTGTTAGCAGCAGTTGTAGCCCTGACTACAGTAGGAATCACTATCATTACTATTTGCTGTAATTCTGGGGGCAGAAACTTTAATGAAGGAAATAGAATAGAATAAATCGTGTTTAGCTGACTCTAGCTGAATGTCAGAGAAGGCCTCTCAGAGGAGGTAATTTGTAGAATTGAGATCTGAAGTCTGGGAAGCTTGCTCTTGTGCCAAAATGTGGAGGAAAGGCACATCATGCAGAGGGCGCGGCCCGTGCAAAGGCCCCGGGGCAGAATCAGGCCTGGTAGTTTGGAGGAACAGAGAAGAGGCCATTTGGCTGGGGCAGAATGGGGGAGGGAGAAAGAGGGAGAGGGGGAGGGCAGGGAGGGCAGGGGACTGGTGGTGCAGGGCCTGGGGACCAGGAGAGGACTTGGGACTTTGACCCCAGGGAGGTGGGAGCCCTGGAGGGTGGTGGGGTGTGGAACACCTGACCCAGGTCCTCACAGGTATCCTCTGGCGGCTACTGTAGCAGGGACAGACTGTGGCCGGCAAGGGCAGGCTGGACCCAGGTGGAGAGAAGGGCACCTCTGAGAGCTCCTCAGGGGACAGACTCAACAAGACCTTGCTCAGGGATCAGAGGGTCCTTGCAGGGCCGACTGCACGACTCACGGGCCAAGTGCGAGATGAGGCCCTTCTGAGCCCAGAGCGCTGTGGGCCCACCCTGGTCCCACACCCAGGAAGCCGGCCCTGGGCTTGCGACAGCGTCACTAGGATCTCCGACAGCCTGGGTTGGAAAGTCAGACACCCAAGGCTCAACCCCGCCGCTGTCCGAGCTCTGGACCCTCGCTCCCGGTGTGCCTCTGTTTCCTCTTTTGTGCAGTGAGTGTGACAGCCAGGCAGGGCACGTGGTACCAGGAGGTCCCGCCAACACCTTCCTGCCCTGCCCAGCTCCTGGGGGACCCTGGCGGTGGGTCCTTCCAGGGACAGGATGGCGGACTGGAAGGAGGAACAGGAAGCAGCAGAAAAGGAAGGGGTGGTCTGGTTGGAGCCCAGAAAGAGGAAACGGAGCAGAGGGAGCAGAGAGAGGTGTGTGGGGGGGGGAGCTTTTGCCTTGCGTCAGCCCCCCAGAAGCTCTGTACCCCCACATATCTGAGGGCAACAAGGGTGGGCCGGGAGAAACCGGTATCTGTTAAGTCCACGGGACTCGAGGTCCAAGAGAAAGACCAGCTTTTCTCTTGCCCCGAGGGACACCAGCAGGGAAAGGGGAGAGCCGCGCTGTGAGTCAGGTGTGCGGGCCGGGCTGGTGCCTGCCTCCGCCGTCACCTGCTCCTGGTCCTCCCTGCTTGGCGGGGGGACCCAAGCCCGTCAAGTATTTAGGGGTAAAAAGCCGTCAGGCCTGCAACTTACTTGCAAGCAGTTCCGGGGGAGACATGAGTACGTATTATTAAAAACGCGAATACATAATAAAACAAATTGTAGATATAATAACGCATCATCTAAAGGACGACTATAGACACAAGAGTGTGTGCACAGAGAGGGGGGACCGAGGCCATACGGTAAAAGGCCAACATATGCAGAAGAATCGGGTGCCCCTTTTCCGCGAGGTTTGAACGTGTCTCAAATTGCAAAGCGAAGGGGCTGGGAAGCTTCCGTGCAGCGTGAGGTGCTGGAGGCGGCTGCGGAGCAGGAAAATGGCCCCGTCGGAAAACCAGTGACGTTCTCGGCCGTGACAAGCGTGCTGCCCTCTCCTCTACGCGAGCGCGAGGGGAAGCTGTTTAGGAGTCGACAGAAACTCTCTGCCCTACCTTTGCCATTTTCCTGTACCTGTAAAATTATTCCAAAATAAGGCATTCCCCCCCCCCCGCCCCGAGCACCCGAACAGCCCACGCCACGGGTCCACGGGCTGAAACTGTGCAGCGCGGAGCCACACGGGTCTGAGATCACGGGGTGTCTTGGGTTCTACGAAGGGAGGCGTCCAGCTCAGCCAGTGATCCTGCGGGGCAGCGTGCGAGTAGCGCAGCCCTGAGCCCAGCACGCACCGCCGCACCAGAGCCTCCCCTGACCGGAGGACGGCTCTTGGCTCACTGTTCGTGTGGGGAAACTGAGTCCCAGGTGGGCTCACGGGCCTGCTGTGGGCCATGCAGCCGATGGTGGCCGAGCTGGGACGCAAACCTCACTCCATCTGAGCCCAGAGCCCCTGGGTTTTAAGTGGGACACCGGGAAGTTCCCATCACGATAATCACGGCGAGCGTCCACCCGGGCCGGGGCCAAAGCCACCTGTGCCCGTCCTCGGTCAGTCCTCTCTCGACCTCACTGGCTTGCCATCTACAGAAGACGCCCAAGGGTCAGAGAGGGGAGGTGATTTTCCTAGGGCCACACAGCCAGCAGCAGACTCAAGCCCTAACAGCTCTTAAACCAACAAAACGGGATGCGGCCCGCCAGCCAGGTGAGGTGTCACCCGAGTATCAGACGACATCATCTAGATGATGTCATCCGAGAATCAGACGACGTCGTCCGAGTATCAGGTGACGTCATCCGGCTTGGGGGGTCTCGGTCTCCCCCAGGAGTGCGGAGAGCAATCCCAGGCCTCACAAAGCAACAGCTAACTTGATGTTTCTCTCTTCTCCTCTGGTTTGTTAAAGGGAAAAAAAAAATCCTGGTCGCCACCGGCACCCCAGACCCTGTGACTCATGAATGGGTCACAGGCGGAAAACTCCAGCGGGTGGAAACCTCTCTTTGCAGCCCAGGACTGTTCTGAAGCCACGAAGGGTGCGGGGACTGCTCAGCCCCAGGCTCCCGGGCGGCTTCGGGAAAGCCCCTGGTGGGGCGAGGGGAGGGGGGCCCAGGGACAGCTCTGCCCACCTGGCGGGCCAGAGGGGAAGTGGCTGCTTCCTTCTGGGGACGGATGAGGAAGTGGAACCTCGCAGACACCGGGAAGAGCTGTGCCAACCCTGGTCATCACGAGACACCCGTGCGGCTCCTTCCCTAGGGGGCGGCAGCTCCAGGAAACGGGGCCTCGGGGGCTCGGGGAGTCAGGTCTGGGCAGCTGGAGGGCCGGCGGCTCAGCGTCCATGTCCAACTCGGGCTGGGGCTGGCTGCCAATCCCAGACCGATCCTGTCACCTCCCTGGGCCTCAGTTTCCCCATCCGTCACTGAGGAATCAGGGCTTTTCTCTCCAGGGGGCACGTTCGCAGGGAGGTCGAGTGCATGGGCTTTGGACCCAGAATTCTAGGTTCTGATCCAGGCTGCGTGACCTTGGGCTCACCGCGTCACCTCTCTGAGCCTCAGTTTCCCCATCCTATCTACCTCCGGCGCTGCGGACAGAGCCAGCTCCTCCGATGGCTTCGTTAGCTCTGATGTGCCTCACTCCCCAACACGCCAATGGCTCCCTGTCAGGGACAGGCTCCTGGCCCCTCAGCCTGCTTCCTCAAAAAGATCAACCACCTCCAGGAAAAAAGAACTTTTGGATTCAATTCCTGTTTTGGGTCACCAGCCACGCATGGGACGCGGACAACCTCCCCTCCCCCACCTGAGTCCAGCAGAAGGGGCTTCCTGAGTGGGGCTGGCTGGGCAGCGGTCTGAGCTGTGTGGGGCCGGGGACCTCTCCTCCCCAGGTCTGGCACAGCTCCGGGGAACATCGCCCTGACACAGGACTCACCCATCCCCTTATTCATTTATAAAGTTTGCTCTGGGCATCCGCTCTCTGTCGGGGTCACCGTGCTCCTGGACCGGAAGCTGGGGGCCGGGGAAGGAACGAGAGAGACACGGTCCTACCTTCGTGCTGTTTGCTGTGTCCCTGGCGAGACAGACCATGGAACACAGTGAACCAGTCTAAGAGAGGGTCAGTGAGCGAGGGCTGGGAAGAAAGATCACGTGGATCGAGTGGAGGAAAGAGTAGGGTGGGGGGCCTTTGTAGCGGGTGAGTCCGGGAAGACTTCCCGGAGGAGGCGACACATGGGCCATGCTGCCTGGAGTGAGTGCACCAGCCATGCACAGGTGTTCTGCTTCTAGAAGAACAGCACGTGCAAAGGCCCTCCGGTTCGGGCATGTGAACTTCAGGTGTGCAAGGACAAGCTCACCGACGCCGATAAGCCCGAGCCTGACGGACGGAGGGAAGCAGGCAGACAGGACCCAAGAGAGGGCACCGCCCCGAAGGCTCGCGGCCTGGAAGGGATCATGACGGGTTTGGTGGACGACTGGACGCCCGTAACCTCGACAGCTTCGAAGAAACGGGCAAGGGCTTTGAAAGGCACCGACAACCAAAACTCACTGGAGAAGAAATAGCCTAGCTAGCCCTAATCATATTATTATTAAAAGGTAATCAATCACACATCACGTACGACACCTACCATTACTGGAACAGCCTACCCGGGCTGAAGAAATCCGAGACAGCTATTAAAGCAATCAAATTCCTAATTAAAAGCTTCCAGGCTCAGACAGCCTCATTGGCGATTTTACCAACATTGAAGGAAAACAAAATAGTCCATGAAGAAAAGCAAAGAACCCCAGTGGCCGCCTGCGGGTTACAGGAGGGAGAGGCAGGAGCCGGGGTCCGCGAGGCCACGGGGCCGGAGGCTGGACCTGGACGGCCAGCTGCCTTGGAAAACTAAATTGTCTCTTACCAGAACTAGGTATAAGCCTAGACTGAGAAGGGCCTGTGCAGGCTCCATGGCTCCACCGCTCCGGGCCCCGCCCACTGAGCCAGGCAAGAGCGAGGCCCCGGCACAGATGGCCAGCCTCCTGGCCCCGGGCCGGCCGGCCAGCCCCCCTGACTCCGGGACACCCCACACCTGCCCAGCCCACCCCCCTCCCGTCCCTGCTAGGGCTCAGGATGTCCCGCGCAGGGTCAGGCCTGTGGGGGTGGACCCGTGAGCTGGACGAGACCTCGAGCTCTCCCGGGTCTCCCTTCCAACCCGCCAGCCCGGTCGCTCCTCCCTTCTACCCTGATTTCTCCTGCTCCTCACTCTTCTTGCTGCCGGAAATTATTTTCTCTGTTTGTTGGTGTCTGGGCCAACCTCGGTCTCCCTCGTGGCAAGAGATGAGGTCTACGGCGGCTGGGACCTTGCCCCTGCCCGTGGCTGCTGTGCCCCAAGAGTCACTCACTGTCTCTTGAATGAACGAATGAACGAATGAATGAGTCCATCCGTCCATCCGTCCGTCAGTCACAGCCCCTGGCAATGCTGGGCCCAGGGCACTCCGCGGATGGTCAAGCCCTCCGTGGGGCAGGCCCGCGGCCGGGGAGAGGGCGGGAGGGCCTGTGGAGCCGCAGCCGGGAGGGCCTGGGCGGGCTGCAGCGCGGAGCTCGTGGCTCCCCCCACCCCCACCCCCGAGGCCGCCGCAGCCGGAGCCGGTAGGGCGGGCTGGGCCTGCTGCCCCGGGGGCCACCTCCACTGCAGCACCTGCCCCTCGAGGTGGCCGGACCCGGATGTCTCTGTGCCTCTGTCTCCTCGCCCAGAAACGGGCTCCCAGACGCTCCCGGCCTGGTGGGGGGGTCTGGTCGGCACTGTGTCCCCGTCCCAGTCCCGATCCCGGTCCCGGTCCTGGGCCCCGCCCTGCTCACCCAGCAGCAAGAGCTTCAGCTCCCCACGGTCCCGTTTCTTCTGCTCCAGGAGGATCCTGTTGATCTCCTGGTCGATGCGGGCGGCCGCCTTCTCATCCTCCGTCAGGCACCACGGGCAGCAGCGCCAGGTCAGCGAGCCGGCCATGGCGGGGGTCTCAGCGGGCACGAGGCCGCATGGCCCCAGCCCCCGGGGGAGGGCGCCCCGCCCAGCCGGCCCTGGAGAGGGCTCTTGGCAGTGGCCCGTGGGGGGGGGGCGCACTCTTCTGGGGGGCGTCACCCCTAGAGACCCCTGACGTCCCGGCCTTGGGCACCGGGCGCCCTGAGCAGCGAGGCCTGAGTGCCGGGCACAGGCGGGTGGGGGCAGGAGGAGGAGCCCGGGAAGGTGTGGAGGCTCAGGGCTCCCCGCCCATCTCCAGAACTGCCTGCCCGGCCCTGCCAAACTGGTTGAGGGTGGGTGCCCCCGGGGAGGGCGGGCTGCCTGCGAGGGACGGGACCGCAGTCTGCCTCCCGCAGTGCCCGCTGGGTCCTCCTTCCTCATTCTGGAGGAGGCGTGGACTCCATCCTCCCCGGCCTCTGACACCGCCTCCAGGCTGGCCCCAGGCCCACCCCTTCTTCCCCTCCTCCGAGCCAATTAGGAGAGATCATCAGAACGCCAATAACGATCTTTTCTGAAAAGCGGTCAAGGCTGGGGGCTCCCATGTGCGGGGGCTCCCGTTACCCGCCGTGTGCGGATAAGTGAACTGGGGCCCGGGGTCAGGAAGTGACCTGCGGGGGCAGCCCCCGCGGCAGCGGCGGAAGGACACCCGGGCCTGGGAGCTGGTGAGGCCCCAGGCTCTAGACGCTGACCAAGCAGCCCTGGGGAGGGGCCCTTCCTTCTTCCTGAGGACATTTATTGAGCGCCGACTGTGTGCCAGGCACCGTTGTATGCACCTTGTATGCACGACAGGGAACAAAAGGACAAAATCTGCGGCCTCCCCGCCTAACATTCTAGATAGAGACCCAGACGAAACCCAACCCAGTTCTCAGACATATTCTAGCCTGTCGGACGGTGCTAGTCTCTGAACAAGAAATAAAGCAGAGCAGGCGGGGGGTAGGGGATGTTGGGGTGCTGGGGCTGGGGGCGTTAAATAGGGGGTCAAGGAAGGTCACCTTGACCGGATGACCCGCGGCACTAGGAGAAGGAGCTGGACAGGCAGCCTGGGCACAGGGGGGCCTTGGGAGTCTAAGCCATGCAGGGATTCTCCCAACAAGGTCACAGGGCCACTAGAAGCAGGACAGTGACACAGGTGGAGGGGGGAGTGCACAGCTGCTTCCTGGACGGACACTCACAGCAAAAGGGGAGGTCTTGGGTTGTCTCCAATCCCAGAAATCTTTGGGTGCAGAATCCCCTCCGAGAAGTTCTAGAAAACTCTAGAAAGTTCGTGAAAACCCCTGCCCTCGGAGATATCGGGAGCCTCTGGACACCTCTCAGATGGCGGCAGCAAGGCTCAGAGAGGGTGAGCCAAGCGCCTGGATCACACAGCAGCCGCCGACAGCCCTTCCCCCCCGCCCGGCCGGCGAGATCATGCGGTTTTCTCTGCTGTTGATTCATAACGAATGGCAGATGGGAAGTTCGATAGGGGCCCCCAATGGGTCACCGGGGTGCTAGGAGCTGCCCTGCTCACCCGCCCTCCCGCCCACAACCGGATGGCTGTGAGGAGAGGTGCTCCCTGAGGCAGGAGGCCTGAGCAACTGATTTCCCAGTCTTGTGGCAGATGAAGAAAAGCAGAAATAAGTCTGAGCCAGGCAACGCTGGGAGGGCCACGGAACAGAAAGAACCAGCTTGGCAAAACTGGGAGGCCGGGCTGAGTCACGGACCCAGGAGCAGGAGCGGAGGCAAGTGCCAGGTGCAGGACACGGAGGGCCCCCTGGCCCCCCACTGAGTGTTTCCCAAAGGGACACCAGTCCCCCACATGTCACAACAGGACCAGGCTGTGGGGCCTTGGCTTACCATCCTCCGTGGCTCCTAGGGGCTTCAGAGGAAACGACCCAACTCCTCCAACCCCCCTAGCCCCTCTGCCGGCCAGGGGCCTGGTCTCTGTGACTCTCTCCAGCTTGAAAAGAATCTCCCTTCCGGTCCCTTAACACAGGCGAGCTGCTTCCTTCCCCCCACGCAGGCCGCCGTTCATGGTGTCTGTCACTTTCTGGTTCATTCGGGAATTGTGTACATGTTTTTAAGACGCACGCAGACACTCACAATGCATAAAACATGAATGTACCATCTAATAAACTGTTGGGAAACCGACAGCCACGTGATTGGCACCCAGGAGAAGGTGAAGGCTGTCATCAGCTCCGGGAGGGTGCCCGGATGTTCCTTCCTTCTGCCCAACGGCCCCCACGGCGCTCTGTGGCCAAGGAAGACTTTTTGGTAATAAGATTTCTCTTGTCCTTCATTTCTAAAATCGACGTGGCACCGTCTTCACTTTCTTGGGTGTGCCGTCCTAGGAGTATCGACTAAGGTCAGAGTATGGGAATTATCACCTGCACAGTGGCCAGAATGTGGTTCCAGCCCCTGAAAATCTCCCTCCGGGTACCCCCTCCTGGGTCGCCGGACCCTCACCCTGGGCCCCAGCCCCCAGAAACCACTGATCTTCGTGGCCATGATGTTTAAAATATTTTTCAGGCTGTCGTATCCAGGCAAGCCTAGTCTTAGGTAGCTTTTCAGGTTGGGTTCTCTCCCTTAGCGTTTGAGATTCCAAGCGTCTAGGACCCCTCGCTCCTGCAAGCGGGGCGTGGGTCACCCCCCAGCGAGGTTTACGCGCAGAAGACGGCGCAATGTCTCCCGTGCGGAATGATGAAGACGGCTACGACCAACACTGTGCTCGTTTCTCCAGGATAAATCCCTCGAGGTGGGATTTGGGGGTCCAGGGTCTGCCCCGCACCGCTCAGGGCTTCCCAAAGCCGCCGCACCACTGCGCGTGGCCCGCCGGGAAGGAGGACACCCCTGGTTGCTCGGCGTCCTCTTCGACACGCGGTGGGGCGCGCATGTTTCATTCTCGCGCTTCTAAGACATGCGCGACGGCGTCTCCTTGGGGAGTTCATCTACCCGACCAGCTAACGGTGTGTAGGCCCCATCCGTGCATCCTCCTCGGGGAAGGATCTAGTCGTGTCATGTACTGATTCTTTTGTGCGTTGTTGTCTTATGACTGTGTCTGGAGAGTTTTTGTATGGTCTGGATACAAGTCCTTTATTGGGTATGCCGTCGGCAAATATTTCCTCCCGGTCTACGGGGGGGGGGGGGGGGGGGCTTTTCATCCCCTTAACCCTGTCTTTAGTGGAGCAAAATTTTCAATGTCTATGCTGTTCAAGGTACCCATTTTTTAAACTCTGTGGATCATGCTTTTGGTGTTTTTTCTGAGAACTCTTCCCCAAACCCAAGGCCATGAAGATGTTCTCTGTTCTTTTCTTCTGGGAGTTTTACCATTTTACACATGAATTTAATCAATTAATTGATTAATTGATTTTTAATATTTTATTTATTTGAGAGAGAGGGAGAGGGAGAGCCTGAGCAGGGAGGAGAGGGAAAAGCAGGTTCCCAGTGCAGGAGCCCAGGGCGGGACTGGACCCCAGGACCCTGGAATCCTGACCTAAGCTAAAGGCAGTCACTTGACCCACTGAGCCACCCAGGTGCCCCTACAGGTGACATTTGGATCTATGATCCTCCTGCTCATTTTTGTGTAGGTCAAGGTTCTTCCTGCTTCCCTCCTCTCCTTCCTCCCACACCCCCTCCCCCCGCCCTGCCCTGCCTGTTGTCCCTCCTCTCCCCCCCCCCCCCCCCTCCCGCCCCCCCCCCCCCCCCCCACCTCTTTCTATACCACTTCTTCTTTTCCTCCTCCTCCTCCCCTTCCTCCTGGTTAAATTCCAGCTTGGGGCTGCCCTGAGGAACCAGCCGTGGGCACTCGGCACACACCGTCTGATGACCGTCCTCCATCTGACTTTCTGGGGGTAAATATCTACGTGTGGCAGGGCTAGGTTCTGAGATATTTCCCAGATACTATCTTTTCTTTTAAGATTTTTTAAAAAATTTATTTGTCAGATATATAGAGAGCGAGCACAGGCAGAGCGGCAGGCAGAGGCCGAGGGAGAAGCAGGCTCCCTGCCGAGCAAGAAGCTCCATGTGGGACTCGATCCCAGAACACCGGGATCATGACCCAAGCCAAAGGCAGCTGCTTAACCCACTGAGCCCCCTGCCGCCCTCCCAGATACTATCTTTTGCCAAAGTGCATGCACCGATTTGCACTCCCACTGGCTCTGGTGAGTTTTCTTGGGCTGCACTTACTTACTCTCTCTCTCTCTTATTCATAGACAACATACTCCTCGCTGCTTCTCTGGTATTAAAAATGTCCTTTCTGCTTGGGGCACATGGGTGGCTCGGTTGGGCGGCCAACTCTTGGTTTCGGCTCAGGTCATGATCTCAGGGTCCTGGAATCGAGGCCCTGGGACTCTGTACTCAGTAGAGAGTCCGCTTGGGATTCTCTCTCCCTCTCCTTCTGCCCCCCCCCCCCCCCCCCCCCCCCCCCCCCCCCTCCCCCCCACCCCTTCTCACGTCTTTTCTGGTGGCACCTGGGTGGCTCAGTGGGTTAAGCCTCTGCCTTCGGCTCAGGTCATGATCTCAGGGTCCTGGGATCGAGCCCCACATCGGGCTCTCTGCTCAGCAGGGAGCCTGCTTCCCCCTCTCGCTCTGCCTGCCTCTGCCTACTTGTGATCTCTGATTCCGTGTCAAAAAAATAAATAAAATCTTAAAAAAAAAAAAAGTCTTGGGACGCCTGGGTGGCTCAGTTGGTTAAGCAGCTGCCTTCGGCTCAGGTCATGATCCCAGCATCCTGGGATCCAGTCCCACATCAGGCTCCTTGCTCGGCAGGGAGCCTGCTTCTCCCTCTGCCTCTGCCTGCCATTCTGTCTGCCTGTGCTCGCTCTCTCTCCCTCTCTCTCTCTCTGATAAATAAAATCTTTGAAGGAAAAAAAAAGTCTTTTCCGCTTAATGAGGAATGAGATATTTACATCATTTCCAAGTACCTCCCACTCCTCGGATGCTGGGTGTATGGCCCCTGAGGGCCATGGCTGTCCGTCCCTGGACCCTGTCCTTGGCCACAGCTGAGGTCATGCGCCGCAGAGGTGGCCCAGAGGCAACCTGGGATACCAGGTTTTCAGTGGATGAATCATTTCTTTGGAGGAGACAAGAAGTCCTCATCCAGTGGCCCCACTGCTAGTTTTACACTTTAAAGACAGGTTCTCGCACACCTGTGCTCCTGGAAGCATCCTTCCCAGCTGCCCAGGTGTCCGTCCACCGGCCGGCAGGGCAGGCTTCGGGGGCGTGGGAACGCGGCTCTGCAGGCCTCCCGCCTTGAAATTCTTCTGATGGCTCGACAAAGGCCCCGCGCGGCCCTTGAGCCCCGACCTGCGCCAGGCGGGACAGCCGCGGCTGGTGCGCAAGTCCCGCAACCGCGGGCCCGCTGTCGGGGCAGGCGGCTGGCCCCTCCGTGCCTCGGTTTCCCTGCTGGAGCGGAGGAGAGGCCCTCCCCGGAAAGACGCGGTCAGGCTGCAGGAGGGCGGGGAAGACCAGAGGCTGGCGAGCGGCGCCTGCCGGCCGCGGGGGACATGACGTCCAGGTGCGCGGACGCCGGGGCAGGGCCTCCCCCGCCTCCCCGCCGCCCACTGCCCGGATCCTGCCCCGTCCTCTGCCTGCACCGGGCCAGCCCCCACCGCGCCCTCCAGGACCGGCGCGGTCCCCTTCGCCCGGGATCGCCGGCTCCCGCCCTCGCCCCCGGTCCGGCTTCCCCGCAGCGGCCACCAGAGGGCGCCCACGAGCTCCCGAGTCAGGTTTCCTGCACCCGGCTCTGCCCACACCCAAGGCTCCCCACCTCCTGGGGCCCAAGTCCTTCCCCTGTGATCCCCTAGGCTCTGCACGACCTGACCCTGCCCTCTCCGTCCGCCCTCCCCTCCTCCCTCTCTAGCCCTCGCTCACTCTGCTCCAGACACACAGGGCCCCTGGCTGTGTAAGCCCAATGTTGCCCCAGGACCTTTGCATAGGTTATGCCCTCTCCCTGGAATGCCCTGTCCTCATGTCACTATTGTTGCCCACCCTGCCCTGCTACTCTACTTTTCTTCATAGATTAAGCCCTGGTGATAAGTGCCTGCCACGACACGAAGGGACCCAAGGACACTGTTGAGAGGACCCAGACACAGGACACATCCCACTGGACCCCACTCCCAGGAGGGCCCCAGAGGAGTCCCATTCGCAGAGAAGAGACGGTGGGTGCCGGGACTCAGGCAGGGGTGGGGAGTCCGGGCTTCGTGGGGACAGAGTCTCCATGAGGGGAGATGGAAGGTTCTGGAGACGGAGGGTGGGGGTGTGGGAGTGCTTCACACCGCTGGGCAGTGCACTTGGAGACGGTTAAGGTGGTGAATTCTGTTATGTGTACTCACCATTTTTTAAGAAGGAAAAAGGTCTGAGAGAAGATCACCGAGACAGACCCAACCTCCTCAGTTTACATAAGTAAATACAGAATGTCCAGGACGCAGGCTCCTCGGTCCCCGACCCCCAGTCAGGAGGCACGTCTGGCCAGATGCTCCAGCCCCGCAGTCTAGACGAATGAAGCGGAAGTCGGGGCCAAGTCACAGAACCTCAGAGCAGGGGGCCCTGGAGCCCGAGCAGGGCCGCTGTGGCCGCCGCACCCATGAGCTCACACAGCAGCCGGCCACGCGGGGACCAGGCAAGACTCTCCAGAGCTCGGGCGCCCCTGCAGTGCCCACCGCCCACCTGCTATGGCCAGTGAGAGGAAATAAGCCAGAGGGGGCCACAGCATTTAGGAACAAAATTTATTCCAATTTAAAACAGAATTCATTTCAGGAGAAAGATATGAAAAGTCAATTTCCATCAGCTCTCTCTGGATTAAGGGGTCAGGGCCCCGACGCGCGGAGCGGAGCCTGCTGCCCCGCCCCCGCCCCCACATGGCAGCCTTGGCCCCGGGAGGTTGGCACTGAGCTAACGGGCCTGTCCGCCAGCGCGCACAACAATACATGCATTTCAAATGACAAAAGGTTTAAAAACAGTATTTTTATATAATATTCTTCTTTAAAATAGGTTAAGGTTGAAACCGTCTGAAATCAGGACTGTATAATATACAAGTATAACCAGAGGGGGCCAGCGGCGGTCGCTCGGGGGCGCTGGCACCAGGCTGTCTCTCGGGCGAGCAGGGGATGGGGGAGCAGGGCCCCTCTGCTGGGACCTGACACAGTCGGGGCGGGGGGGATGGAGCTCCCCAAGGTGGAAAATGAGAAAAACAAATCCCACACAATGGGCGAGGGAGGGGCCCGGGCCGCCCAGGCCCCACTGGCACAGAGTGGGTCTCCGACCCTCTATGGCACACAGCAGTGTCCCCATCCTCCGGCCCTGGGCCCTCGGGGTTCCAGAAGCGCCGGGCGGGGGTGGCGTGGCGGTCCAGCCAGACTTTGGCTCTGGGGTGCTTGGCACACTGCTCCCTCCGGGAAGAATGAATACTTTGGCCCAGTCACACCCTGCGCCCCCGAGGCCCAATCCACCTCCCTTGTGATCTGGGCCTGAGAGGCGCTGAGACCTCGAGGTGCCCACCCTGCGAGGCCCCCGAAGTCCCTGGGCAGGCCCCCCCAGCAGCACCCAGGGCACACGCTGCGGACTTTGGCACGCCCCCTCCCTTGCAGGACTGTCCCCAGAGAGGACTGATCACTAGGAATGTCGCCGCCCCACCCTGCAGAACTGCCCGCAGTCGCCGCCAGCCCCCTCCTTCCTGTGACAGCGTCAGGAGAGCGCAGGGAGCGAGGCCAGGCCTGGCGTCCTGGCGTCCGGTTTGCTGTCCGAGTTGCTTCTCCTGTGGGCGGGCGGCCCAGACCAGGCTGGGGGGGGGGGGGGCAAGGCATCACTGGCAGCTCGTTCCCGCTACGTTGTGCAAATCAAAACAAAACAAAACCCACAAAAAACACTGTAGTGCTCAGTCTGCGTCAGATAAAAACGCACCCCCCCAAACACAGCCCCCACTTGTTCCCACCCTCCGAGCCCCTCAGAAGGAGGGGGCCCAGGCAAGGCAGCCCATGGCTCTGGCTCAGTGCGTGGCCGTGGCCGTGGCCAGGCCTGGAAGCCACGCGGGCGGGGCTGCGGCACCAGCAGCCGCCGGCCCTCCACGGCTCCAGGCAAAGTGCGCGTCGTGCTGCGTGCTCGCCTCCCGGGGGCCGGGGGCGCGGGGGCGCAGAAGTGGGAGCAAGGGTTTGCGCCGGAGGCCGCGCCTGGGAACCGCCGCGGGCAAGTCCCTTCTCTGCCGCTCGGGGACTGACCTGAGAATATTCTGAAAGAGCCCCCTGCCCCCACTGCTTCCAAGTTGGCTTCAAAACAGAACACATCGAAACCGACTCCCAGTCCGGCTCCCTGGGCGCAGCGGGGTGCCCACGGCCCTCGGCGGTGTCTGGACAGCAGCCTTTGGGGCCCCAGGAGAGCCCCCAGGCCTCGACGTCTCCTGACCACGGAGCCTACGCGCTGCCTTGTTTCCTCACCAGAAGCAAAGGTTAGGCACTTCCCAGGGCGGGCAGCCGAGGGCGCCGCCCACCCCCACTTCTTGGAGTCCAGGACGTCAATAACTTAGGGAGCGAGAGAAAGAGAAGTCACAGTCCTGGGGCCTCAGGGTGAAGGCCAGGAGGGGGGCGCGGGCCGGCGGGTGGCTCTGTCCCCGCTGAGCGCCGGGGGGCCGCCGGCCCGGGCTGCGGCTGCGGCGGGGGCGCGGCACTCGTGGGTCTCTTCGCTGGTCTTGTTTTTCTTTTCCTTCTTTTTCTTTTTTTCTTTTTTTTTTTTTTTAATAGAAAAAAGCGAGCCACGAGTCAAGGCCAGGAAAAGGCGGCCTCGCCGCTGACACAGGTGAGAAGGTGCACGAGGTGTATAGAAAGAAAGACGTAGGTCCCCTGATAACTGTGAAATAAAAACCCTTTGTTAAAAATATGCAAACAAAATCAACTCTTCGGCCAGCAGAGCCGGCGGCCGAGCTGTCCCCGCGGCGGCCGAGCTGTCCCCCGCGGCGGCCGAGCTGTCCCCGCGGCGGCGGCTCAGACCAGGTTGTACTCCTTGAGGTTGAGCTGCAGGATGGTGTCCTTGACGGCCGCGAACACGAAGCGGATGTTCTCCGTGTCGGTGGCGCAGGTGAAGTGGGAGTAGATGATCTTGTCGCTGTCGGGGTTCAGGTCCACAAACATCTTCAGGATGAACTCCCGGGCGGCCTGCGCGTCCCGCTGTGGCCCTGGGGAGGCGGAGGCAGGGGCGGGTGAGCGAGGCCGGCCTGCACCTGCCGGGGGGGGGGGTGGTCACAGACACCCACGGGGCGCAGACTGATAGCTGGGCGCGTGCAGAGACACCCACCGGGCACGGACAGACACAGGGATAGAGACTTGCAGTGCGAGGACTGACACCCGTGGTCTATGCACTGACACTCGCCGAGCACGGACAGGGCACTGGCCAAGCAGGGGTGTCGCCTCCTGCCTCCCCAGTGGGAGCCCCGGGGCTGATGGCCAGGCCCATAGGGGAGCTGCTGTCCCCCGAGGCCGCTGCTCTGCCACCGCCGGCCGGCCTCCACCCGGGGGCCCTCGGCCTCTCAGCCGGCAGCTGCCCACAGACACCCCGGACCACCTCCAAACTGCCGCGAGCTTCCTGCCCAGCCCCACGCCCCCCCACTGCACTCCCACGGCTTCCCCCCCAACACCCACACCCAAACACGCACGGGTGCCCACACGCGGGCACACACGGAGCCACGTGCCCCTGCTGCCCTGGCCTTGCGCACACAGCCATCGGGCCACGGGCATGTCCCTGAGGCTCTGGACTGACCAGGCCCGGACTGCCCTAGAGTCCCGTGTCATTTCCCCGTCCTGCGTGTGTGGAGGCAGCAGCGGCAAGGCCACACAGCGAGAGTGCCGGAGAGGGGCCTGGGGATGGTCCGTGCTGTTCTGGCTTCTGTTAGAGCTCAGGCTGACTCAGAGGGGAAGAGGGTCCTGGGTCACCCCCCCAGTCCCAGGGCCTCATCCCCCCCCACTCAGGCTCCAGGCAAGCAGGGACCTGGGAGCAGAGTGGCCCCGTGCACCCCTCCAGCGGCGGTGTCCACGAAGCTGCACCCCTGGGAACACAAAGACCTTCCGCTCACCGAGGTTGGGTGGGGGCGGCACTGAGGTGCGGAGGAACACGGAGGCTCCCCAGCCCCCACCGGCCGTGCCACCAGCCTCCACCAGGGTCCGCATCCCCCAATCACCACCACACGAGGCCCAGAGAGCACGGGGTGGGGGGGGGGGCGCGAGCCCGGCCCCGCCCCGGCCCCCGCGGTGCGCCGCTCACCGTCGAACTCGGGGAAGTAGTCGACCAGGTGGGAGTGCAGGATCTTGTCCTCCAGCAGGTCCTTCTTGTTGAGGAACAGGATGACCGAGGAGTTCTGGAACCAGGGGTAGGTGATGATGGTCCGGAACAGGGCTTTGCTCTCCTCCATGCGGTTCTGCGGGAGGAAGTCGTGAGCACCACGGGCGCCCAGGCCGCAGGGTGGGGACGGGGGACGGGGGACGGGGACCTCACCTCGTTGTCCGACTCCACCAGCACCTGGTCGTATTCACTCAGGGCCACGAGGAACATGATGGACGTCACATTCTCGAAGCAGTGGATCCACTTCCTCCGCTCAGACCGCTGACCCCCCACATCCACCATCCTGCAGGAAACGGGGGGCTCAGCGCCGCTGTCCCCAAACCAACCCCTGCCACCAACAAGGCCGGCGTCTGCTAGAGCCTGGAAGGCCCCCGAGTCTGTGAGAGCCAGCAGAGCCCCCGCGCCCGCATGTGCCAGAGCCAAGAGGACACGCCGCCCCCAGCAGCCGCGCCTGACGGAGGAGTCACAGGACGGGAGTCCGCGAACCCGGCGCTTACGGGGACCAGATACAGGCCAACCCCTGGACCCGAGGTCCCACATCTGGAGACCCAACCCCTCGCCTGGGCTACATGCACGACCGTCGGCCAAGCACCATCCGTGGAACGCAGCAGAACGAGATGAACCGAGGACGCCCGCACGCCACGCCGGTCCCGCCTCGCCACCGAGGGGGTGGCCCACGGAGCGACACGCTTCCCCTGCTGCCAGGAGCAACTGCAGGTCGCAGCTCCCGCTGGCACGAAAAGCACATGCCATCTGATAGTCCGGAGGCTGGGCTCCTGGGCAGAGGGGGCAGCCGGGGGACAGGAGCCGCACAGACACGGGGCAGGGGCTTGCCGCCTGCTACGGGGCAGCTCCTCGGCTTTCTGCGATGTGGGAAGACACTACTTTTTAAAAGACGCCAAGAGCAGGCAGGCAGGGTGGCCCACAGGAGGCAGGGGACCCCAGCCAGGCCCTGCCAAGGGTGGGGGGTTGGTGGACATCAGGGTCGCCCGGGGCACAGCCAACACCAGTGCGGCCGCTTGGCGGGGCTTGCCCCGAGGAGACTCCACCAAGCACAGGCGGACGGTGGACGTGCCAGGACACCGAAGGGACGGCCGGGTGGTGACAGGAGAGGGAGGTGATGGGCCAAAGGCCCCATGTGAGGCCTTAAGGACCGCAGCAGCTGTGGCCGGTCTGGGGCATGCCACAGGGGCAGACAGGCACTGGGCCCACGGCCTTTCTGGGCCACATGTCTCTCCAATTAAGGTCCCCTGTCCGGGACCAGGTTCATCTCCTCACATGGCCAGGGCAGCTGGGCCATGACCCAATCCCGCTCCGGTCAGGGGACCCTATGGGCGCCCAGCTAGGGAAGGGACTGGCCGGCAAGGGACTGGCAGTGCCAGAGGGTGTGGACCCACGACAGAGCCAAGTGCAGACTGGGAAGGGGCAGCAGGGAAATCCCACCGGGAGGAGGTGACACGCACAGCCTGAGCTCACAGAGGGGAAGGGCGGGGGCCGGGCACTCCGGGCAGAGGACCAGCAGGCAGAGGTGGCGCCGCAGTCAGGGGGAGGCCCGGGGGAGAGCCCACACGGGGGCTGGGGGCGTGCTCGGCCCAAGCCCCAGCCTGTGCCCCACAGGCCTCAGCTCCGAATTCAGAGGTGGCAGCCCCACCAAGGACCCAATTAGACAAGAAAGAAAACCCAAACCCCGAACCCTCACCAGGAAAACGCACATCGGACCCGCACAGGGCGGGGGCGTAAGGCTTCCGAGGCTCCAGGGACTCACACAGGGATCTGGCAGAGGCCCAGCTGGTGAGGGAGGGTGCAGGGGGCCAGAGGGGCACCCGGCTCTCTCCCGGCAGGTCCCTGTCGTGGGGGGGGGAGTCTCAGGCCAAAGGCTCCTCAGTGCTCTCCAGAGCCGACGCTCCGAGGCCACAGGGCAGAAGCCATGGCCAGCGACAGCTGCCACAGCTGCCCACCCTTCTGGGACCCCTGCTCCACCAACTCCTTCCCCAGCGGGAGCCTAAGCAAGGAAGCGGGGGCACCATGATGGGGTGCTGCGGGGCCCTCCCGGCCGGCAGACAGGACCCGCCCCTCCTGGGCCTCTGGGCACCGGGCTGAAACCTTTCCTTCAAACTCAGTGCCCCAGAACCCGGGGCTGAGTCCCCGCGGATGTCATCAATTAAACGACACCAGGCTAGAGTGGGGTGGCCCTGCAATCACCAGAGGGAATTCCGGACACAGACACACAAAAACAGGCCGTGTGACCGCGGGGGCAGGGATGCAACGGAGACACAGAGGGCGGCTGACAACCCCGGGCAGCTGGGAGGCACGGGGAGCCGGAGACGCCCCTCCCCGCCTCCAAAGGAACCGGCCCCACCCACGCCCTGATCCTCGGCTTCTGATGCTGGGACCACAGAAATGCCTGTGGCTTCAAAACGCCCATCTGTGGTCACGCGCGGTGGCCCCAGGCGACACGCTCCCCCTCACCACCCAGCGGCTCCGTGGCCTCACTGCATGGCGGGGCCCGTGTCCTCGAGGATGGCCCAGGTCTACCCAGGCCACACCCCCTGCCAGGACGGGGCCCCGTTCTGCCCACATGCCAGGAACCCCCATGGGCCCAGGAACCGGAGTCTGGAACCACCCGTCACCTGGCTCCGCACGGGTCCCCAGGCCCCTCTACCACCTGTGGCACCCGCAGCTCCGGCCCAACTCCAGACCCCCTGCCCCACCGACACACCCTGGCGCCCTGCCCCAGCCACAGGCTCGTCACAGAGGTCCCCCAGAAGGCCCTCCCCTCCAGGCTGGCTCTGGCCAGAACCGCCATGGCCCTTACTGCTTCCGGGACATGGCTCACTGCAAAACCTAGCGACATTCACGAGTCTATCTCCCGTCCTGGTTCGGAAGCTCCCCGAGAGCAAAGACCGAGACCCAGCCAACCTGTCGTGGTCCCCACCGCAGGTGCGAACAGCCACCACCATGGCGCACGGCACCCACAGCAGCCCCGGCGCATGGCCCCCCCGCATGGCCCCCCCGTGCACGGCCACCCCGGCACATGGACTCCCCGCACACGGCCACCAGGCCACAAGTACCTGAAGATGATGTTCTCCAGGTCGAAAGGGTACTCGATGATGCCAGTGGTGGGCACACGGACCCGAAGCACGTCTTGCTGGGTGGGCAGGTAGCCCGAGGTGGCGATGCGGTCCACGTCAGCCAGGTAGCTGCGACACAGAAGGCACCGGGTTGCGCGGGCTGGCAGGCAAGGCAGGGGATTGGGGGGGGACGGCCCGGCCACTGTGGTCCCTGAGCAGCAGGAAGGGGCCCAGCGCTGAGCCTCACCAGCTGGGGCGGAACAGCCGGGAGCACTCGGGATAAGGTGGACCCAGGACCCTGCAGAGGCCTCCCCGCCCCGCCCCGGCTCTCATGGGACAGAAGTCAGGCTGGCTCCGGGGGACCCCCACGGGGCTACCCGAGGACAGCCGCGGCAGCGGGAGAAAGGGGACTGGCCGGGCAGCCGGGCTGCAGCCTCGCTTCTCCAGATGAACGTCCCTGCTCTGGCACCGGCGTGGGGTCAGAGAGGGGCCCACCAACGCCGTCAAGCACGCCCGGCCCTCCGGCCCTGAGCAGCGTCCCCGAGCCCCCCGTGGCCTACTCACTACTTGGCGGAGTCGGAGAGCTGGTACTCCCGCCGGCGGTCGTAGCACTCCTGGATGCCGGGGTCGTCCCACAGGGTCTTGATGGCGTGCACATAGCGGTGCTCGAACGTCGTCACCTTCTCCACGTCCACCTCGCGGATCAAGAGCGCGTTGGCCTGCGGGGAAGGAGGGAGAGCCGTGGGCTCGCCGGCGCCTGGGCCCCACGGGGCGCCCGACCAAGCGGGGACCTCCGCCCCAGAGCAGCACGGAGCAAGAGGGAGCCGCAGGGGCTGTCCCTCAGTGGGAGGTCCCCGTGCCAGACCCCGGGAGTGAGGGGGCTCCTGGCACCAGGCCGCGCGGCTGTGTGCCCCACACGTGTGCCCCAGTGTGGGGGCGGCAGGCGGCATGGGAGCAACCACGTAGACGAAGAAGCAGACTCCGCGAAAAGTGACCGAGGGTCAGACCCAAAACAAAACAGGCACCGCAATGAACCCACCCCCGCAGCAGCCCCCCGCCCCGTTTCGCAGGTGAGGCAACAGGACCACCTCCGATGTCCGTCGGGCCTGCACCCCCACCCCCGGCCCACGGCTCCTCAAACCCCAGCAACCTCTGAAGGGAGTGGGGGCAGGGCAGGGCGCTGGCCGGGGAACCTCCGGGGCTCGAGACTCGGGAGACCCCGCTTGTCCACGTGCCTGTCGGGACAGGGCAGCCCAACCGGCCACAGCGGAGGGTCTGGGGAGACACACCTGGGCAGAAGCCGAAATGGGGAGTGGGGGAGCCCTAGCCCGCGCTCTGAAAGCCAGGAGAGATGCCCCGCACCGGTGCCTGCAGCCGTGGCCTCCAGCCCTCACCTGCCCCACAGTCTGGACCTGCAAAGGCCGACGCCGGCCCAGGAAGACACCCCCAGCTGTTGACGTGTGACAGCCTCGAACACCCCAGAGGACAGTGCCTTCGGCTTTGTGGCCCCAGCTCCGTCCCTGTACCCAATGCCATCAGGGACAACACGTCAAGGAGCAGGTACCGTGTGCAGCAACAACACCGTATGGACCAAAAGAGGGAGCCGTGGGCGGCCGCTGCGAGACACGGAGGGACACGGATGGTCCACACACCGGCCTGCGGTCGGACGCTGCAGCGGACCCCAGCCGAGCACACAACCCAAACCCCGCCCCAGACGGCCGCCCACCCAACACCGGGCCCGGCTGGGGGTCCCTGGTCATCTGTGACCTGGGGACAGAGGGAAGAAGGTGCCAAATGGAAATGTAGCAGTGGCCTGGCGGACGGCCCTTCTTAAGCCTGAAAGCGAACGGATTCACTGAACGCGCCCTGTGTAAGTACGGACTCCCGTGCCTCACATCAGCCCAGGGCAAACCTCCAGGGCTGACCAAGAAACCCCCAAAATCAGATCTACAAAAGCCAAGCCAAGAGGGGCCACCAGCGAGAGCCCACTGCCGCCCGGCCGGGGGCACACTGCATGGAGGGGCCGGTGGCTCCTCGCGAGGGCAGACCCCCTGCTGCCCTGTGAGTCCCCGTCTCCCGGGGACACGGCCGGGGCAGTGGCGACAGGTGTGCACACAGATGCTGCACGTGAACGTCACCGCGGCAGCCGTCCAGGAGCCAAATGCGGAAACCCGGCGCCCGTCCGCGGGCGAGCGGATGTGCACAGCACGTCCACCTGCACACGGAGCGTGACGCAGCCCTCGGGCGCCGGACCGACAGACGTGTGAGAACAGCCGGAGCAGGAGCGAGGCCCCCGCACAGCCCCGAGGACGGACCCCGAGCCCACGACACACAGGAAGGGGACCAGACACAGGAGGCCACATGGAGTGTGAATCCACGCGTGCGACACACCCTGACCAGGCCCCTCCACGGACAGGAAGGGGCTCATGGGGGCTGGGGGCTGGGGGAGGGGCGTTGACAGGTGACGGGGACCTGGGTGCCTGGTGGTGATGGAATGTTCTGGAACTAGACAGAGGTGATGGCTGCACAGCTGTGTGTGTCAGAAAGCCGTGAACTACACACTATGGGGAGACCTGCCCCGTGAGTGACTCTGGTCTCGAGGAGCCGTTACTCTGGAAACAGGAGGGGAGAGGCCCTGCCTACCGGGAGGCACACGGAGCGGACACGGCGCTGAGGGCTCCCGGCCGGGAGGACCGAGGCGCGGTGCCCGGCCGGGAGGACCGAGGTGCGGTGGGGAAGGCAGGTGCCGGCGGGTGCAGGGCGGGCCCCAGGCCTCACCTTGTTCTGCTCGTACTTGTACAGGATCTTCAGGGTCTCCATGGCGCGGATCATGGCCTGCATGGCCGTGAAGATGTTCTGGTACACGAGCTTGGTGAAGCCGCGCTTGTCCTCCTCCGAGTAGCCCGCCCCGTGGATGATCCGCATCTGCTTGATGAACGTGCTCTTCCCGCTCTCGCCGGTGCCTGCGGACAGGGCCGTGTGAGCGCCAGGCCGGAGCCCGCCCCCGCCTCCTCGTGGAGCAGGGTCACTAGGGGTCGGAGCCCGGGGACTCGGCGCTCAGGGGGCCGTGGGGCACCCTTGGCCAGCAGCGGCCGCTCTGCAAGGGGCGTCCCCACTACGACCTGGTCACACCCCAAAGCGGACGGCCCTTTGACCCAGCGGGAAACCGAGGCCCAGCGTGGGCAGGGGGTGTCTGCAGGGCACCCAGCACTGAGGTGCGGAGCAGGCGGGTACCCCAGGCGTCCAGCCCGGTCACACGGCAGACGACGGGCCTCCACACGCACTCCGCGCCCCAGAGGCCGCCGTGAGGCGCCGCCGTGCGTCTCCGCCAGGCGCCATGGCCTCCTTGACAGCCAGGCCCACCGGCCCGTAGGACCTGCCCACGCCCACGGTGGACGCCCACGGTGGACGGCACGTCCAGTCTGGCAACGTCTCCGTGGACTCCAACCACACTCCTCATCCAGGGCCCCACGAGGGTCACCTTCACTTTGGGGCAAGAGTTCAGTTCTGCACGGAAGCCAGGGTGGTCTGAGGACAGAAGCTGTCCCTCCCCGTTAGCTGAGACCTCACAGACCCACCCACCCGGACGAGTCCTAGACCCGCAGTCCACGCACGGAGGCCCCCAGCTACCCCTGAGCCCGGTGTCTGCTCCCTCCCGTCCGCCGGTGCACATGGTGTCGGACCCCCTCCCTCTGCAGGCGTGAGGGGTGCGGGGCTCACCGGGCTCTTCCAGGCCGCACGCTGACCCCCACCTCAGCCTCGAGGGGTCGGGGGATCGGCCGACAGGCGGGAAGGCCCGGAAAGCGGCCACCCATCCACTGTGCCCTCACCCAGCCCCGCCGGCGCCCTGAGCCACGCGCTCTGCTCCGCTCCCGCTCCCCCACAGTGCGGCCCGGCAGCCCCTCCCCACGCTGGTCCAGGGGCCAAGCGGCACAGGGTCTTCCATGCCACACAGCTGGGCCCCAGGTGGAGACGGACCCCTGCAGGATGGCGGGCTAGACTCCTCGACTTGCTTCCAGCTGGCAGAGCAGGACAGACGACGGATGTCGCTTCCGAGACTGGGTCACAAGACGCACGGTGGCCTGTGCCACGCTGCCCGGCACCACGGGCAGAGGGGGATGGGAAAGGGCAGCCGCCAGGCCGTGAGGACTGCAGCAGCGCTGGGGACAGGGCCACGGCTACTCCAACCACGGGAGGGACCCGGAGCCCGGGTGGCCCAGACCCCGGACCCTCGGAGACTGTCCGCCGTGGGAGGCCGAGCTGGGGAGCGAAGTGACAGCAGAACAGGAGACAACGTCCAATGTCCAAGCGCGCGTGGCCTCCGACGGCCGCCCGGACCCCCCTGCTCACAGGCTCAGAAGCCCCCGCCTCACCGCACCTGCTGCCGAGGCTTCCTTCCGCCCCGCGCCCCCGTCAGCCCCGTGGCTGCCCACGTCCCTGCACGGCCCGGGCGGGGTCCTCCGTGCGGCCGCTGCCGGCTCCCACACCCGTGACGTGGACTGCACTCCAGAAGGCCCCGGCACCCCGCGGGCAGGCAGCCCTCCCAGGCCCCTGGAGTTGTGACCGTGGCCCGAAGGGGAAGCCCGTCTGCAGGCGTCTGCCGCTGGCCTGCTCGACTGACCACGGCCTCCGGGACAGACCAGTTCCGTGGGCCTCACGTGTCCCCCGATCCTGCAGCCGGGAGGCACTCGGTCCACACCCGAGGGACCGACCACACTCGGGGAGACCTGAGCCCCAGGGGCCTGGGCTGTCACGCCCGCGCCTCTCTGGTGCTTTCACCAACTGCCGCGGGGCGTTCCCGGGATAAGCACAATGACCGTGGGTCCATCATCAAGGAAGGTGGCTGCCTTCGCGCCATCCCCTGTCTGTCCTACTTCAGACGACTCACCTCTGCTCTCCAGGTGACACAGGACACCTGCTCACTCTGACCGACACCCCTGAGAGTTCCAGGGACAAGAAGAAGTGGAAGGGACGTGCACAAGACTCCACATATCCCCAGAGGGACCCACACTGTGGGGACTCCAGGAATGCAATTTCCAATGCAGTTTCCTCTTGACCCGGATCTGTGCCCCTGGGTCTGTCCCTCTTGGCGCTGTGGACCCCAGGCACAGTCATTCTTCTGGGGGTGCAGCGGAATGTCCCGGGTACTGCAGGGGGCTGAGCAGCGTCCCCAGCCCCAGCCCAGGATGCCTGGAGCACCACTGGTGTGCCAAACACAGACCTTCCCAGATACCGTCCAGGGTCCTCTGTGAGGCAGGATGGCCGAGGGTTCGAACTCGTTTTCGACAAAACTCTGTTACAGAAAGGAAACCGCCCCGCCGGTCCGTCAGGCCATGTCCGTCTCAGACAACGGCCGAACAGATGCACACACGCGAGCCAAACCCCGAGACACAGCCCACGGGTCAGGCCAAAGGGGAGACGAGGCAGGTCCCAGGCGGAGGCCACTCGCCACTGGGAAACGCAGGCCACGGCTCTCGCCACAAGGGGTGGGGAAGACCCACCGAAGAGGGTCTGCGAGCACGTCTGGTGGGAAAGGGACTGGCCTCACCCCCGCTTTTCAAAAAGTAACTGGGAGGCACCACTGGTTAAGCTCTACTCTTGGTTTCGGCTCAGGTCGTGATCTCAGGGTCAAAGATCGAGCCCCAGGTCAGGCTCTGCGCTCTGGGTGGTCAGCCTGGGCTTCTGTCCCTCCGTCCGCCCCTCGCCCTCAAGTGCGTGAGCTGCTCTCTCAGAAAAATAAACCTTGGAGATAGAAACAGCCCCCGCTGTACCACTCCAGGGGCAGTGCACGCCCGCGGAGGGGTCGCGCACACGCACGCAGTGGTGTCGGTCAGCGTGACGCCTGCCCTGGGCCCCAGGAGGCCATGGAAGGTGTGGGAGGCACGTCTGTGAAGCGGCCCCCGGCCTGGCCAGAGAGAGGGTCAAAGGGAAACGGGCGTCTGGGGCACCGCCCTAAAACTGAAGCCTGACATGCGGGATCAGCCGCGGGAGATGTCAGGGGGTCCTGGACAAGGGGCATGGCCGAGGTCACGCGGCGTCTGGTCTGCAAAAGAACCAAAACGCAGACACACGGCGCGGCCGTGGGAGGTGACGGGTGTGCGGCCTGACCTAACGGAGGTGACCGTCCCCCGGCACCTCCACGTATCAAATCCGTGGATCACACCCCACGAACTCGCGCGATACTCATGTCAATCAAATGTCGATCAAGCGGGAGGGGACGGAGGATGCCAGCGGGCACAGCAGGCACCCGTCTCGGTCTGATCAGTGACCCCGCCCGGGGCAGCCACCCCTCTGCGGGGAAGGACAGAGAAGGGAGGCGTGGGGGGGCGGAGGCAGGGAGACGCCACCCCGGGAGGACAGAAGCGCGTCTCACGGTGGGTGCGCTCCGGACCAACGTCAAGGCCAGGTGCACGGGCGTGGCGGGCAAGGGGGCCCTCCACCCTGGCACAGGCCAGGCCTGCTGCCCACGAGGCGCTGGGCCATCGCAGCGTCCGGGAGGGAGGGAGAGAGACCAGGAGACTGGGCTCGGCGCAAGGCTGAGTCGGCCAGAGCAACCCAGTTAGCTTTCCAGATGCCCTGCTTCCCGGGCCAGCTGAACCACGGCCATATCAGTCATCTGGGAGCTGGGACTCAGGCCTCTGACAGGATCCCTGGCCCCGGGAACTGCCGCATGTGACCCAGTGTCCACCTGCCCAGAAGGGTCTCGGGGCAAGGCCTGCCTGGACCTTATGGCCGGGCCCCCGCAAGCCGCCGCTCACCCGCCCCCTGGGGCCCGGCCACCCCTGCCCTCGCCTCCCGTTGGGCTCTCTCCTACAGACACGCGTGGGGCCCTGGCCCTCCGCCTCCGGCCTCCAACTCAACCTGCCTGACCCTCGGTCACGCCCCCCCGCAGAGACCTGGTCCCACGTGCCCTTCCAGCTCAGAGCCCTTGACGGCTGCCCAACAAGTAGAAAAGCAAGCCCCCTCCAGCTGAGATATGGGAGGCTCCCAAGCCTGAGCCTCACTATGCGCACAGGCCCCCGGCCCCGCCGGCGCAGCTGCCCCGGACGCACGAGCTCCCGAACCGTGCGCTCAGCCAACACCGACGTCCACGCCAGCACATGTGTGACCGTCAGAGCAGCGTTCCCAGAGCCCGAGACGTGGCGTCGGCCCAGGGGTCCTTCAGTCCAGGCAGATGGTCACAGCAATGGCCCAGCCGTACCGCGAGGTGCTGCACAGCCCCGAAAAGGAGCCCCGTGGACACAAGCGACAGCCGGATGGGGCCCAGGGGCCTCTGCCATGCGGGAGGGCGTGGAGGACATGCTGCTGGGGGTGGTGTGGAGAGAAGGATGACAGGAGGGTCCCTGCTGTGGGGGGACGCATGCACCGGGACGAGTGGTGAAACCCCAGCCCCTCCTCGGAGGGAACCGTGGGGCTCCAGGTTCCAGCTGTGCACATCCCACCGCCGCGCTGCCTGGCGTTCACAGACACATCCGCGGCCCCCACCCGACCCGGAAACAGCCTTCCCAGCATGACTGGCACCTCCTGCATAGAAACTCAAGCTCCCGCCTCCAAGAAGCCCCCCAGCAGCCGGCACCGCACCTGATCCTTCTCCAGAGGACGCCAGCCCAGCCGCCCCTCCGTGAGGTCTGCCCCTCCCGGTGTGCACACTGGGCTGGGGCTCTGCTCGCAGCCCCCGCCCCCGGCCCCTAGCACAGGCCGGCTCATGGAAGGCGCAGCACGAGTGTTTTATGAATGAGTGGAATGAACTTGGTCCCAGCCCAACGCGCTGGCTCGTCAAGCATCCCCCACGGGGCCTCCGCACCCCTGCGCCGGGCAGGGGACTCGATGGGCCGTCACTCCAAGAGCAGGGCCCTAGCATACAGGCCAGCCTGGCGCCTGCCCCGCGGGGTCAGTGGGACACAGCAGGGGCAGGGAGCCTGTGGACGCCCTCTGGGCACGCTCTGACACATCCCCCTCAGGAGTGATGTGTGCCCAGCAGAGACCAGCTGACGAAGATGGAGGAAAGCAGAAACCACTGTCCCACCCTCTCCAGGGTGGGGGCTGCTGGGGAGAAGGAGTCCGAACCCAAGCCCCAGGCGGGCAGGGAACGGACTCCAGAGGCCAAGGGCCGGGGCCTCTAGGGCAGGAAGCTGGTCTCATCTCCCTGAGACTCAAAGTAAGCCACGGAGCCCTGGACCCCAGGGGCAGGCAGCCAGGCTGCCCATGACTGTGGGGTGTGGGTGAAGCCAGTAGCCGCCAGGACCATGGAGAGACAATGAGAGCCCCCCGGGGACCTGGGACTCCTGAAATCCAACAGGGACCTTGAGCTGTCTGGACAGGCCTGAGATCACCGACGGGACTCGGATGGCGGTTCCTGGCTCCTCCCTTGTCACACGCCCCTACGCACTCATTCATTCGGTGACAGAGCTGTCACGGCACTGCCTCTGGGGAGGTGCAGGAACTGAAATGCAGAGAGGGTGGGTGGCTTGGCTGAGGTCACGCCACGAGCGACCTCCACACAGAGCCACCTGGCCTGGGTGCTTGGGCGGAGCACCCCTCCGGCAGCAGCGGCTCCTGAGAGAGCACAGGTGCCGGGGGCAACCCCCCCCAGGAGGGAAGGGCGCTGGACACCCAGCCGTGTCAGCGGGGGCCTCCCCTTGACAGTGGCCGCCCTCCGGGTAGGCCACCACGCCTATTGTACCCGAGGCCCAAAAGTGGGAGTGGCTGTCCCTGCTGGTTTGGGTGGGTGTCCTTCACCTGGCCCATGTCTTCTGAGCCCACACTTTTGTCCCCAGGTTCCTACTGCCGCCCTTCCCGGGGCACCCAGGCAGCCGGGGTACTGTAACCCCCCCCCCCCGGTCCGGCCCAGCCCCCCATCCACCCAGCTGAGGCGTGGGGACAGAGCTCACGACACCTCCTCGGAAGTGTGGCTGAGGGTCAGAGAGACCCTCAGGAGCCCGCCGGCCCCCCGCTGACACTCTCGCCCCAAGGGCCTCCTTGAGCGGCCTGACCCATCCGCTCCCGCCCGCTGCTCCCGACACGAAGCCCCGAGCTCCCACCCGGCCCACTGGAGGGGTTTACGCTGCCCCCCCCGCCCCGCACTGGGCACCACCAGCCAGCAGCAGCCGGAAACCGTGAGGAGGAAGGACATCCTGACTCCCTCACCTCTGACGACCAAGCTTGAGACAGGAGGCCCTGCTCAGGCACCGAGGGTTCTGCTGGCCAGGACGGACCATCCCGGGGGCACCCCCTACCCCGACTGACCCTCGCAATCATTCTGGAAGGTCACCGGGATTCTCTCCATGTCACGGGAGTCAGACGGGAGCAGACACCGCATTCCAGCACTTTCTGGCTCGGCCCTGGTGGGGCATAACGCCTCCCAGGGCGGTCGTGGTGGCTTTCGCAAGGGGCTGCCACTAGCAGTGACCAGACAAAACAGCTCCCTCTACCTGCTGAGTGCCCGCCGTGGCCCACGGGCGTCCATGGCACCATCTCACTTAACCCCATGACCATCTTTCGGGCCCAGGGCGCCATCCCACGGGATGGACGGGAAGCAAGGCTGGAAGACACAGCCTCACCCCAGAGCGAGTGTGCCCGAACTGCTCCGAGCCGGCTCCACGGGAGCCAGCCCCCCCCCCACGGCAGGAGGGCCTCACGAGGAAGGCGGCTGGAAGCTGTGTCCCCAGCGGCCCCGTCTGCTTACATCAGAGCAGAGCGCCGCACACACGGTGGCAACGGGCATGCCCGCGCAAGGAGTCGTGCATCCCGGCGGGCTGCGAGCGGGGGCAGCGGCGGTCCACGTCACTCCCACCCCACTTCCCTGGGGGCTTCGAGTCCCACTAGCTAACTGGTCACGGATAGCTCTGCCCTGGGGGCCAGGCTGGCGGGGACCCGGAAGCGGGGAACCGCGGCAGGAACCAGCAGGAGCCCTGCAGCAGGTGAGCAGGGGGACCAGGACGACCGGTCAGACGCCCTCCGGAGGACAGACACACGGGCCCCCTAGGAAGACAGGGAGGCCCTCCCGGAGCACAGCAACTACAAACCCCTGTGAGTGGGGCCACAAACTCCCCGAACCAGCGAGCCTGGGGGCTGGGGCTGGGGTCCTCTGGGAGCAGCCTGAGTCCTGCCAAGCCCCCCACCGAGGAGCGCCCCTCGTCTCCCCCCCAGCTGTCAGGGCCCCGGGCAAGTAGGCCACCAAGGCTGCATGTCCTCAGTTGACAGGCCACCGCCACCGGCCGGGACAGCAGCAACCAGCAGGGCACGAGCGTGGCGACCACTCCTCCCGCTGCCCGATGGCCATCAGGCTCTGGCCACCCCGCCCACCCGGGGCTGAACTTTGCACCCTGCGCCATCTGGGACGGAGAGAGACAAACACCACCCACCCTCCTCCCCGAGTGCTCCTGGAAGCTCTGTCTGGCTTCACGGCTGCGCCCCAGACACCCGGGGCCGCCCGCCACAATGCCCGGGGCCACGATGCCGGGCTGCTCAGAGCAGGGCTCCACCGCAAAAATACGAAAGTGAAACCTTCTGCGGTCGAGTATCCAAGACAGAACGCTTCCTCACCGCCCACCGCAGCGACCAGCCCACGAGCGGTCCCGGGCACGCAGGGAGGGGGCAGAGCAGGAAGCAGGGAGAGATCACTGTGCCAGCGGAGTTCGGAGGCTGGGCCGGGCCCCAGCAGCCCCCGCGACCCCAGCGACCCCAGCGGCAGGACACACCCGGCAGCTGAGCCCAGGGGGCCCCACGCTAGCTGACCTCTACCAGGCCCCACGGCAAGGCGGGGAGAGAGCTGTGGGCGGGCGTCGGCATCCTCCGGGTTCACGCAGGGAAACTGAGGGAGGGGAGACCTCAGGGCAATTCTGCGACACTTCCAGACACTGTCCCCAAAGAAAGAGGACCATTTGGACAAAAAAACAAAAAAAAACAAAATTTAAATTCGGGGCACATGGCACATCCTGGGGGAGGTCACGGTCCTACCACAGCCCAGGGGTAACCCAAGGGGGCACGAGAGGCTCCCCGAGGGGGCTTCCCGCTCTCCCAGGCAGCAGGAGATGCAGCCCCGCCCCCCCTGCCCGGAGCCAGCACCGCCGGCAGGGTCCTCCGAGCCTCCAAGCACTGGGAGGCGCGCCCTTCCCACCGCGGCCACCACACCCCATGCCAGATTCCGGGCCTTTTCACTGCGCTTTGGGGGCCGGCGCAGCCGACAGGAAGCCTGTGGAACTGACCGCCCTGCTTTATTTAGAAGTCCCAGAGCCGCCGGCCGGGCCAGCACGCTGCACCCCCGCAGTAACACGGTTCCCATGAAGACCGGTTTTCAGACAGGAAGCCTGCCCTAAGGAACAGAGAAGGCGCCTCCGCCGTGGTTTTCTACCAAGTGACAGACCCACGACAGCAAAAGCCTCGCCCAGCAGAGGTCACAGGAGGCAGAAGCCAGCCAGGCCGGCCTGGGACCCCTGTCCAGGAGCTCCTCACCGGGTCTGCGGCCCCCCCCGCTCCCCAATCTAGAGTTCTCTTCCATAAAATGGGGGGAACCGTAGCTAGTTCTCAGGACCGCAGATCCGGGGCCTGGCAGGGCGCACTCGCTGCCCGGCCGTGCTCTCTACTCCCGTCCCCAAGCAGACAAAAGCCGAGCAAGACCCCGCCTGAACAACAGCACCTACAGAGCCGGACGCCTGCCTTCTACATGTTCACACGCACAGTGCGAACCCCGTGCACACACACACGCGTGCACACACACGGCTTTGCACACACACGCCCGTGCCCACTCTGTAAGCAGGAAACAGCCAACAAAACAACGTGCACGGTCTACACCCCAGCTCTACAAAGCGCACCTGAGACCCTGTACTCCCGTGGGGCACCGGCTGGCGGGGGGGGGGGGGGGGGGGGGGGGACAGGTCCCAGACGGGGGCGATTCTGTCTCCAGGGCACTCCAGGCAGTACCGGGGACGTCTGTGGCTGTCACCACCGTGGGTGCTCCTGGCGTCCAGTGGGTCGGGCCAGGGATGCTGCTCAGCCCCCCACTCCAGCCTTCACGCCCGTCTTCCTGCCGCAGACCCCCCCCTTTGGACCTGCAAGCTCACTTCTTCCTCCTCTTCCCACTGCCCCCCCATACTCAGAACAATCCCCTGAAACGGGGGCATGACTCCCCATAGCGCAGGCTGGCAGGGAGAGAGCCAGGTGCCTCTCTAGGGTCACAGGGCAGCGGCAGTGCGGGACCAGAGACAGGTGGTGCTGCTGTCCACACCCCCTCCCCCAGGCAGGCACTGGGACCCTTTGGGCAGGTGGCCCCGCTGGGTCTCTCAGTCCAGGGAGACTGGAGACACACACCAAGGCTGCAGGAGCGTGAGCCGTGCACTGCTCCCGGAACCCCATGTCCATCCAAACCTCGGGTGCAAAGGGCGAGTGGCGGGGCATCCAGAGGCTCACAGGCCCTCTGGCAGTATCCTTAACACGCCAATCACTTCTCTGGTCCCCTTCCCATAATAAAGTCCGCGTCATGCTGCAAAACCAGCCACAGCCACGCCAGCCTCCCCAGAGGCCCCCCAGAACCCACTGCAAGTCTCCTCCAAACTCGAAGCTTACTCTCTGCCTGGATTTTCTGCAAAGCTGGCGTATTTTATAGTCTTTGGGTAAACTCAACGCGTCTGTTTAAAAAAAAAAAACAAAACACAAAACAAGGAAGATATTTCATCAAACGGAGGGCCCAGCAGGGCCACTGCAGCCAGGAGAAGCAAGGCATTCCCGCCAAGACCAGCGGCCACGGCCACGGCTCGTTCCCCGGCAGACGCGGCCACGGCCACGGCTCGTTCCCCGGCAGACGCGGCTCCTCTGGACGGCCCCCACCCCGCAGCACAGCCCTCTGAGCCAGCGCCTCCTCCCACCCTGGGCCCGGCCACGCTCCTCTGAGGGCGTGTGAGCACTTCCAGCCTTCCCTGCAGTGCGGGAACCGAGCAGAGCTCAGAAGGGCAGGGCAAGGGTTTCTGTTTTGTAAACGACCTTCCTGCCTTGAGCAGTAGAGTCCTTCAACAACCCTCCTCTGGGCGACAGCACTTTGCCAGCAGCTGGGCCGACGTGCTCCCTACAACAGGTGTGCCCTGGGGAGACGAAGACTGGGACCCTGGTGACCGGGACAGGAATCTTCCCCAGGACGGGGAGGACCCGGGAGAGGGGCTCCCTGCAAGACGAAAGGAATGGGTTTGGGGAAGGGTGATGAGCTGGCCGGCTCTGAGGACCCCCGCCCCAAACGGGAGCCCTGAGGGAAGGAAGGGCTGTCCTCTCCCGCAGGTGGTGGGGATGGGGTGCTCCGGGGGGACAGACCCTGCGAGTGCGAACAGCGCTCCACCTGCTGGGAAGAACCAAGGCGAGATCCTGGGAGGTGAGGGGGTACGGCTGGTGGACTGCAGCCCAGAGGTCTGGCCCTGAGCAGATGCAGGGCCAGCGAGAAGGGGACATCCCGCAGCCCAGGGAGGAAGGGCCGGCTCTGCACGGGCAAGGGGCTTGCGGGCTGAGAAGTGGCATAGGACCCGCGCTCCAGGGTTCTGGGGAGCCCCCACCCCCGACAGTGGGGGCAGGGGTCCTCGGTGGAAGGTGCGGGGCCCTAATCTGGGCAAGAGGGGCAGGGCCGTCCCCACGCCTGCTGTGCACACAGAAGCCCGGCTGGCTGGCCCCGGGGGGGACTCCGGAAGCCCCGCACGGGCAGCGCAGGCACGGCTGACCCTGGAGGCGCCCGGGCTGACCCGCGCAGCACCGGCAGGGCCGACCCCCGCCGCACACCTCCCCCAGGGGCCGGGGCTGGCGGGGGCCGGTCCCCCCGGAGCCCCGCGCGCGCTGCGGACGGCGCGGGCGGGGAGCGGCCCGGGCGGCGGGCAGCACGGCGGGGGCGGCCGCGCCCGGCCCGCGCCCACACCCGCGCCGCCCGCG
>NC_081558.1:2144678-2180408 GCF_022355385.1 Mustela nigripes | reverse complement strand
AGGTTGCGCCGACGTGGGAAGGGGGACGCGCAGCCGGGAGCCGGGCGGGGCCGCCCGGGATTGTGGGAATGTGGCGGACTCGGCGGGCCGGCTCGGCGGCGCTCGGCTCCGCTCGGCCCCGCTCGGGTCCCTCGGCCCCGCTCGGGTCCCTCGGCCCCGGGCCGAGAGGTGTGGACCCCGCCGCGGCAGTAGCGGGACCGGGCGACCTCGCGCTTCCCTCCCCCGGGAGGCGCTGGGGCATCAGCCCTCAAGGTCTCCGGGGAGGCGCCCTGGCATGCCAGACCGGAAATGAACCTTCCTCTTGTCCGTTAAGCATTAAGGGGACGCCTCCTGTATACCGGGCCGGAGTCCAGCATTAATGCAGCACCTGCTATTTACCAGATGTGGTCCAGACGTTAAGGAGTGAACTACCAGACACGGCCAAAGCCTTAGGGAGTGCCTACTGTAAACCCTGCATGGGCCAGGCATTAGTGCAGTGCCTGCTGTGTTCCAGGCGGGGAACAAGCATTAATGAGGTGCCTACTTTATACCAAGCCCCGCTTTAAGCCCTTTAAACCAGCCCTACTACCCGGCTGATTTTATTGGAACGTCGCCAAGCCCTTCCCTGTGCACACGGAGCCCGAGGCTTTCACCCGGTACCCGCCCAGTCGTGCGGTTTCAACAGCCCTAAACCACTTGCCATCTGGCCTCGCACAGAAAGCGACCTGGAGCAAGGTTCAGACACAGAGAAGGCACAGAGAAGGTGCTCAATCAATGCGTTTTGAATGACGGAAAGAGAAAAAGAGAGCCTGCAGGGTTCCTAGGACAGCAAACCCATTCTACAGACAAGGAAGCTGAGGTTCCCCTGGGCACTGTTCTATGCTATGGCCCCTCTCCCAGCCCTGACCCCGTGGGACGCCCCCCACACCTGGCCGTGCCCAGACCCCATCACACACCTTCCGGGCTGCACCTGCTGTTCTTGCTTATCTTGAGATAGGAGGTAAGAAGAGGGTCAAAGTCTCCATTTATTAGTCGAGCGGGGGTGTCAAGATTCGCTCCTTGAAGCTTCCACCTCTGGGGCTTGCATCTGCCCCTTGCTGGACACACAGCCAGGGCACGGGGGGTGGGGGCGTGGGGCTCCCCCCACAAACAGAAACTCCACGTGTTGAGGGTCGTTCCTAGTGACCAGCAGACCATGAGCTCCAGGAGGGCAGCGACTGTGGAGGTCCAGGTCACGGAGGGGTCCTCTGCCCCTCTGCAGCGACACTCCCGAGCATCAGGTCCTAGATGGAGGGAGGCAAGCAGAACCCCTCACCCCTTGTGCAAGTCCCACGCATGCAGGGGACTTTGTCCGTCTCGTTCTCTGCGGCATCCCCGGCCCTAACACGGCACCTGGCAAATACTCCGTATTTGTGCTCTGTAAACATTCCTGAAACCGGAGAGGGAGCCCAGCTGTCTTGCATGCTTCTCGTCTTTCTCTGGAAAAGAAGAAATCACTGTACTTTCTTCCCTTCTGTGCTCCTGGTCTTGCTGCGGTCAGCCTCCTCCTCGTCCAGGGCCTAAACCTCACCACGGACTCCTTTTGCCGCTTACTCTGGGTCAGTCTGTAGGTGGCCGGCTCACCTTCCCCAGGCCTGTGTCCCCACCTGCCAAGTGGGGCATAATATTAGCTCTTGCTGAGAGAGCTACGGTAAATAACCAAGGAGGAGATTCTTGAGAGTAGAAGTTTAATGTTTGCTTCAATATATCAGTCTTAAGGGATGGTGGTAGGTAACCTCTAGACTGACCCACAGGGAGACCTGCTTCCCGGTATTCTTGGCCAACCCCTCTCCCCGCAACCTGCCCAGCTAGGATGTGGATTGAATGTAGTGAACTATGAAAGATGGGACTTCAACGATTGGGTGACCAAATATTTCTGGGTTCCGGGGGGCTCCTGGGGGGCTCCGTCGGTGAAGCGTCTGCCTTTGGCTCAGGTCATGATCCCAGGGTCCCGGGATCGAGCCCCGCATCTGGCTTCCTGCTCAGTGGGGAGTCTGCTTCTCCCTCTGCCTGCCGCTCCCCCTGCTGGTACACTCTCTGTCTCCCTCTATCAAATAAATAATTAAGTAAAAATAAAATCTTTAAATTAAAAAAATAAAACAAAATTCTGGAAAAATGTGGATTTCGCTACGGACATCCACACTGACTAAAAGGCAGGTTTCTGGCTGCCTGGGGATGGGAGTCGGGACGGGCAGGAGCACAAGGGAACGTTCTAGGGTGATGCAAGTGTTTTCCCCGTTTTGACTATGCCGGTGGTGGCACGGGAGTCGACACAGGGCAGAACCCCACTGACGGTGGCTCTTACACATGGGCAAATCATTGCCCGTCAGTTACACCTTTATAACGCTGCAGAAACAAGGAATGTCCGAAGAGGTGGTACTTGGAGAGTACACAGTAGGTGCTTAATAGATGTTTACATGAATCCTGAGGCAGGAGCAGGGAGAGCCGTTGCATTTTCATTCACGCCAGCCTCTCCCGCCTCAGCTCTGCCCTGGACACCGGGAGGAGGAAGTGGGAGAGGCGGCAGGGAGAGATCCACAAGGGCTGGAGGGGCTGGGGAGTGTCTCCTCCTTCTCATCCACTTGCTGAATGCCTCCCACGGGGCCGGGAGCTGGGCAGGCACCAGGAAGGCCCCGATGGGTAAGATACGGAAAAGAGGTCTGCGGAGAGATGGTGAACCGGCCCGGGGCCCAGCCAGTGGCTAAACGCTGACTTTGGCTTCCCCACCCAGAGGCCCAGGGACACAAAGTCCGCGGCTGCCGCACCTTGATGGCTGCGAGGCCCTGCCTTCCTGGCTCCCTGCAGCCTCCTGGCCTCCTCTGTCCTTGGAAGTTGGCCTCTCATGCCTTGAGGAGTTCAGTTTTATGAGGGGTCCAGAGGCTGGGGAGCAGCCCGTCTCCTGGCACGGAGCAAAGGTGAGGGGGCCCAGGCGGGGGCAGGCAGTTTGCTGGGGCCCCCCAGGCTCACCGTGCCAGCCCTGGGATTGGGCGACAGGTGTTCCCGCACCCCAGTGCCTGACCTTCTCCAGGGCTCGGTACTGACTTTCTATGAACGAAATCATCCGGATCACGTGGACACTTGGTATCTGAGGAGCCTGCGGGAGCCTCGTATCCTTGTCCTGCCGGCTCTCGGCAGCGTCCCCAACCCGCTATCATGGAGACTACTGCTTTGTTTACTTCCCCCCCCCACACACCAAAGATAATGCCTGAAATAAAGACTGAACTAAAGACTGAGGGGCGCTGCGTCTGTGGGTGCTCCCAGCACCCAACCCTCGGCCGGGTCCGTGCCAGGCACGCAGGGCACCTGCACAGCTCCGGAAACCTGAGTTTGTGCTCTTTAACAAAGAAAGACATTCAGAGGGCCCAGGGGCACTTAGGAAAAAGCAAATTAAAACCACAATGAGATGTCACCTCCCAGAAAGGCTAAGAGGAAAAGTGCATGCTCTCCACTTTCTCTGGAGAAGAAAAAACCCCTGCACTTTCCAAAAGGCCGAGACCATCCTAAGCGCCGCCGAGAATAGGAGGGAACGGGACATCCCATCGGCAGCGGGCAGACGTGCAAGGTGGTAGAGCCACGTGGGAAACGGCTGGGTAGGATCTGAAAAGGTGGAGCCCTGACCTCTCAAGGGATCGAACTGGTTCATTCCTCGATTGGCCAGCGACAGATGTCAACACATCGGTCCCTACAAAGACTTGCCCAAGGATCCTCAGGGCAGTCCCACGTTAAGTGGTCAGCGAATGAGAGTCAGACTGTCCGTCCATCCCTGCGGGCTGCGGGACACTCGGGAAGTGGCTGTCCTTCTCCGAGTCCGTTTCTTCTTCTGTTAACATTGCAGGGGGTGGGGGTGGTGATAAGAATTTCCACCTACTGATAAGCACGTGAAAAGGAGCTCTGCCCACTGTAAACACCCCATAAATGCTGGTTTGTGTGATTAAAAAAAAAATGATACCCAATATCATTTGTTATCAGGGAAATAAAAATCAGGACCGCACTGAGACACCATTCCACACCCCCGAGGAGAGCTATAATCAAAAGTGCTGACGAGGAGGTGGAGAAACTGAGTCCTTGTGCACCTGCTGGTGGGGCTGGAAAAAGGTGAGCTCACGCGGGAAACAATTCGGTCGATCTTCAGAAGGAGTAATGTGCGATTAGCGTCCCACCAGCAACTCCGGTTCTAGGCATCTATCCGCGAGGATCGAAAGCAGTCGTGCAAACAGAATTGGGCACACGCGTGTCCCCAACAATGCGATTCATAAGGGCCCCAAGTGTCCATCAAAGGGTGAGCACCTCAATACTGAGTTCCCCGTGCGTGGGCACACCCCCTCTGCTGGGAGCAGGAGCGAGGCCCCCACGCACGGCCCCAGGGACGGACCCCGGGCCCGCGACGCCCGTGACATGCCCAGACCAGGCTCCTCCATGGACGGGAAGGGGGTTCGTGGTGGCCAGGGGCTGGGGAGCGGATGGCTAATGGGGACAGGGCTGCTTTTTCAGGCGATAGAATGTGCTGGAATTATTGGTAATGGTTGCACAACATAGTAAATATACCAAGACCCACTGAATTATACTATTGAAAATGGTGAATTTTGGAACAGCTGGGGGGCTCCATTGGTGAGGTGGCTGCCTTCAGCTCAGGTCGGGATCCCGGGGTCCTGAGATGGGCTCCTTGCTCAGCAGGGAGCCTGCTTCTCCCTCTGCCTGCCCCTCCCCCGGCTCGTTCAGGCACGTGCTCTCTCTCTCTCTCTGACAAATAAATAAAATCTTTAAAAATAAAATAAAATGGTGAATTTTATGGTACGTAAACTATATTAAACGATAGCTTAAAAACAGATATATATATACAAACCAGTGGTGAAAAGAAAACCTCCCACACGGCCGCACACACAGAAGGCACGCAATAAATGCTCACAATTATCATTACGATGGGCTGGATGAACAGAGTGGAGCCGGTTTTTAATTCAACCAACATTTATTAAGCACCTGCTGAGCTGGGTGCTAGGGACACAAATCCATGCCCTCAGGGAGCTGGCTTGCTTTCTCTCACTCTCTTTTTAAGATTTTATTCATTTATTTATTTGACAGAGAGACACAGCGAGAGAGGGAACACAAGCAGGGGGAGTGGGAGAGGGAGAAGCAGGCTTCCCTTGGAGCAGGGAACCCAATCCTGGGCTCGATCTTAGGACCCTGAGATCATGACCCGAGCTGAAGGCAGACGCTTAATGACTGAGCCACCCAGGTGCCCAGGGGCTGGCTTCCTTAGTGGAGACACACAGATAATAAACATAAATAATTAAAAATACAGTCTATCCTTGGACACAGTCTATCCTTGGGAATAGGGAAGGGTTCTCTGAGGAAGCAAGCCAGGCACGAGTATATCTAGCAGAAGAGCATTCTAGTAGCAGAAAGAGCCAGTGCAAAGGTCCTGGGGCAGGACTGGACCTGGAGTGTTGGAGAAAGCGTGAGGGGGCCCCTGTGGGTGGAGCACAGTGAGCAAGGGGGAGAGAAGTAGGAGGGGCGGGCAGGGAGGGGCCCAGGTAGGTCCTGTAGGGTCTTGGGAGCCTCAGGGAGGGTTTGGCTTTCACCCAAAGGGGTGGGAGCCCTGGAGGGCTGTAGACACAGAAGGTGGAACCCGACTCAGAGGCCCGCAGGCGCCCTCTGCTGGCTGCTGCTGCAGGGAAGATGGACACCGTGGTGGCGCTGAGTGGGATCAGGATAGAGGCGACTCTGCTGCTGGTACAGGCTGGTGAGGATGAGGCTGGACCAGGAAGAGACCTGGGAACGACCGGAAGTGGACTGGTCAGTAATGGCCCAGATTCTGCACCCACAATTTCTGGACCCACATCGCAGCTCCATGACCTTGAGCCATGACCTTGAGACCTCAATCTCTCTCCATTTCCTTTTTGGCAAAACAGATAGAGCAGTTACCTATCTCAGGAGATTTAATTTTGCAAAATGCTTAAAACAAGGCCTGGTCCACAGTAAACAGGCTGCAAGTGTTGTTTCTGTTCCAATAATAATAATGATCGTGATTGTAACCACTCCTAATGTCAGTGGTACAGCTGTCACCCCAGGACCTGGCTCACACTGACCCCTCCTCCCTCAATTTGCCTCCTGGGGAACCTTCAAAGACCATTCCCAGGCAAATTCCTGGAGGACAAAGACCGGAGCTTTGTCCTTTTCGTGTCCCCAGCTCTCAACTCTGGGCCAGTATCGGAAAGGAGGCACGGCAGGAAGGGAGGTGTCCCCTGACTCTTGCAAGCAGAGCCCTGCCTGCCCCTACCAGACCCCACCTGGGTCCCTTTCTATCCTGGATCTTTTCACACAAACTTCCTCCCTAGTTCAGAGGCTGCTCAGAGGGACTAGCAAACTCCTACTCATCCTTCAAAACCTCGGCTCAAATGCTTGGCAGAAACTTATCCCCTCCCCACAGACTCCCTAATCCCCAGACCCTCCCTCCACCTCAGTCCTGCATGACCAAGCTCCCGAGAACGTTACCACCCTAGCATCCCCCAGAAACTCCCCTCCTAGCCTCTTTCCTCTCAATTAGACTGAACTTACTACAGTCCCCACAAACTCTCAGTACAGGCTCATACTTTGAGCATTTGCATATGCTATTCCGTCTGCTGGGAACATCCCCTTCACCCTCCCTGCTTTGCCAACATCCAATAGCTCCTTTTCCACATCTCCTCCTCCAGGCAGGCTTCCCTCCCTACCCCTGCACACAGAACCCAATCGTCCGCTCCTGAGGATCCCAGCCCCAAGTCCCACCCTCTGCTCTAGGCCCCACCCTGCAGAGCTGGGAGCATCTGTGACTGACTTGGGTTTCTCAATAGCTAGAAGTGGCGAACTTTTATTTACCCTTCAAAACCCCAACTTGAATGGACCCACCTCTGCATCATCTTTGCCAGTCTCCTTCTGACAACTGTTTCATTCTTTCCGTGGAATCTCTCCAGCCTCAGGGGTCGCACGTCAGGCTCCACGCTGGCGTGGAGTCTGCTTGGGATCCTCTGCCTCTCCCTGCCTCCTGCTTACTCACTCTCAAATAAATAAATAAGTAAAATCTTAAAAAAAAAAAAAAAAAGGGACACGATTAATGTAATCTAGGATCCTTTTGTAGGAGGGCGGTATTTAGAGCCCAAATTCTGGGTACTAAGGGTGCTCATCGGTCCTGGGGTATCTCTCCCAAGGCCGTCTCAGTGAACAGAGCTGGAGAACACATCATTGGAAATAAATGTATACAGAGCTGGTCTTCATTATTCATATATTGTATGCTTGCAAATTTGCCTACTCACTACCTTTCATTGGCAGCCCTAAAATCACTACTCAAGGCACTTCTCAGTCACCTGCAGGTGTGCACAGAGAGGCAAAGAGCAGCAGCTGCCCCACAGGCATATGCCCACCTGGGGTGGGCAAAGGTGACACTCTGCCTTCTTGCTTTTTCTTTTTCTTTTCTTTTCTTTTTTAAGATTTTATTTATTTATTTGTCAGAGAAAGAGGGAGAGCACAAGCAGGGGGAGCAGCAGGCAGAGGGAGAAGCAGACTCCCCGCCAAGCAGGGAGCGGGATGCCAGACTCTGTCCCAGGACCCCAGGATCATGACCTGAGCCGAAGGCAGGCGCTTCACCCGCAGAGCCCCCCAGACGCCCCTGCCTCCTTGTTTTTCCAGTCCAGACTGTAAACCAGCCTCCTTTTCATGGTGCTGAGTGCTACACTGTTTGCATTTCTCTGCTTTTTGTGGGTGATTTTGCTCCCACCATGCTAGCTGGTGTCCCTAAGCTCCAGAAGGTTGTGACTTGTCTTACAGAGAAAGTGCCACCCTAGGACAAGCTCCATTCATGGAGAGCAGCCGCGCTGTTGGCCGCAGGTTCGGGGTTAAGAACGCACAACCCGCCTTAAATAGGGACTCTTTAAACAGACGCACACATGACCCAAGGTTCCATATCGATGGGTTGACGAAGTGTTGGGACTAGAGGCTCATCGGAAGCACACCCCAAACCTCCTTCTGGAGCCCTTCTTCCACACTCACTTATTCTGTGTGGGCAGCGACTGGACTTGGCCGCCAATCACAAGCACGGACCCTACTTACATCTTGTCTGGCTATGGGACGACCCAGAACAATTGCTAAACACCCACCGACCTCCCACCACCGTGTGCATCAGAATCAACACTGATGCTTCCGGGATAACCCTCGCTCATCCCAGAGCACAGTGGTCTCGCCCTGCCCCATTCTCCAGGGAGGGAAACCGAGGCACGGAGGGGGGACCTGGGCCTGGCCCGACATCCGTCCCCAGCCAGCTGGCCGGCCTGGGAGCTCTCCAGGGTGTGACTGCAAAGGCGTTCGTTCGGTGCTGGGCTTCCTTAGGACTCCTTATCTGTGACCCCTACAAGTCACCGAGGTTCATGCGTGGGCAGGGCGGCGCCCAGATAAGGACAGACCCTTGCGCCCTGTTGTCGCAAGCTTCCCCGGAGCTCTCCCGCCGGCCACCTTCCCCACAACCACATCTCGTCCTGAGGACCGCCGCGGGCAGCGGCCGGTCTTCCCTTCTTGCCCGAGAATTAGGCCCGCGAGGGGCTCCCGCGGAGTGGGTGCACGGGTGGGCGCAGTGCAGCCTTGGGAGGACCGCTGGACTGAGCCCGGAAAATCTACTGGACGCCCAGTTACAGGGCGACTCCAGATAAGCAGTGAATAATGCTTTCGAGTAAGAACATCCCTTTTAACCGGGTCCCCCGTAGTCCATCTGGCAGCCAGAAGCCCAGGCAAAGTCCTTGCCCCGCCGGCACCCCACTCCAGCCGCGCCCCAGCCGCACCCCAACCCCAGCCCCTCCCTCGAACCAGCCCGAGTCCTACACAGCTCTTTTCCCCTACCCAAGAAGGGTTTGGGCTTCTTCTTTGTGATAGTTTTTCTTAATACTGTTAAGTTGTAGTAAAATATACATAACATAAAACTTACCGCTTTAGGGGCGCCTGGGGGGCTCAGTCGTTAGGCATCTGCCTTGGGCTCTGGTCATGATCCCAGGATTCTGGGATCGACCCAGCATAGGGCTCCTTGCTCGGCAGAGGGCCTGCTTCTCCCTCTCCCCCTGCTGTGTTCCCACTCTCGCTGTCTCTCTCTGACAAATAAATAAAATAAAATCTTAAAAAAAAAAAAAACAACACCAAAACTTACCACTTTAACCACCTCTAAGCGCACAGCTCAGCGGCGAGGAGCTCCCTCACACCGTCCTGTGACCACCCCCAACCTCCGTCTCCAGAACTTTCCGTCCCCCCCACGGAGACTCTGTCCCCACAAAGCACAGACTGCCCCACCTCCTGCCCCAGTCTGGCTCCCACCCTCTGCTGTCTGTGTGGACGACACTCCTCTGGGGCCCTCCCGGGAGTGGGGTCCTGCGGGATGAGACCTTCTGGGCCTGGCCGCTCTCGCTGAGCCCCGTGTCCTCGGGGTCCCTCCGCGTCATGGCAGGGGTCAGGGTCCCTTCCTTTCTGAGGCTGGACCTGCGTGGGATACACCGCGCCGTGTGTGTCCATCTACTTGTCGACGGAAACATGGTTTGCTTCCGCCTCTCAGCTGTTGTGAGTCATGCTGCGGTGAACACAGGTGTGCAAATATGTCTTCAAGTCCCCGCTTTCTTGTGGGTAGACACCCGGACCGGAGCTGCTGGGTCAGACCGTCACTCTGTTTACTCTTTCGAGAGACCGACCACCAGACAGTTTTCCCCAGCGCTGCGTGGTTTTCCATCCCCGGGACTCTGGGTGCTCACCAACCCTTCATCCTTTCTGGTTTTTATTATGTTATTATTATTACTATTTCTCTAGCTACCCTAGTGGGTACGAGGTGGAATCCCTACCGTGAGGACTCATGGTAGTGAACATCTTCTCGCGTGCTTCTCGGACCTTAGTAATCCCTCTGGAGGAAAGTTCCTCGCGTGCATTTTAACCGGGTTAGCCCGACTTGCTCTCGAACCTCACGAATGGGTCACGGGGCAGCCAGCGTGCCTTCGCGTCATGTGTGCAGGACATGTCCACGCGGTCGCCCCATCATGCCGGCCTCTCCTGCAGTCAGAGAGCTTCCGGCCTGGGCTCCCCGTTGGGGTCCCAGCCTGTACGCCGAGCCGTCGTTTTTGTCCATCTGCTGGTCAAGGGATATACGTCGTGAGTCGAGACCCACCATTTCTCTTTGAAATGACATAGACGAGAAACCACCCCAGGGCGTCGAGCATCACCAGGGCAAGCGGCGTCTCATGTAACTCTTCCTGGGGTGACCCATGTGCTGAAATGTACGCCCCGTGTGAGTGCCCATAAGCATGTATATATGTGTGTGCACATTTTTAAAAGATTTTGTTTATTTGAGAGAGGGACCCGATGCGGGACCCGATGCGGGACCCGATGTGGGACCCGATGTGGGACCCGATGCGGGACCCGATGTGGGACTCGATCCCGGACTCCATCCGGGACTCCAGGATCATGACCAGAGCCCAAGGCAGCCGCCTAACCAACTGAGCCACCCGGGTGCCCCTGCGTGAACACATTTTTAACTGAGTGGAGAAGGCCTGGCGGAGAACAGCTTGGAGGCTCCCCGCCCCCCAGCTTCTTCTTGCAGAACTTAATCCTCCCGCGTCTGATGGGCTGACTCACTCAAATGGTGATTCTCTGCAGAGACAGTCAGCGATGTTGGTGACCTTCTGACCTCCTGATTCTGCCCGCTGGGGACTCTGGGGCCACCGTGTCCAGGAACATGCACGGTCATCACGACTGGGGTGCTCCAGGCATCCGGTGGGGGGCGGATGATGCTCGGTCCTCCCCAGGGCCCACCCCAGGGGATGTCCAGCCCCAGGGTCCAAGTGCAGAGGGGAGGACCGGGGACCAGACTGCCTGCAGCATGGAGCCCCCACCAGGCTTGCGCCAACCCGGGAGGCTCCGGTCGCTGTGCCACGCTGCCCCCGTGTGGACAGTCATGCACACGCCGCCTGCACGCCTGACCTGGGGAGGGTCTCCCCACCCCGCTGCCCCTACCTTTCTCCCTGGATGGAAATAATCCAGCTCCAGGCTGTCTGTCCTACATGCTGGGCTCTCGTGTCCGCCAAGCCCTTGCGATGTGGCCAGGGCAACTGAGGAACTGAGCTTTTAATTTCTTTTCTTTTTCTTTCTTTTTTTTTTTAATTTTTTTTTAAAGATTTTATTTATTTATTTATTTACAGACAGAGATCACAAGTAGGCAGAGAGGCAGGCAGAGAGAGAGAGGAGGAAGCAGGCTCCCCGCTGAGCAGAGAGCCCAATATGGGGCTCGATCCCAGGACCCTGGGATCATGACCTGAGCAGAAGGCAGAGGCTTTAACCCACTGAGACACCAGGTGCCCCATTCTTTTTTTTTTTTTTTTTTAAGATTTTATTTATTTGAGACAGAGCAGGAGCAGGGGGGAGGAGCAAGAGAGAGAAGCAGACACTCCGCTGAGCGGGGAGCTGGACACGGGACTCGATCCCAGGACCCCGGGATCATGGCCTGACCTGCAGGCAGATGCTTAACGACTGAGCCCCGCAGGCGCCCCTGAGTTCTTAATTTCTTGTCATTGCCAAGACGTTTAAGGGCTATCAGCCGGGGGTGGGGGGGCCCGTGGGGACCCAAGCAGACGGAAAGCGGACGTTCACCCCTGGGCAGCCGGGGTCTACGTGTGTGTGTGTGTGTGGCTGTGGCGTCCCGGGGTGGCAGACACGCGTGCGTTTGGACCCACGTGTTGGAATTCTTCTATATTTTGCGCGCCCTGGAACCAGACCGTGTTCTGAGCACTGAACTCCCATCACCTCACGTCTCGACTCAGATAAGCCCTGACAACACGCCCATTTTATAGAAGGAGAATCTGAGTGTCAGAGAGGACAGCAGCCCGAGTGCTCCTGCCTCGGGTCTAACCCTCCGGCTTATTTCGTTCCATTCCGCGACTTTCTGGAGCTACGGGGATGACTCCTGTTTAGCAGAGAGGAGACTGGGGCCCACTCGCTCAGCAGACAGAAGGCCCGTGGGACGGGCACCGGGCGGCGTGGTCGGAAGAGTGTGCGACTCTTGATCTCGGGGTTGTGAGTTGGACCCCCATGTTAAGGGTAGAAGTGACTTAAAAATAATTTTTTTTTTTTTAAAGAAAAGAAAGAAAAAACAGTGCCAGAGGGAGGATTACCCACGAGTCTATTAACCATGGCGCTACCTGCCTCCCTGGAGTGGTCTGCAGGGCCCTGGGGAAGGTCGCGGGGTGGGGGTGGGGGGTACACACATGGGACCGAGAACGAGGCCGACTGGCGTTGGAACCTCACCTCTGTCAATTCCTAGCTGTGTGACCTTACGGAGGCGTCTTGCCCTCTCTGAGCCGCTGGGCCTCCTCAACTGTAACCATGCGCTCCTGGGGCTATTCTGGGGATTAAATCAGATAACTCGTTGTCTTAGTTTGCTGGCCAGCATACCAGGCTGGGTGGTTTAAACAACCAACATCTGTTTCCTCTTGGTTCTGGAGGTCAAGGAGCCCAGAGGGCCATTGCCTTTTCGCTATGTGCTCACATGGAGGGGTCCCTCATCCCCTTCCCAGGGCGCTAATCGCCACCGGTCCCCAGCCTCATGCCCTCATCTGAAGCTCAGCACCTCTCAAAGGCCCGACCTCCAAGTACCAGCCCCCTGGGGGCAGGGCTTCCACACAAGCCCATGGTGGGGGACACAATTCACGACACAGCGCGTGTACGGCTGACCACGTTCCGTAAGCATCACAGGCTGGTGGGCCTGGCACGGTAACTGAGGTTCTAATCCTGGCTCTTCCATTTACCAGTCGTGTGCTCTGCGGCCCGGCCCGTGGCTCAAATTCTCTGGGCCTCTGGGTCTCAGTTTCCTCAGCTGCAGAATGGGAGAGAAGACTGTGCCCACCTCGAGCACTTGGAACAACACTGCGGGCACTTACATGGGCACTTACGACGGAGGGGGTGTTCACGGGCTGGGGGCGGGTGGAGGGCATCTGGGCACCAGGGAGCCAGGACTGGGGCACTGGGTCCTGCTGGAGAAGCACTGGCTTCTCACCCACTAGGTAGCTGAGAAAGACGCCCAGAGAGGGACAGACCCTTATCCAGAGCCACACAGCCCACCAGTCGCAAAGCTGCAGGTGGCCCTTGCCGGTGGTGTCTTTGGGGAGGCAGCAAGGCCCTTTGGAGGGCAGGGCAGGTGGGCAGCCACGCCTCCTGCTCCCCGCAATCCCCGCATGTCCCCACAGGTCCCCAGAGACCGGGCCCCTGGCAGCAGCCTCCTAATCGCTGTGCCTAATTACCCCACAGCCCCGGGGAAATGCTGGGAACACCTTTTAAAGGCTCTTAAGCACCCCAAGAGCAGCTCCCGGCCCTGCCTACGCCTGGCTCCCGAGGGTGCCCCCAGAAGCTCCAGGGAAAGGCGGAGGCAGGAAAACAAAGCCCAGTCATTGTCAAGGGCAGCCGGGCTGGTGGCAGCTGCCCTAGAGGCTTCGGTGCCCCCCACGGCCCCCAACCAGGTGGGGTGGCCCCCAGCTGGGCCACACTCTCCCTGAGCCTCTACGGCTCTCACGTGCAAAACGGGTTACTAGTGGGTGAATTAACACACGGAGGGGAAGTTGAAAGAGGCTCCCGGCACGCAGGAGACCCAGGCCCCCGTATCATTCGGACTGTCGTCTGTCTGTCTGTCCCTGCCAGCCACCTGCCTCCTGCCGGCCCCTCAGGGCCTCCCAGCACGCGCTGAATCTCCATGACCCCGGCCCTTCCCTGTGCCCTGTGCCACCCCCCCAGCAACCCGCTCCCCTCTGCTCTCCGGGCGCTCTTCCTGCCGGCCCAGCAGGTCCACGAGGCAGTGCCCGGGGCTCATGAGAATTTAGGGGCCTATGAAAACGCTTTCATTTCCTCCAGAATCGGAGGCAACAGTGAAGACGGTAATCGTGAGTCTATCATCACACATCCGCCCTGGGCTGCTTCCGTGTATATTCGGATGCTGTCATGAAACACCATCTTTAATGTATTATGTGGGGGCAGGGACCCGCGGAAGTCCTGATGGCCCCGCTCCCTGCGTCCTGCTCTCCTGGAAGCAGCCAGAGGGAGGTTTCGAAAGCCAGAGGGACCGTGTTGCCCTCCTGACACCTGAAAACCTTCCGTGGCTCCCCAGCAGCCTCCAAAGGAATGCAGTGTCCAAGCTCCTGAGTGGCCTGTCCCCTCCTCTCCTGTCAACCCCGTCTCCTCCTCTCTCTGGCCCCCTGCCCACTCCTCTCCAGGCCCTCCTGCTGCCCCTGGGCCTTGGCACGAGCCATCTCTTCCAGCCCATCACTTGTCGCCTACGTGACCCCCACACCCTTCATTTTGGGGGAAGCACTCCCCACCAACCTCCAGCCCACAGCCAAGGTCAGTTCCACTGTCATAAACTCTCCTGGAAAGAAGCCCCCCCCCCGCCCCGCCCCGCCCCGCCCCGCCCCACGGCCCCCTTCGCTCAGTTGCCATTTGGCTCTCCCTAGAACCACAAGGACCCCACTCCAGTGCCGCCGACACCGGCAGGATCCCTCTCTGGGGCGCACACCAGGTTGCGGGAGGGCGAACGGTGTCTCGGGCCCCACCCCTGTCGTGCCAGGAGCCCGGACCAGGGGGACAACCACAGAGGTCCCCAGATGTTGCCAAACGTGTCCTGCAGGCAGAACCCCCTGGGGACTGAGTTTTCCACCGACCTCACCGGCCACAGGCACCTTGATCATGGACTCTCCAGGCTCCAAATGGTGAGAAATCAGTTTACAGTTGACAAGCAGGCGGGCTGCGGCACTGGGTTACAGCCGGGGGGGCGGGTGGAGGGGGGCGGGCAGCCTAGGCTGACCGAGACTCAGCCGGCTTTGCTGCGAGGCCTCATCCTGAGGAAGATGATCTTCTATCGATCAAGACTCACTGAGCACCTACTGTGTGACAGACTCTGTGCGGGGAATGAAAAAGCTTCAACCCCCCGCTTGGGGAGCTGACCTCGTGGAGGAGACAGTAAACACATACAGGAAAATGTCAAGACAGAGCTAGCTGTTCCTATCAAGAAATATAGAGACAGGGGACTGAATGCAAGTCAGGCTATTTTACGGAGGATCACGGCGGCCTGCGTGAGGAGGTGTGGGTGCCCGAGGTGATCTCAAGAGGAAGAGGCTCCCAGGTAGCAGGAACAGCTGGTGCAAAGGCCCTGGGGCAGGACTGTACCTGGTGGGTTGGAGGAACAGCAAAGGGATCCGAGTGGCTGGAACAGGGTGAGCGAGGCAGAGAAAGGCAGGAGGGGAAGGCAGAGAGGGGACGGGTGGTGTGCTGAGGGGCCTTGGGGACCGCGGGGAGAACTCTGGGTCTCGCTGTAGGTACATCAGGGCGCTCTCTTCGGCAACACACACACTAACACCGGACTGATACAGGGAAGATCAGCAGGGCCCCTGCCCAGGAACGTCACGCAGACACATGAAATGTTCCACATTTTTAAAAATTTAAGTAAAAAAAAAATTTAAGCCAAAAATTATAGGTTTCTTTATTTTTCACTAAACGGCCCATTACGATACATGGTATAATGAAATGGATGCGATAAATATTCATTTCGTTTTCCTTCCGTGAGAATCTCACAGCAAAATCAGGTATTTGGTCAAAAGGAAAGAAAGTCATGAAACCTAGGAGGGACCCAGGGGGGGACGCCGCCTCGTCTCTGTGCTCCAGATGCTCCCTCGGAGCCTCGACCCCCTGCCGGAGAAGGGGTGAGACTACTGAAGGGAGGGTAGGACTCATCCTGGGGCCGGGCAGTAGGACTGCAGTGAGCAGTGGGAACTCGCTGTTCCCAAGACAGACAGCCGAGGGACAGAGGGACGGCCAGTGGGCAACAGATAATACAGTCAGTGGCCGGTGGCCGCAGAGATGGTCCTTAACCACATGATGGACAACAGATAAAATCAAAAGATGACTGACATTGCAGGCAGGTCGTCGAGGGAGAACAGGAGCGTGTGGACCCGTGAACTCCCCTCTGCTCCCCGGAGACGTCCGGGAACAGCCAATCCCCGAAGACCGAGCTCACCCAGCTCCCCGTTCTTGGTTCTCAGTTTCCAAACACCGTTCTTCAGGAAAGGGAAGCAGGCTCTTGGAGAGAGGGCCCAGGCCAGGAGCAGAGCGGGAGCCACAAGCAGGGCCCAGAGAGTGGACCCCAGATCCCATGACCCAGTGGGGACAGAGTCGGGGACAACTTGATTCTTGGTGTATTTGCGAAGCTGGACCCACTGGGGTCCAGGGGGTCGCTCATGGATCTGAACAGTTTACCTGCTTTTGGTACTTAGTGAACGTTAAAGGGGCACCTGGGTGGCTTAGTCAGTGAAGCCTCTTCAGTGGGGAGCCTGCTTCCCCCTCTCCCTCTGCTGCTCCCCACTCTCTCTCTGCCAAATAACTATCTTTTAAAAAATAAATAAAATTTTGAAATTTTGTTCATCATGGACATTTCTCCATTAACTTTGATTTGTTCAGATATTGCTGGGCGCAAGTCAAACCGCAATGAGATACCACTCTACACCCACTAAAATGGTTATTGTATATATTTTTTTAAGAGGACAACAGGGGCACCTCAGTGGGTTAAGCCTCTGCCTTCGGCTCAGGTCAGGATCTCAGGGTCCTGGAATCGAGCCCCGCATTGGGCTCTTTGCTTAGCAGGGAGCCTGCTTCCCCCTCTCTCTCTGCCTGCCTCTCTGCCTACTTGGGATCTCTGTCTGTCAAATAAATAAATAAAAGCCTTTAGAAAAATAAAAAAAAATTAAAATAAAAGAGGACAACGGGGCATCTGGGTGGCTCAGTTGGTCAAGCATCTGCCTTTGGCAGAGATCATGATCCCGGGGTCCTGGGGTTGAGCCCCGCATCCAGCTTCCCGCTTAGTGGGGAGCCTGCTTCTCCCTCTCCCACTCCCCCTGCTTTTGGTTTTTCTCTTTCTCTCTCACAAATAAGTAAATAAAATATTTATTTTATTTTATACATATTATTTAGATATTTATATATATATATACCCTAATATATGTTAAATATATATTTTTAAAATATTTACATTTATTTTTTAAAAAATAAAAATAAAACACGGGGCACCTGGGTGGCTCCCTTGGTTAAGCGACTGCCTTCTGCTCAGGTCGTGATTTCAGGGTCCTCGGGCTCCCTGCTCCGAGGGGAGCCTGCTTCTCCCTCTCTCTGAGGCTCCCCCTGCTTGGGCTCTCTTACTCTCTCTCTGTCAAATAAATAAATAAATAAACCATTTTTTAAAAATAAAAAAATAAATAAAAACAAAGAGGAAACAGCAAGTGTTGGCAAAGATGTGGAGAAATCTAACCTGCCTGCCAGCCTGGGGGGCGGAGTAGGGCTGGAGACGGGCCACCCTGCGGGGAAACAGGTGAGCCGGTCCTCACTATTGAAAGCAGAATTACCATGGCGACCCAGCAATCCCACTTCTGCATGTATAGCCAAGAGAAATGAAATGATTCATCCCCGTAAAGACAGAAACAAACAGCCACAGGATTCACAGGACCCCAAAGTGGGAACGGCCCCAGTGTCCGTCAGCTGGTGGATGGACAAGCACGGCCTGCGCACCCCCGCCGAGGAGGTCTCTCCGCCGGGAGCAGGGGGGGTGAGAGACGTGGGAAGCAGACACAGGAGGCCACACGGGGTGTGAGTCCACGCGTGTGACACGTCCAGGCTCCTCCACGGACAGGAAGGGGGCTCGTGGGGGCTGGGGGCTGGGGAGGGGATGGCTGATGGGGATGGAGCTTCTTTTTGGGGTGACGGAATGTTCTGGATCTAGGTAGAGATGATCACTGCACAACATGGTGAATGGATTAAATGTCTCTAATGGTGAATTTTATGGCTATTTTACCACAATCCAGAAAAATAGATTGCCCTAAAATAGTGTGTCTCATGGATGGAGATTTTTGGTGGCCCCTTCGACTTTATGCCTGAAGGAAGTTCCTCACCAGGAAGGGCACTTACCCTAGTCCCAGCCCTGCCAGAATTAAGTCGGGAAGTCACAAGGAGGCCTCACGGAAGGAACTGGCCAAAACACATTTGGAGATGCCTATTGGAACAAAGGAAGGAGCCCACGCAAAGGCCCTGGGGCAGGACGAGGCCTGGCGTGTGGGAGGCACAGGGCTAGAGCAGAGGGAGTGAGGGAGACCAAGAGGAGAGGAACGCAGGGAGAGGATGAACCAGCTGAAGCAGGGTCCTGGGGGCTTTTATCCCAGGGAGGTCGGAGTCCTGGAGGGCTGCAGGCTGAGGACAGACAGACAGGACTTGAGTCAAGTTTTTAAGGCCTGTTAGCTCTGCAGGGGGAGGGGTTTTCTTCCTCCCTAGTCAGCGCCCTACACCTCCACTTAGAACCCTACTTGGTACCCGGAAGGTGCAGCAGATCCTTAGGGAGGGAGGGAAGGAGGAAGAGCCCCACGTGGACGTGGGGAGGGAGGGGGAAGCACGGGGTGGGCGACTCACACCGCCCCCAGCCACCAAGCCCGGCTGCGGCAGGCCAGAGGCTCCAACCCAGAGCCCGGACAGCTGAGGCCCCTGCCCCACCAGGCCCACCAGAGGGAGGTCCCCAGCCGAGCCGCCGGTGGCCACCTGTTTCCTCCCCAGCCTGTGATTAATGACGCCGCAGTCCATCCATCACGCACCAGCCAGTGCCTGGCTCTGCCCCGGAGCCTGTGGGGCCCTGTGCTCATTTGTAAGCAGGCTGCAAGCCTGGTCTCAGACGGTTGGATCCGTGAGACAGATCCCCGCCCCGCCTTGCTCCCAGATAGAGCCCTGGAAGCAGGATGCAGGCCCGGAGTCGGGGGCGGCGGGAGCCGAGGGGCATGCTGCCGGACACAGTAAGACACGAGCCCCAAACCCCCTGTATTAATTATCTAGTCAAGACCGTTCCGTCCTGGTCTCCCTGCCTTGCCCTCACCCACCGCGCCTCCCCGCAGTGGCCCAGCCGGGCCTGGCCCCTCTCCTGAACCCCAGTGCGGGGCGTCCTACCCCATCGCCCGCCTCCTGCCTTGCCTTCCTCCATTCTGGCAACCAGCAGCGCCTTTTGCCTGGCAGACCCTCGGTGCTGCTCTAAGCCAGGGCTTCTCAGATGGGGGTGAGTTGGCCCCCAGGGACACTCAGCAACGTCTGCACACGCTTCTGCTTGTCAAGACTGGGCTCCGTGCCAGGAGCGGGGTGCGGGGGGGGGGGCGGTGCTGGGGATGCGGCTCAACACCCCAAGTGCCCAGGATGGGCCCTCACAGAGAAAGAGCTGGGCCAGAATGCCAGATGTGCAGAGGCTGACTGAGACACTCTGCTCTAAAACCTTCCATGGCTCCCTAGTGCCTTCCATGCAAAAAGCCAACGTCTCAGTCCAGAATGCAGGGTCCTGCTTCCTCCAGCCGCCTGGCCCTCATACCGACATACCCCACTATGCCCCGGCTTCATGCCCTACCTGGAGGAGCTGCGTCATCCAGGGCTAAAGACCCAAGGACCCGACTTTTTTTTTTTTTTTTTTAAGATTTTATTTATTTATTCGACATAAAGAGAGTACAAGCAGGAGGAGCAGCAGAGATAGAGGGAGAAGCAGACTCCCCCCGCAGCTGAGCAGGGAGCCCGATGTGGGACTCAATCCCAGGACCCTGGGATCGTGACCTGAGCCGAAGGCAGCCGCCCAACTGACTGAGCCACCCAGTCACCCGAACCTGACTTTTACACCCTGGCCCTGTCACCTTCCAGCTGTGTGATTTTGGCCAGGTCTCTACCTTGTGGCGCCTGCCTTTCCCCGTCTTTCAAACGGTCCGAATACCTACGGTTAAAATCCTTAAAGCAGAGCCTGGGACATAGTCAAGTCATGTGAGGTTGATTGGTTGAATCCTACTCATGGTCCGGGACACAATTCTGGGCCTTGTCTGCCTGCAGAGAGGCCCAGCCCTGACCCCACATTAGGCGGGGCAGGGGGGCGGGGGCAGTCTCTTGTGTCCGGCTCCGCCACTGCCACCCTCTGCCAGCCTCACCTGGGGTCTGCAAAAATGGGAGAGTTTGGTCCCCAAATGGCTAAATACGACGTCAGGCTCAGACACGGGCTGAAAAAGGGTGTCCCAGGAGAAAGGGTATGTGGCATGGGGACTCATGCTGTCCCACAGGACCTGAACTCGGTTTAATGCTCTTGTCAACATCTCAAAATTCCTAAATTCCTAATAACTTTCCAACAGGAGACCCTGAATTTTCATTTTGCCTTGCCCCAAAATTTGATAGCCCATCTGCTTCAGGGACTCTGGTACAATTTGCGGGGCCTGCGTGTTCCAGAACCCAATAGGAATACTGAAGAACTTTCCAAAAAGGTTTTCCTTTCTTTTCTTATGGCATCGGGACGAGGGGGACCCACATTTTTCTTCTTATCTTTGCCCCCATCGGGTGCCATCTTCAATTAACACACTGATATTCTGCTCATGATTTTTTATCTTTTTGTAGGAATTTTTATTTTAAAAAACATGCAAGTAGCATTTATCTGGAAGGGTTTTGTTTGGGGGGAGCGGGGGTGGGGGTAGGAGGAACCTTAAATTTTGCATATTCATCTCATTCCTGTGCAGCCTTTCATCTGCCCAGGAAGGGTATCTGGGGTCCTAACTCTCTGTTTCACAGTTCCGGAAAACCCAAGGCCCAAAGAAGTCATACGCACGGGGAGGAGGGGGGGGGGCACGCGCTGGAACTGATAATGATGGCGATGGTGGTGGTAATTAAGAGATTGCCTTTAGCCTTTGCCGGGTTAACTGCACATTCCTTCACCAGCTTCTTTGGGGCCTGCGCTCCACATGGCAGCAAGACAGATCCTATCAAAATCCCGGCTGGGCCGGCCCTGTCCAGGGCTTCCGCTTCCCTGCCTCTCTTGGAGTAAAAGCCCAAGTCTCCCCCCACTCCCCAAAGCCCTACATCATTGCTCATGCCCCTGGCACCAGCCACAGAATTCGCTGGGCCCAATGGAGGACAAAACCGCCAGACCCCTTGTTCAAAAACTAAGGAATTTCCAGCCCACAAGGGCAGGTCATGAACCCAAGCACAGACCCTTCTGAGTGCAGGCCCCCTGGGCCAAGGCATGAAGCTGCTGGCCCTGGCTCCCCGAGCTGCCTCAGGGCCCTTGCACTTGCTATGCCTGCCTCCTTGACTAAGCCTCCCCTGCCCCCACCCCTGGCGGGGGCTCTCTCTCACCTTCAGGTCCAGGAGGCCTCTTGGCCTCTTGACCTCCGTGCTGCCTCATATGCCCCAGAGCCGTTACCACCCGCTGACCTGCCGGGGATTTTGGCCTGTGCATTTGTGTGTCTCCTGTCATCTCGGCCCCCGGGGCCGCTGGGACTTTATACCCCCCACCCCCATGCCACCCCCAGGTCTCGGGGCAGGGCCTGGCACACAGTAGGCGCTCAATCCATGCGTGTCGAAGGGCCGGCGCCCGCGAGGTCGGCGGGGTTACCGCGGCCTTTCTACAGGAGAGGAAACCGAGGCTCGGAGAGAAAACAGCCGGCGAGCCAAGGTTACAGAGCATGTCCCTGGCACGCGTCCAGGTCTCGCCATGACTGAGTCGGCGGTTTCGATGGGGGCGGCCGGGCCCTTTCTCTGCCGGACGGGGAAACCGAGGCCCGGCGGCGGCCCGGGCCCACCCCGCCGGGAGGGGCCGCGGCCCCGGGGCGGGGCGCGCCGTGCCCAAGGTCACCGCGCCGGCCGGCGGGGGAGGCGGGCTGGGTGGGGATCCGCAGGCCTCCCCGGGCGCGCGCCCCCCTCGGCGGCGCGCACGGGGCCCGGGAAGCAGCAGCGGCGGCGGCGGCGGCGGCGGCGGCAGCGGCGGCGGCAGCAGGTGGAGCCGGAGCCTCCGCGCAGCCGAGGCCGCGGCCACTGCCGGCGTCGCCGCCATTAGACAATAGGAGCGGCGGCCGGGCGTGCGGGGAGGCGGGCGGCGGGGAGGGGCGGGGAGGGGCGCCGGGCGCGCAGGAAGCGGGGCCCGGGGCGCGCCGGGGCCGGGCGCGCGGGGGGGGGGCGCAGGAAGCGGGCGAGGCCGGGCGCGGGAGGCGGCGGCGGCGGCCCCGGGAGCTGCCGATCGGCGCCGGGACAAAGGCGCGGCCGCCCGGCGCCCCGAGCCTCCCGAGCCGGGGCGCACAGCCGGGGCGCAGCCCGCGCCCCCCGCCGCGACTGACATGATGTTTCCACAAAGCAGGCATTCGGTAAGCGGGGCCCGCCGGCCCGGCGCCCCCACCCCCCACCCCCAGGTCCGGGCCCGGCATCCCCCTTAGGTCCGCGCCTGGCACCCCCAGTTCTCGTGCGGGCCATTCCTCCCCGCCCCCCCGCCCGGGTCCGGGCCCCGCGGACCTCCCCCAGGTCGGCGCCTGGCACCCCAGTTCCTAGCCGGGCCATCCGCCCCCCCTCCCCACACCCGCCGGCTCCCTACTCGGCGCCTCCCCCAACTCCTGGGCCGGGTCCCCTCCAGCTCCCGGCCCAGCGCTACTCCCCCGCCCCCACCACCCGGGCTCTCCCCCACCGACGCCCCGTAGGTCCCGGTCCCTCTCCCAGCTCGCGACCCGGATTCGCCCCCTAGTTCTCAGGCCCGGTCCCCTCCAGCTCCCGGCCCGGATTCCCCCTCCCCCAGCCCCTGGGGCATGCTTACCCCCCCCCACCCCAGCCAGGCCGGGCCTCGGGCGGCCTTGGCCTCGGGCCTGGGGCACCCGGGGAGCCCCACCGGGCACCTCGAGCACCGCAGCTGGTTTTGGGGCCTGGGAGTGGGGGGAGATCCGAGGCGCACCCCTCCCGGAAGAGCGCGGCCGGGAAGAAGGGTGCTGGGAATCTGGGGTGGAGGCCCCCCTCGGGTAATTTGGGGCGCTGGGAGAGGATCCTTCCCCAAGGCGACTTTGCGGGGAGGCCTTGCGCCCCCACCAACTTGGGGAGGGGGACTCTAGGACGCCTTCTCCCCCCTCGCAGAGGCACTTGGGGTTCTCGGATGTTCACCCCCCCCCAGCGCTCTGGAGGGGCGGTAGAGGGCGCACGCTGCCCCCCACCAAGGGCGGACCTTAAAACGCACCCCCACAGCCTGGAGGTGGCGGGGAACGAGGCGGCTCCGGGCGCACCCACCCCCTCGCCTTCCCCCGGGAGAGGCGGGGGCAGGAAGCGAGGGCGGGGGCCGCGCCAGGGGCTGTAAACACGGGCCCGGGAAGTGGGGCGAGAGGGGGGGCCGCGCTGCAGCTGCGCCGACTGGCCGCTGCCTTGGGGGTCGCCCCGCCCCGCCTGGCCCTGACCGGGGCCGCTCCCCCGCCCCGCAGGGCTCGTCTCACCTACCCCAGCAACTCAAATTCACCACCTCGGACTCCTGCGACCGCATCAAAGACGAGTTTCAGCTGCTGCAGGCTCAGTACCACAGGTGAGCAGGGGCCCCCAGCGGGCATGGTGGACGGCCCACCCCCCAGCCTGGAGGGGAGGTTGTGGCCACAGCTACATACTCACATCTGAAAAAAATGTAGGTAGAGAGCGTCCTATTATGTGGTAGGCCCTGCCGTGAGCACGTTCTAATATTAAACTCGCATAGACCTCAAGGCAGCCCATTTGACAGGTAAGAACACTGAGGCGCAAAAAGTTACAATTATTTGCCCAGAGACTCCGCTATCTGTGTGGCTTCAGAGTTCCTCTCCCCAGCCCACCGCCCCTCCCCCCAGTCCCCCTTGGTTAAAAGACCTCCCAAGAAGTTGGGGAATGGATGGACCTTGCCATGTCCCACCCCCAAAAGAAAACCCTCTGTAGCCTGTTAAAATCTCTCTTCGTAGTTTTGGAGAAGGAGTTCCTGGCGTCCTAACAGATTCTCAGAGGCGGCTCTTCCTCCATAATTTAAGGTTCTCGCGTTGTAAAGGGCTTGCCACGTGCCAGAGCTGAGGGGAAGGACCTAGCATTATTTTCATCTCACTGTTAGAGAAATTTAAGCCCAGAGAGGTTAGAGATTTTCTGGGGGCTGCACAGCAGAGAAGGGGCAGACTCAGGTTTGCAGCCAATCTCTGGGTTGAAGAATGCAGATTCTCAAGGCTCTGTTACAGAGTCGGGGGGCTGTGCCTGGGAATCAGAAGGGAGTCCTTGGTCACGGTCACAATTCCCCACCGGGCCTTGGGCCCTCTCGGGACCTCAGTTTGCCAACACCAGAGTGTTCCAAGAAGGATCCTGGGTTTTCTCCTGAGAAGAAAGAGAAATAACAAGATACAGATTTATAGATAAATTTTCAAAAACCCCACCTTTTGGGGGGTACTGGCTGTGCTCCCCACGCCCTAAATACTGAACTGACATTCTCTTGTTCAGTCTTCCTCGTTGTCCTGTTAATGTGCCCGTTCTTCAGACAGGGAAACTGAGGCACAGGCAGTTGAAAGGCCCCATGGACTTTGTTCTGGGCCCCTGGTTGGTTAGGGACTTGGCTTGGTGAACTTGGCTCTTCTGAGCCCCTCCAGGGGATGCTTCGCTCCCAGCCTGGCCCAGGCCCATCTCAGTGAGCACTGGCGCTGGTCCAGTCCCGTAGCTCCGAGTCAGAGTGCTGTCCTGTGCTGGGTGACTTTGGGGAAGCCAGACACCCTCTCTGAACTTTGGGGTCTCCATCCACTGGGCCTGGGTTTCTCTGGGACAGTGAGGGGTCCTGCCGCGTTGGGGGCACACCCAAGATTTGCCAGACCCTCAAGAAGCGCCAGAAATTCAGAGTTTGGGCTGAAATTGCCTGATTGGGGTTTTGTTGTTTTTGTTGTTGTTGTTGTTGTTGTTTTTTGCTAATGGTGTCAACAAATAGCGTTTTGGTTTTTTTTTAAGATTTTATTTATTTTATTTGACAGACAGAGATTACAAGTAGGCAGAGAGGCAGACAGAGAGAGAGGGGAGGACGCAGGCTCCCTGCTGAGCAAAGAGCCCAATGCGGGGCTCGATCCCAGGACCCTGGGATCGTGACCTGAGCCGAAGGCAGAGGCTTTAACCCACTGAGCCACCCAGGCGCCCCACAAATAGCGTTTTTTAAAGAAAATGAGAGAAAACAAACTCACGGTGGGGGGGTCCACAGCAACAGAAACTATGGCTCATCTCTGACTCTGGGCGTACAAGTCAGCTTGGTGGAGTGAAGCGCCAGGCCCCTAGCAGGACTTTAAGACCAAGCATTTATTGGGTGCTTGCTGTATACCAGGCATCGTTCTAGAAGATTTTTTCATCTTTTTTTTTTTTTTTTTAAGATTTTTTTATTTCACAGAGAGGGAACACAAGCAGGGGGAGTGAGAGAGAGAGAAGGCGGCTTCCTGCTGAGCAGAGAGCCCAACTCAGTACCCTGGAATCATGACCTGAGCCAGAGGCAGAGAGGCTTAACGACTGATCTGCCCAGGCATCCCCAGATTTTCTTGTCTTAATCCATTTCCTTCTCACCACCCCACCCTGGGAGGTTGGTACTTGGCGATGCAGAGACCAGGGCACAGAGAGGTAGAGGGGTTTGCTTAGAGCCACACAGCATCAAGGGGTCTGGGCTGACCTTTGAATCCAGTGCGCCTGGCTTGAGTCCGTGCTGTCAGCTTTCTAGGTCTTTCTCTGCCCTTCTCCTTGGGGACAGGGGTGGGTAGGCTTTGAGAAATGGCCTAAGCTCATCCCTGCCTGAGAAAGGCCTGCGGCTCCCAACAGTGGGAACTTTTATCCCCTAGTGCAATCAAGGCTTACGAGACGGACCAGACCCCCTTGGAGATTCCTTGGTGAACCCGACCCAGAGCCCAGCCTTCCACCCTCCACCCTCTCCCCACTTCTGTGGTTTCCGTTCCTTCCTCCCTGGCTGGATAGTTTTCCCCATGATTGGGACTGTGGCCTCGGAAGCCAGCTTTCTGGCTGTGTGACCTTGAGCTAATTACTCAGCCTCTCTGGGCATCCATTGCATCATCGGGAAATGAGGGTGACACCAATAGGACTGATCTCATCGAGTCTCTGGACAGGGAAGAGTTTTCTTTGAGTCCCTGGCTGAACCGGAGTCTGCCTGTTCTAGGAAGCCTGAGCCACGCCCCCCAGCCCCCCTCGCATCGCCAAAGCTCTGTGCCTCCCCCCACCCCTGCTCCGCACAACGGGCCCCTGGTCCCTCTCCCCTTGTTCTTTTTCAGCCTCAAGCTGGAATGTGACAAGCTGGCCAGCGAGAAGTCAGAGATGCAGCGTCATTATGTGATGGTAAGCTGGGCCCCCGTGGGGAGGGGAGGGGAGACCCCTGACCCTCCTGCAGCCCTGGCAGCTGCCTGAACCCTGGCCACCTCCTGTGGGATGGACAAGGCTGCGGGGTCTGCTCTCCATTCAGCTGGGCCCCTGGGGCTTGGCCGAGGCCGCCTTGCTGGCCTGGCCGCCGGCCCAGGCAGTGGCCCAGGTGCCAAACCACCGGGTTGCAGCCCGGGCCTGCCAGGTCCCCCGGCTGTCCTTGGCAGCAGAGGAGGCAGCCGCCGTGTAAGCCAAAGCCAGGAACTGACTGGGGTAGCAGCCGGATCCTTCCCTGCCCCCACAGTTCGGGCATCTCAGCCCTTAACCCCTCCTTGCCCGAGCTTCAGAACGAGGACTCCTGGGGGTTTGGGGGGCATCGGGCAGAAAGCTGACATCCTTTGAGGTTGGAGGGAGGGAAGGGGTGACACCCGCATTCTTTGCTTGACATCTGAGACCCTGCCTGTGAGCCATACCAGAATCCCCTGCTGGGATTTCTACCCACCAGTGGCAGTTCTACAGCAAAAAGCCCCTGCCTCAGTCCAGCCCAGAGCCCAGCTCTCCCAGGCTGCGGGGGAGGCAGAGCCAGACGCTGACCCTCCTAGCTCTGGAGGGCTGGGGCTAGGACAGAGAGCAACCCAGGATGGGCGTGTTTGGCAGGGGGGGGGGGCACCCTGCCTAGGAGGCTGCATGGAGGATGGGGCATTGAGGCTAGGGTCTTGAAGAATGAGTAGGAGCTTGCTGGGCAGAGGAGAAGAAACCATAGAAAGTCCTGGGAATGAACTTGGCTTCCCCAGCCCCACCCCCAGGGATGATGGGGAACCACGAGGGGCTTTTGAGGAGGGGAGGAGGTAGGGTCAGATCTAGGGCGTGAGGGGGGGCTGCTGACCCCAGAGCCAGACCCCGCAGGCTTCGTTTATCCTGGTTATTTATATCCAGGAAGGCAAACTTCCCCGGAGTCTGGGGCCACCCGCAGACAAGACACATAAAGATAAAAGATTAGGAGTCCTGGAATGTATGTGTGTTGGAGAGGGGGCTGGATAGTTATTCCAGAAACCAGGGAACCAGGCCTGGCTGGGGCCCCGAAGCCCCCCACATGCAGCCCCGCCAGGTGCCCGGGCTCCTGCTCCAGGTGTGGGGGACTCCTGCTTGCCCTCCTGCTCTCGCCCCCCGGGCATGTGTGTCTCTGTCCCTCTGTCACACAGCCCAGTCTCCCCCCCCCACCATTTCTCTTTCTCTGTCTCTCCACCATGCAGTACTATGAGATGTCCTACGGCTTGAACATTGAGATGCACAAGCAGGTACGCTCCCCCCACCCCCTGCAACCCCAGACAGGTGGGCCCGGCCCCTTGGCTGTGCCCCAAGTCCAGTCAGGCCTCCGCACCTGATCCTGTGACCTTCCCAGCCCCTCCCCCTGTTGCTTCTCAGGCCTCCCTGGGAGGTTTCTCCCTCCCTGAGGGGGGGGCCCAGACCTTTCCTACCCACTTACTCCCCTTGCTGGCAGTGGTGGGGGGGACATGCCAGCTCCCAGATTGCTTCGCTCCCTCTGGCCTTTCTTTGCCTGCCGCCGCGCCCCCGCCCTGCCCACAAGCTGCCCTCTTAGCTGTGGGGCTGAGAGCTGGCCTCGGACCCCACCTTGGCTGCTGACCCAGCGCCCGTGGGCTCCGGGTGTTGGTCTGACCCTGGGCTGAGTTGGCCTCCTCGGAGGGAGCACCTCACAGGCCTCTCGGACGGGTCTGCACCTGCCCCCGCTGCGGCCCTGGGCTGAGGCGTGTGTGTGTGTGTGTGTGTGTGTGTGTGTGTGTGTGTTACAGGCTGAAATCGTCAAGAGGCTGAATGGGATTTGTGCCCAGGTCCTACCCTACCTTTCCCAAGAGGTGAGTGGCGCCCTGGGGCTGCCGGGAAGAGGAGGTAGTTGGACCATGAACTTGCCCCAGGGCCTGTCTTCCCCCTCCTCCCCCCCCCCCCCAGCAGCTTCTGGGGCACACACCTCCACTCTGTGGACCTTCCAGACACAGAAGAATCCCCAGGCTGGAGAAACCCCAGGGTTCAGGGCGCTGGAGGGAGGGGCCTCACTCTGCTGTAGAGTTCCCGGCCTGAGTGAGTCATTCCACGGGTAAAAATGTCGGATATGCCCAAGACAGTACTGAGATTTTTTTTTTTCCCCTTCTGGATTCTGCCTTTTACCCGCCCGAGGTTTGCTTGCCAGGCTCTGTGAGCCGCCTTAGGCCAGAAACCAGAGGCCAGGTGTGTCGAGAGGGCGCTCAGCTCGTGTCTGCAGACAGACAGACAGACACGTGCAGGTGCAACACAGACCGCGGGGACATGTGTGCCCTGGGGAACCACGTGCCGAGCTTTGCTTTTGTTTTTTTGGGATTTTGAGTCTTGGTGTGAGGTCCACTCTGCATTCCCCGTGCTGCCATTCCTGCCCTCCGCCAGGTTTCCTGTCTGTTATTCATCGTTTCCTCTTTAATCCCTGACTTTATCTTGGGGTCCTTGCGGGTGACCTGCATGCCCAGAAGGACACTATGAAAACCCTAGAGGAGGAGGTTCTTGAGGCCCTGAAGACCTAGACTTGTGCTTTCCTTTCATGACAGGGGCTTCCTGGAAGGCAAGGCGAAAGGGGAGATTGGCAGAGTCCGGCATCTGAGGGCAGGAGAGATGGACTCATAGGGAGGGCTGGGGTGTGGGCAGCAGATTGCTCCAGGAGGGACTGTCCTGAACCTAGACTCTTACCTTGTACTGCCAGAATCCACTGGGCCTTCCCCAGTTGTAGTAGGAGAGGAGCTTAGATTAACAAATCTCAGCACAATGTGTAAGTTCTTAGGATCAAGACTTCCCTGTACAGTTGGCCAGGTTGTGCACTGTACATTTACTTCTTTGTACTTGGCATTGAATAGGTCATGGTCCAGGGTTTCTCTCAGACTCGCACAATGGCGTTTTCTTAAGTATCTGGCACCAGTCCCTCTGAGTCTTCTGCGAATCTGGCTTGGTGAACAGAAGTGGCTGGAGGGAGGGGTTTTCTGGTGGGATGGAAAGCCATAGTGGGGGGGGGGGGTGCTTTCCCCTGGGCTCTGTGCCTCAAACCCTCACAGAGATCAGGGCATATAGCTCCTGGCTCCTCGCTTTACCCCATCTCCCCTCCAGCACCAGCAGCAGGTCTTGGGAGCCATCGAGAGGGCTAAGCAGGTCACCGCTCCTGAGCTGAACTCCATCATCCGGGTATGTCTGCGTCTTGGGTCTTGGGTCTTGAGTCTTGGGTGGGAGGCCCAGGCAGCTCATGCTTCCCTCCCGTCTGCCCTGCAGCAGCAGCTCCAAGCCCATCAGCTGTCCCAGCTTCAGGCTCTGGCCTTGCCCCTGACCCCACTGCCCGTGGGGCTGCAGCCGCCCTCGCTGCCCGCGGTCAGCGCTGGCACCGGCCTCCTCTCGCTGTCCGCGCTGGGCTCCCAGGCCCACCTCTCCAAGGAAGACAAGAATGGGCATGACGGGGACACCCACCAGGAGGATGACGGCGAGAAGTCGGATTAGCGGGGACAGGGAGGGTGGGGGGGACAGAGGGGAGACAGACACGGAGAGAGAGGAATGTTTAGTGCAAGACACAGTGTAGCTCGGGTTCGGCCGAACGTGGTAGTATTTATGGTAGCCGCCTGCTGGGGTCCTAGCCCTGCCCGCGCCCCCCCTAGCTTCGCTCACCCCCCCAGCTCCCGGCCTCCCCGACTCCTTTCTCCTCTCCGCCCTCCCTCATCCTCCTCCCCTGCAGCCTGAGTGGGCGAATGCCCGCTCATTCCACGCAGGAGGCCAGCTGAGGCCTGGAGGCACAAATGGGAGGCCAGGTCAGAAGACAGCAAAGCCTCAAGAAGCCCAGCACCTCTGCACAGCCCTGTTCCGCAAACGTGCACCTGACCGCAGGGCCGCCAGGCCCCTCAGGGCACACGCCCCCCAGCCTCCCACCCTGGCACTGCATGCAAACACCACTGCTAGCTGCCCCCTCCCGCCCCGCACCCCACGCCCCTCCCCACTCACCTCCTCCGCTAGTTCCAGAGCCCACGCCCACCTGTCCTCTCCCAGAGTGGGGGCGGAGACAGTGAGCCTAGCCAGGAGCAGGGGTGGGGGTGGCGGGCGTCCCAGAATTCCCTTTCTCCCCTCCCCGAATAAAGATGAGGGTACTCAAGTTGTCTTGGTTTTTATTTTATTTTTTTTCTCCTTTTTCCAGTATACTAGCTTGTCTTTTAAGAAAAGGGATATTAAAAAAAAAAGAAAAAAAAGACAGAAAAATGTTTAAAAAAAAAAAACAAGCAACACCCACACCTGTGTCTGTATATAGCCTCTTAGACTGTCAGCTTTTGTTGTGTTCAGTCGTTTGATCGCTGCGGAGAGAAGGCAGAATGCTGTATGGAGGGTGGGCTTAGCTGTGCCTTTCAAATAAAGATGTGAGAAGGTTGGTTTGCCTTGTTCCTGCCTCTGTGTTGCGGGCTGCCGCCGCGGTGCCCCCTTCCCAGGGGAGGAGGGGGCTTCCCTCATGTCTGAGCTCCTCCTTACAGGACTGGATAGTGAGATCCTCCCCGCCCGCGGAGTCCGCCTTGCCAGCGTGGTCTGTCTCCCCAACTTGATGCACAGACCAGAGAGGGTCTCCTGGAGGCTCCAGGTCACCCAGCCAGCCAGGGCCAGGTGCGTGCAGCTGAGCAGAGCTGATCTCTGATCGCCAGGCCAGAGGGCTCCCAAGTGGTCTTCTCTTTCCTTAGAAGGTTTCAACACTGCAGAATCCATCCAAATCTGAGAACACAGACACCCCCACCCCCACCCCCAGCTGAACCTGACCCTCGAGGACCTCTCGGTGGTCTCCCTGCCGCAGCCCAGCTGGGCCACCTGGGGGAGCCAGAAGGAAAGGAGAGACCCCCAGTGAGCTTGGCACTGGGCCAAGATGCCTCAGGCTGCCCACCAGGACAGGGGGCCAGGCTGAGAATAAGGCCCAACAGTCTGGGATTCCTTACCCCAAGGACCTGGGCACCTGCAGACTTCTGCTAAAGTCAAGAAATTCTCACCTGTCCCCCCCCCCCCCACCACCTAGTGGCTTCTCAAGGTGCACCCAGGGCACAGGGGTGTGGGGATGGAGTGCTTCCCTCTGGGGAAATGGCTCGCAGGGGAAGAGGAGGGGGAGCACGACGGGGCGGGTCCCACCAGCCTCCCACCGAGTCCCACGGCACCTCCACGGCAACCCGAGCTCTAAAAAGGCCCGTGTGATGGGGTCCCTCCCTGCCTAGCCCTTATCCTTGGGCCAAAAACCAGAACTCACCCAGGACACTCGGAGTAAAAACTCACACCGCCAACTGTCACACCCTCTTGGAAGGCTGTTTGGCACCCAGCGCTTCCCCTCTGGGTCCACCCCCCAGAGCCACCGTGCCAGTCCTCCACAAAGGCATGGTACAAGGGTGCTCAGAGCTGCTGTCCCTCCTGACTTCCTCCCCCCGGAAACCACCCATCAACAGCAGAATGGCAGGCCTGGAAAACACTACGCAGCCACGAAAAAGAGGGAGGCACCGCTCTGCTCAACACCCGGGTCTCGCCATCCTGCCCACGGCTCGCTGACCCAGAGAAGCCAGGGACGAAAGTGCACCTGCTGAGTCATTCCATTTATATAAGGAACAAAATCAAGCCCAAGAGCCCTATAGTGTCAGGTGTCATGGGGTCACCTTTGGAGAGGGAGGCGGAGGGGTAGAGGGGGCTTCACACCCGGCTGTTTCCTAACTCGGGGCCGGTGAGTGTGGTTCACTTGCAATGTGCGCCCTCTTTGGTGTGTTACATTTCACAATTTTAAAATCCTACAAAGTGGATTTGGGGGGTGTCCACGGCAGTGTCCTGCTTCTCACTCCTCCAGTGACTCCAGACCGAAACATCTTGCTGTTCCTTGCTTGGAGAGTGTTGCATATGCTGTTCCCTCTATCTGGAACAGTGTTCTCTCTCTCTCTCTCTTTTTTCCCCCTCCCCAGGGTAGTAAGCTTCCAAGACTTCCAGATGTCACTTCCCTCAACTCCTCCCCAGACCCTACCCCAAAGCAGAGGTCCGTGATCCCTCCACCCGGGTCCCATATGTCACATGATGGCTGCGGGCACCGGGCCTCCAAACTCGATTTATTTTATTTTTTTAAAAGACTCTATTTATTTATTTGACAGATCACAAGCAGGCAGAGAGGCAGGCAGGGGGCAGGCGGGAAGCAGGCTCCCAGACAAGCAGAGAGCCCAATGTGGGCCCATGCTGGGGCCAAGCGGGACAGATGCAGCGCTCCAACCCAGGACCCCGGGGATCATGACCTGAACCCAAGGACGATGCCCAACGACTGAGCCACCCAGCCGCCTCTCCAGCCTCGATTTAAATTCTGGCTCTTGACCTCTCCGGATCTTGGATTCCCGATCTGTAAAATGGGTATGATCTCAGAACAAACCATTGTGATGAAGACCAAATTACTTAAGCCACCGAAATGCTCCTAGTACGTTCATTCATTCATTCATTCATTGGGACCACCTCTGAGCCCCAGGGACTCAGAAGACAGAAATCCCTGCCCTCTGGCTGGAATAGACAGATAACTAGGAAAATCCAGAATGTGTCAGCACTCATGTTGATAGACAGCAAGGCAGAGAAGGGATGGGGAGTGTTGGCTGCATTTTTTTTTTTTAATTTCCTCATAGAAGCAACTCAATAAATGTTAGCAAATTTATTGAGGGCAGACCTGAGTTTGTACCCGTCTCAGACCCCAACTAGTGATTTGAGACAAGTGAAGTCACTTGTCTGATCTGTTTCTGGGAAATTGTTCCCGGGAATTAGCAAGAAGCGTGCGAGGGCTCACAAGCTGTCAGCTGATGTTACTACTGATGTTGCTGGGAGAGGAAGGGCGCCGTGGGTGGGTGGGTGGGGGTCACAAAACCGACACCCCTAAACCAAGGCGAAAGGGCGCCCTGCCCAGCCGCGAAGGGTGTGTGACCCGAGGGGTCTTCCTGTGGGCCTCGGAGCCCCTCCCCCCAATCCCGCCTGCAGGGTCGGGCTGGCTCCCCCGAGGGTCCAGGAGCCCCCGGTGGGACATGGGGACCAGAAGGTCCTGGGGGCGCGCGATCGCGGCGGCGGAGCCGGGGCGGGCGGAGGCGCTGCCTCCGGAGCCCCCTCCCCGCCGCGGCCTCCCGCGCTTAACGACCGCGCCGCCGGCGACCTCGGCTAATTGATCCGCTAATGGGCCCCGCGCCGCGGCCGCGCCTAATGAGGCGGGAGGAGGGGGCGGAGGGGGCGGTGGGGAGAGCGCAGGGGAGGGGGTTCGCGGGAGCAGCGCGGAGAGGAGGAGGGGGCGGCGGGAGAGAATGCAGGGGGAGAGGGGCGAGGAGGGAGGGGTGGGGGCGAGGCGGGGAGGAGGGGGAGCGAGAGGAGGAGGAGAGGGAGGGGTGAGAGGGTGGGGGGAGGAGAGGACGGAGGGGCGGTGGAGGTTGGGCGGGGGGAGGGGAGACGAGGAGGGGGAGAGAAGGGAGGGAAGGCACGGGAGGGGGTTCGGGGAAGAAGCCGGAGGAGGGGAAAGGAGATAAGAGGGCCCGGGAGGAGGGTGCGGACGGGAGGAGGGAAGGTGGTGCGCGGGAGAGACGCGGAGATGGGGGGGGGGGGGGGGGGCCCGAGACGCTGGAGGAGGGGCCCAGGGAGGAGAGGGGGGAGGGGCGAAGCCCCCAGGTCTTTGGGCCTAGGACCTGCGGAGAGGGGAGCCGTGGGGATGGACGAACCCCCATTCTGACTACCTCAGCCCCACTCTGGCACCACCCCTTCGGGGGGTCCCGGCTTCTCAAAAGCTCCTCCCCTTCTCCTCCCACTCCCCTTTGGAGAGTCTTTCTAGCAGGGGGATCTGGGCGCCTCAGGGGTGTGAGCCCCCCATTTCCTGTCCATACAATGGTCCTAACATCCTCAGTGTCCCACAGTCCCCAGTGGTCTGAGCTGGACCCAGCCCCCGGCCCCTTACACCCCTGGGCATGTCCATAGACCCCGAGATCTGAGCACCCCAGCCCCAGAGAGCCAGCCCTCTTCCTCCTCCTCCTCCTCCTTCTGGTTTGAGCTGGAACTCCCCGCATGACGCACGGAATGGCCACAGTCCAGGCTGGCCGGGGACACCTGCTGCCTTCCTCCTTCCTGAGTTCTCTGGGCAGCTTGGACACAGTCTTGAGGGAGAAGCAGAAAGGAACCCGGCGGCCACCGATGGTGGAGTCTGGGACCTGGAGATGACGTCACTCTGCCCATTTTGCAGACAACAAAACTGCGGCAAATTGCCAAGGCCACAAAACAGGGCAGAGCCACGGCAGGTCCCCTGGCTGCCACTGAAGGCGCTCCTGGCCCTACTGAGGAGCAACCAGAAATAGTCAGGAAGGCCAGGCGGGTCCTAAGGGTAACAGAAATCATCAACAGCTATGCTTTGAACCTCTGTTCCGCACCGGCCTTGGCTAAGGGTTTGGAGTAGTCTCTGTTAATTCCTTTATTATTATTTTTTGGACATTTATGTATTTATTGTTATTCAAACCTACGCCCAATGTGGGGCTTGAACCCACCACCCCAGAGAGCAAGAGTCACATGCTCTTCTGACGGGAGCCAGCCAGGTGCCCCATCCCTCAATTACTTCTTGAAAATAGCTGTGAAGGAAGGACCGTTTTACAGACGAAGAAACTGAGGCTTGAGGCAGGTAATGACTTGCCAAGAGCACACAACCAGGAGCCTGGGTCCCGATGTAGGGAGGCCCGAACGACAGGGTCCAGGATCTTGGCGGGTCAAGAGAAAGAGGAAGCTTCTGGAGCCAGTGCTGGAGGGGTGGGCTTCAAGGCTAGAGGTGGCAGGCCGGTGAGGGTACAGCAGGCGGGGGCAGGGCTGAGGAGGGTGTGGGAGGTAGACGGGGCGCTCCTTGAGGAACTGCCCCCCCCCCTTTGTGGAGGCCTTCATCCTAACCATTCTTGGCTTCTTTCCTGTGCCTGGGGGTGACCAAGCCTGATAGGACCTCAGGGCCTTTCCCTCTGCCTGGAACACACTGTTCCCAGCGCCGGACACTCGTTGCCATGACCATCACCAGCACACCCTGCTGTCCACTCTGTCTTCCCAGCATCAACCACTGCACACGACTTAAGTCAACACAGAGTCCCTTGTTCTCCCCCCCCCCCCACCATCTGAGTTCCATGACAAAAGGGATTTGGTCTGATTTGGTCATTAGGGAAATCTCCAGGTTTAGCACCCCACCCCGTCCCCGCCACCCCCACCGCCCCCCGCCCGCACGCAGTAGGTGTTCAGTGAGGATTTAGGGAGCAAGAGACAAGATGGCAGAGGAAAAGGCCCCTGGGAGCCATGGCAGGTGTTGAAGGGAAGAGGGGCACACCCAGGGACACGGAGGGGCCTGGAGGGGAGACCGAGGCAGTGGCTGAGGAGGACGCCTTGTGCATTTAGCCGCTTTCTGACAGCAGGAGCTGCAGGAGAGCCCACGCACCCAGCCCTGCCCGCCAGGGCCGCCCCCCC